>NC_085140.1:49945723-50260632 GCF_024139115.2 Armigeres subalbatus | reverse complement strand
CTAGAAGTTGAGTTGCATTGCTGAATTTCAACGGAAATTCATTCGATGTTCCAAATTTTGAAATTCATTCGAATTTCCAACGGAAATTCATTCTAATTTCCAACGGAAATTATTATTCGAATTTCCAACGGAAATTAATTCTAATTTCCAACGGAAATTAATTTAATTCTTAACCGAAATTATTCGAATTTCCAAATTGAAATTCATTCGAATTTCCAACGAAATTCATTCGAATTTCCAACGGAAATTATTCGATCTTCCAACGAAATTCATTCGAATTTCAACGGAAATTCATTCGAATTTCCAACGGAAATTATTCTGAATTTCAATGAAATTCATTCGAATTTCCAACGGAATTTCATTCCAGTTTCCAACGGAAATTCATTTGAATTTCCAACGGAAATTCATTCGAATTTCCAACGGAAATTCATTCGAATTCCCAACGTAAATTCATTCGAATTCCCAACGTAAATTCATTTGAATTTCCAACGAAAATCCATTCGAATATCCAACGGAAACTCAGTCGAATTTTTAACGGAAATTCATTCGAATTTCCAGAGGAAATTATCTGAATTTTAGAGGAAATTCATTCGAATTTCCAACGGAAATTCATTAGAATTTCCAGAGGATATTCATTCAATTTTCCAGAGGATATTCATTCAAATTTGCAAAGGAAATTTATCTGACACTTTCTGATGACACATGATAATGATCTCTTCTTACAAATAGCATAACTTGTTCTCCTCATGATGCGAAATATTGATACTGTCATTTGATGAATTCTTATATCAATCTTATAACCTCATTTTGCGATTTAATTAACATTTAAAATTATTATGCTTTTCTCATCTTCTCGGGTATTCGTTGGAAATTCGGAAATAATAATAAAAATACCCGAGTAGATGAGAAGAATTTCCGTTGGAAATTCGTATGGTTGATTTCAATATTGAAGTTACCCCAGACGATTATTCAGTATTTTGTACAGAAATCTCTTCGCGAATTCAGGACCAATCAAATTAATTTCACGTAATCTATCTAAACCGAAAATCAACAACGCTTCCATTAAATCAATTTTGAATTGCTTCTAACGACCAGCAAATTAACTTCGCCCCCAACAAGCTCAAATATCATTATTTCCGCACGATTAACTGATTCACATTGCAATTTGTTCCATATTCATCACGCGTTAGCTGATACCGGCGATGATGACGATGCAGCACGATAAAGCATGGTAATGCTGCAGCAACAGCACCACCTCCTGCTGCATCACTGTAAATGTTGCGCTTTTGTTATCATTTTGCATGAAGTCACCAAAGCATCGCACCGCGACAGTTCAATCTGCCGGATCCACTGCTGCGAAATATTCGCACCGGTTTGAATGGATCCTGCCCAGCCCAACGCCAGCGCTCTGTCTGTAGTTGATGAACTGCTCCTTTAGGTTCAACTTCAGTCAACTGCCCGGCTGCCCTTCTGTTCTCCTTCTGACCGTGCTGCCGTGACCGACAACGACGGGTGTTGACTGGCTGTTAGCGCGCTTGCAGTCTCCTCCGACTCAGACTGGGTGGTTGTTTTCATGCTTTCGTTGCACCTCGCTCTTTCCACACTCTTGTTTACATTTTCAGCTTTTTGTTGTTGGTTATGCTTTGCTCAGTTGGCTTTTTCGACTTTTTTTATTCATTTCATGCAACGGCACCATCTGAAAAGCAATCCACACCCGCTTTTCCCAACTGAGGAGCATGAGACAAAGGAGATGGGACAAAGTGGACGAGGGATGAAACAAACTGAACTGAATTTAAAAGATACACATTGTAACATAGAATTTTCAAGAAGGTTAAAACAATATAGAAAAATTAGGTAACGAGCGAGAATAAACACATTAAGAGTAAGAAGTATTGATAGAAGAAGAATTATTACAAGAAGGAGTAAAGTAGAAAACGGTAAAAACAAAGAAAATGTCAGGATAAAATAAAACAATGACAAAACTTTCTAGATGAACGATAAAGTTGAAAAAGGTAGAGAAGGATGAAATAAGCAATTAACGACAAACGATTCAAACCCTCGCCACTCTGTGACAGAGGAGCCACAGCATGCAGAGAGCCACAACATGTGTTTTGCTCCGCGTGAACTGCGATACAAAATGGAAAAAGTCGAGTGCCAAGTGACTGCGGTCGGTCAGCTGGGAGAAGACGGGTTCCAGGTAAAGCATTCGAATGTTGCCCCTTCACAGCTCAATGAATAATCACCGATCAGGGCGGCAGCAGCGGTACAGTCAGTCGCTCAGTCAGGCTACAAGCCTCCGGTCAGTGGCTGGTCAAACAATTGTCCTTCGGTGCATTGTGGGCTCCCTGTGGAGGGGGAGCGACGACATCCGTGAATTGGCGAACGATGACTGAATAATGGCGGTGGCTTTGGAACGGTTTTTTTTGATACAATGCTATACAGAGAAGAAGAAAGGCACCACATGATGCTGATGCAACCATGCAAGGATCGAGGTGAATGTACCTTTGTATTACGGTTGACAGGTTTGTTGTATACAAATTGCATTGAGGTGAATATTTTAACGCGTTGTGTGAGCTATGACGGAGAGTGCAGTTTGTGTAGACGTAAACTTTTCCCTTCCTTTCAAAATGAAGTCGGTAGAATGAAGGTCTTTCGATTTATATCGTCGCCAAAATTGCCCTCCTCTTGAGTCTTGATTTAAGAATCTTCAAAAATATTTCCATGTTGCCATATACCAACGTTATTTTAAAACCTAATACATTCACCCTCATTAATTCAAATGTAGGCCTTCTTTTAATATAATATTGCGCTAAAATATTTTGAAAAAAATTATTCCGATAAAAGTAAATATTGGATCTTTGTATGGTCATGAAACAAGGACTCCCTCGTCTTTTTGAAACCCCAATCAACAGAATCAACTTCATATAACTTACTTGGGGGTCTGTACAGAGGCTAAACCGTGAGCTTCTGGAGTCAGCGATTGTTATAATTTTGGTCGAGCTACTTTATCTCTTAAAGTTTTCATACATTTTCCGAACACCTCAAATTTTCGTTTTCATAAGTGGAAAACAAAAAGTTTGCATCTCTCCGGTCTACGGTATATGGAGAATCAAATAAGAGCAAATAAAAGAAATATTAACATTATTATAATATCTATATATAAAAAACCAATCTATGTATGTATGTTCGTAACTACTTCTGAACCACTTGGCTGATTTCAACCAAATTTGGTACAGACATTCTCTATCCTCAGGGAAGTTAAAAAGGGTGGGATGGTCATGTAGAAAAGGGAGGGGTGGTGGAGGGGTTTGTCTAGAAACGAACAATTTGTGTAACTTTCAACTCCCAGGACCGATTTCAACCAAATTTTGTACACATATTCACCTGAGGAGGTAATCATATGGAGGGGATTTGGGAAAGGGGAGGGTCTGGAGGAGGGTTGTTTAGAAAACGGGCAATCTAAAGTAAATCATGAACCCTGTACCGATTTCAACCAAATTTGGTACATCTCTACATCATAAGGAAAAGATAACAAAGGGATGGGATGGTCAAAAAAAGGGGAGGTATAGGGGAGGTGTTGTCTTGGAAAACGAGCAACTCAGTGTAACTCCCCCAGGACCGATTTCAATCAAATTTTGTACATATTCACCATGAGGAGCCGATCGTACGGGAGGAAATTTGGATAAGGGGTAGGGTCTGAAGGAGGTATTGTTCAGAAAACGGCAATTTAGTGTAACTTCTGAACCCTGTACCGATTTCAACCAAATTTGGTACACATTTTCTATCCTAGGAGAAGATAAAAAGGGGTGAAATGGCGTTGAGAAAAGAGGAAGGGTAAAGGAAAGCGGTTGTCTTTAGAAAACGGGCAATTCAGTGTAACTCCTGACCCCAGGACCAATTCTAAGCAGATTAAATGATTAAATCATCTAACTCTATGATTAAAGATTATGATTAATGAATTATAATTTTTGAAAATGATGACTGATAATGATTAATGATTAAATCTATTTTGACAATATAAGATTATGAATAATGAAAAAACCGTTGGATTATGATTAACGATTACCGATCGTGATTAAATGTGACACTCATGTGTATGGTTAATGATTAACGATCGATATGATTAATGAGATGATTATGAATGATCAAATTGCATAGTGATCCAAATGAGTAACCTTTATTCCAAATTTTAAAAGGTATGATAATTATATGATAATGATTCAAGATTAATAAAAAGCAAGGTATGCAATGATCCAATGTTCCAGCAACTTCAATTCTGCCCGATTTCAACCAAATTTGGAACAAACATTCTTTTTCTTAAGAAGGCGAAGATGAGGATCGATCAACTCAACACTTCATCGAAATCATGGTTTCCGAGAAAGACAATGATTAAAGTGTTTCCTTCTGGACGGTAAATGTGATCATTTCTTTAAAAATAGACGTTTTTCCGGAATAAGGCATCGGTGTATGTTTTCCTTCTTTAGAAAAGACGTTTGCCCGGAATAAAGCGATTTTGGGTTTGATCCCATTTTCAAAATCAGTCAATGTTTTCAAATGTAATCTACCTTCTTTAATCAAATGATGAAATATCAATAAGAAAACACATATCCTTTGACTCATTCCAATTCCGATGGTGAAAAAACTGCGAATTAAACTGGCAACCTGAGCAAGGCGGTACATACAGCTAGTTGTTATAATAAAGTCTTCCTTTGTATGGTACCTAGTTTCAAGGATAAAAATAAGTTCTAGTTTAGTTCAGCTCATATCCTGATCTGTTTGATCTTTCTTAGATTAGATGGATCTTCTAATGATGATGTGGTGTATAGTGTATTAACTATACCGAATTTGATCGGTCGAAATATGGCCTGTATTCCTGAACCTACGGGGTCACTTTACGGAAATAGGGAATCCATCATGCGACCCATCAAACTTTATGATTTCAAAAGTTATGGTATTCTATGGTAGTTTTGTACTTCCTGGACCGTATTTGAACCGATTGGAACCGGTAAACTGATTTACTGATAGGAAATAAGCAAACCCATCGATTTTACTCTTAGTTTGTTATAGTTTTCTAGAAATCAAACAGGGTGTTATGGTCAGGTACATTATACGTCTTACCGTATAGGTCATATTGAATTGAAATATCATTCTGTTACCAAATTTTACATTCAGTGATATTCAGCTTTCATAATATTTTACTGAGGTTTGGTGAATCGTTTTGGGACCACTAGCTCGATTGATTTCGTCCCGTTTCTGCATCGAGCTCTATATTTATTTGATGATCCGAATCCGCAAAATAGCTTCGTCTCTCTGTTCACGTGTCTTCTCTAAAGTAGGTCGGTTATTAAATTGAAACCGGACGGGAGCAGGAGAGAAAATCACAGGAGAGTTTATTAAAACCCCCTTGAAATTCCTGCCTCAGCTCAGCAATTAAACTGTCTTTGACTTCCGTTTTTAACCCATCTAGGGACACGGCAGGTATTTCCGTCCATCGTCATAGGGGCTAAAACATCGAAAGGGACGTCCTTTAGCTAGAACCTGAAGAGGCGGAACGTATCTCCTGAGCTTACGATTTGATACGGATGAGTTTGTCAAAAAGTTTCTCTTTATTGGCTTTCGAGACTATGACGAAGAGACGAAAATACTCGCCTTTAACCCCTGCCAGTTTTTGATATAGGTCGCTGACTTCCTTGGTAGAAAGCCATGTTCATTGGGATTTCAGTGTGTCTCTGTAATGCCAATACGAAGCAAAAGCAGAAGAAGTTAAGAAGACAGTTAAGATTGATAAGATTTAATAAATTATTAACAGATTATTAGAGTGAATCACTAATCATTATATTGTAGCAACAATCACCAAACCCATCACTGCTATTCCGAATATACTTGTTCAAATTTAATATCTTGGCTGCGCATATGCAAAGCTACATGTTCCACGTGCACTCTGGTAGGACCTGAACACACAACCTCCGCCCTTCAGAAAAGCTAAATAGGATATGCATTTGCGCATCCAAGTTTTTTGAAAAATAGAATGATTTTTCGAACGGCCAAGATATTTAAATAATGACTAACATCATGACAATGCTGGTCTGCTGTAATCTGAAAAAGTGACGTATACGCCATTTTCCAAAAATGGTGTTAACGAGTATTTTTCTGATTTCTGAAATATAAACAATGCCGCTGCTAATTCCTCCATTTGGTTTGCAGGAAAGCCAATATTGTTCATCATCTATTTCCCCACTGGTTTCCCGTGCGAAAAGCGATATTTAGGATGAAATTTTGCAAAGAAATTAGTTTGTTCACAGAAGGCGAGCGGCCATAATGCGTTACGCTTGGGGTGTAAAGTATAGCATCACTGAAAATCTCAGAACGTACACAATAAGTTTTTGTCAAAATTGTAATCAGCCGCCAACGCAACGAATCTTTATCATTGATACATGCCAACAGAAAGATACAAGACTTGGCTTCGACCAATTCGACCAAAGGGTAAATTAGAAATTTGACTTTGAAAGTGACAAAATTGGGGTGTCCAAAATGTGTGCCATACTAGGGGTCTAAAATATGTTGCACTGTCCAAAATGAAGAATATTTTCATTTCGGAAAATGGTAAATTTCACTGATATATCAATAACTGAAGCTCTTTTCGAATTTCTATTTACAAATTAGACTTTCATCTTTGAAATGGTGTCATTTCCGCTCATATCGAACCTTTATTTCAATGGATATAAGCATATATTGGGATGCACTTCTAGGGGTCCAAAATAGGACAGTTACCCTACTACTCATAGAGCTCTTTAACAGAAAAATGGAGAACATGCACGTTGTAAAATGGCTGTTACGTCACTTTTCCAGATTACGGCAGTGGTGTCATTACTCACGCAGCGAGCTTTGATTTTGTTAGACATGGCGTAGCTGTTTCTATGTTCGTTATTTTAACCAGAACTTTTTTGATCATTTTTGGTTTCGAATTACCGGTGAAAATTATCGAATTGGAGTGGAATGGAAATACTAGTTCTACAAAATAGCTTCTATTTCTACCGACCAGTTGACAAATTTCCCACCGGACAAAGAAAATCGACGTCGACACCGTCCTATGGCTGAGGCCACTCGCTAGTTTGTTCCGGTTTTGTTGACATTTGTCATGTTATATTCGAAGCAATTTGTGAGCAATTATTTTCCAGCAATTAGCCAACATAGGCTTGGGGCTTCCGTCGTCCTGAAGCAGCTGTTTTCCAACCGATAGTGTTCCTGTGTCGTGTTGAGCTTTCTGGTTACTAAATCCACTTTACCGCACTAGCTCCGTCAATATTGTTATGGGGAGCTTCGATGCAGCTACACAAACTGTTTTCTACAGCCTTAGCGTTTACTTCGAAATGGAACAAGGCATTGACGCCCATCGGAGGCACAAGGATTAAGCCAGCGAGGCTAACTACACAGATTATACTTCTAAACAAAAAAATTAAAACTTTTATGCAGACAAGAACATACACATTTTTCGAAGGAAATAAACGCTTTATTTATTTTTTCAGAAAGATGATTCTTTGATAATCATGTTAGGTTTTCTATTTTTAACAAATTTAACCTGGCATCCCTGAGTTCTGCATTCATTTAAGCATTCAAACGCCTTTATCGATGTGGAACCTTCACAAATGTTCCAAACCGAGACTTTCGTGGCAAACCAAATGCAAACTGCAATCATTTATTGTCATTTCGTACCGGGTTTACCGATTTTTACACACTCCGTTCTCACTCTGTAGGACCTCGCCATCGTCGACATCATCGGATATTAAAGCTAAAGCTGTGAATTGAGATTGCAAGCCACATACACATGGTCCGACGAGTGCATGCCGAAAAGCACCACCGCCACCGGAAGGATCCAATTGAGCTCGTTGTTTCCAACCTCAACGCCTCTTCTGAACAACTACTACAATTGTGGCCCGCTAGGAAACACTAACCGTCGAGTACCAACAACTCTTGTGACTACCCAACTGCAATGAATGTGTAATGTTTCAGGTAAAGGTGCCTCCTGTACGGACGGTAACTGCCGGCAGACAAATTTATTTATGTAAATTAATAAGATTTGTGCAGTGCAGGGCCCAGACGAAGCGGCCAGATGGTACCCTACGATCCGTCTCGTTGGTTCTACGACCGTGTGGCCGGATGGGTAAGGCATGGACATTGCTCGAATGAATATCCAGAAGTCCAGCTTTGAAAACACACTTGAGAATTGTTTCAAGTGGTTTGGAATTTCCAAAGCGAAAAATGAACTGCAAATGGGCGGGGATATTAGTGTTTCGGTCAGATTGCAGCTCAAAAGCAAAACAAAAGGCATTGTAAATTGTATACATAAAAGATGGCGTTTGATTTTGGGTTGTCTTTTCCATGTTGCTTATTAAACACGGAACGCAACTTAGTTTCAATTTACAAAAAAAAATCAATTGAAATAATTGGATGCCAATGTCGATCAATAAACTTCCTTCAGATATTTCAAAACTACCGTGCCAAAAAACACATGTAACAAACAAATGTATGCCAAAAATTGTAATTCTTTTTTTCTCTCTTTACAGGTATGCGTTTTTATCGTGTAATGTAAACACATAGTAAGTAACAGTGAACATGTTTTAATTTCGATAAAATATGTTAATTTTTTATAAAACAGGAGCCTATTTTGAATATGAAAATCGAAAAGCCATTTTCCTCAGTCTTCGATTCACTCGCCCTTGAACTGGCTGGCTCTCCAGTTGCCTTGCGAGCAATGGCGTAGGATTTCCAATCCGGAGATGGCGAGTTTGATTCTCGATCCGGTCTAAGATGATTTCAGCTCGGGAACATTATCAACATCCTTGGCGTACTTGCCACATACTCATGCAATGGCGGACATAGAAATGTCAATAGAATACTAAGTTGAAAAACTGGCCAAGTTCCAGTTGAATGTAGAGCTATTGAAGAAGAGAGCCCTTAAACGAAACTTGCATTGTTAAAATTGATCCAGCTATCATCATATCAGTTGAAGTTTAACGTAAAGAAATCCGCTAACGACATCATTTTTTCCGGAAACAACGAGCTTACATACATCCTTCCATACCAATTTATGGAGGCATAGACACGCGCGCGCGACTGACGATGTTTATAATGATTATCATCATCACCATCACCGTCTCCAATATGCGCAGCGGCGATATCATCAACAGCCGGGTCTCTTTTAACAGGGATTCGTTATCCACAGAGAGATTCGTTCTGGTATGGCAAGTGTACCGGTCATGGCCATTTTGGTATCTGCTTTTGCCAACACAAAGCTCTATATTATCATTTTTCAAAAATATTCTATCAGTTTCAACAGTGTAAAAGCCTAATGTGTATACCTTTCTTTAAGTTGTTCTATATCGAATTTTTATTTGCACAGGTGACTTTTAATTGTGACATTGCGATACAATGACTGTATTAAAATCTTCCGAATTCGTAGGATGCCAGAATTTTACACATTTTCTGTCAGGTGTATGCAGTACTATTCTTTTAATCTGCCATCCACTGAATGAGTGTAGTTCGTCATTTGATTGAAAAAATCTTAAATTTTTTTACTGTACTTTGAGTTTTATTCATAACGTTGACTGCATTGAAAGCTATGACCAAAATCCGTACAATCACGCTAGACGAAGTCGTATAACAGAGGAAAAAATATTGCGATTTCTGGGAGCTCTACAACACAGCCCTTATTAAGCGGGTTACGGCAGACCAGACTGTACTTCTACGGCGACGCTGCAGCAGAAATGTGCAATTTGATGACCCTCTTTCCATCACGCTACACTATCACACACAGTACCTGCACCGGCGTAAAAACGAGTATCCATCCAGGAAAACATATTGGGCTTATGGGAAGATCCAGAACCGCCCGTCCACCATTTATGCTCGTACGTTACTCTCCTCGGATGCCAACGTTTACCTTAGAATTTACATAATCGTGTCACGTTCGTGTTTGTGCGCACCTCTCGTTGTTGTAGCACTCGCCACCTATAACGTTAGGACAGCATCGGCGCGAGCTTTGGCAATAATTTTGCATGTTGATTTTGTGGAGGAAAGGAGCAAGCTCCATCCAGCGACACCTGAAGGCAAAAATCTATCTCATGCTGAAAATGGAAACTATTTATCACGCGAAATGGGAACGGGAAGAACCGTACCGGAAAAAATGTGTCCTCTGTGATCGGGCGTGCCATTGTAAATACCATCCTCACGGTGTTTCTGGAATGGATCGAATAAGATGCAATTTCTCAAGCCCGCTGACAGTAAGAAGGCTTAATTGAACGACTGGCAATAGTTGGTCTACACGCAACCAGAGGGGGCAAGGTTTTACTACAATTTCGCATTAGTTTCTCTATGAGCAATGAGGTCAAGTTGTTTATGCAAAAATAACTCACTTTATCAATGTCTTTTAGTTTCTTTCTCATCAGAGAGATGCATCAGAGCGAACATATAGCCTCTACGTATACTTTGTATATGAGAAAGGCAAACCATAAATGCAATCCCGGGTGGATAACACACCCGTAAGTTAGGCAATTAACTCCTAACTAACAACGTTTGATATTCCTCTTGGCTTGCACCAGAATCTATTACATATAGCTTACCTATCGAACAAAGTAAACAAATCCTTTCTTGAGGCATGTCGTAATCATCGTCCAAAGAATCACAACCCATAACAATATCATCATTATCTGCATGAAGACGGTTTGCTTTTGATTTACTTATTTCTTGTCGTCATAATTATACATACGACGCATTTAGTACAGCAATCAAGTGATAATTTTGAGATTTTGCTTGAGCGGCATCCAGTGGTGTTGGACGACGTTGGTTGGAGCGATTCATCGAGAACAAACTCTCCAAACAATTCTGCACGAACTGAGACGTATAAACTTCTTTGTGTTCTGTATTAAATAATCCTTTCTTTAGGCGTATTATAGCATTTGTGCACATAATAATTATACCCGATTGCCACGGTTTTCAGCGCCTTTGCTTGCCGACACGTATAGTATACGTCGTATACCGTTGATGAGCTTTGTGGTATCTTCAAGATGCTCAAATTCTTCATTACTTTCCATGGGCTTGTCTTGTTTCGGAACATGGTCCTTGTGGCGGTAGTTAATTGTTTCAACCCATGATTCATTCATTTATTTGGTTAACATCTAAACAGATAACACTGAATCAACAATTTGACGCCACGATACACGGTTTAAGGCCGCATCTCTCCATCCTCGAATACGCCCCACGCTCGCCAAGTCGTTTTGCACCTGGTCTGCCCATCTCGCTCGCTGCGCTCTACGTCGTCGTCTCGTACCTACCAGATCGGAGGCAAACACCATCTTTGCAGGGTTGCTGTCCGGCATTCTTGCAACATGCCCTGCCCATCGTACCCTTCCGGCTTTAGCTACTTTCTGGATACTGGGTTCGCCGTAGAGCTGGGCGAACTCGTGGTCCATTCTTCCCGCCACACACCGTCTCCCAAGCAACACACCTGATCATATATAGGTTTACCTGTTCCGTCTATAACAAAATTGATTGCTTGATTTTTGGTTTAGGTACTTCTGTATAACTCATTTAAAGCGAATAAAGCGCAAGAGGTGGAGTCAATATAGAACATATTCATGTTACATTTGATACATTTCTGTAACATATTTATAACCTATATAAGTCAATTATCGAAATGTAAATAAATCTGCAAACTTGGATAACGGCAATATACATGCATTACAGGTTTAACCATGCATTACAGGATTAGCCATGATAATAACTATACAATAAAATATACATCATCATACTCCCATTTTGGATTTTAATAACCGAATTTACCATACGCTTTTGAATTTATTGTTAATTTGACCTTCCTGGTCCTGTATTTTGCAAGCGCCAAGTGCCAATTATTATTTCGACGCATTAAATCTAAACATTTTTTCCTAAATTTATTGCCATTTTAGTTCATTAGCCACAATGTCTAGGGTTACCAAATGTGAATATACAAACTCATTTTAATCATAAGCTGGTAAGGCTTAAATTTTCAAAAAAAAATATTTGCAATAAGTAACTGGAATTTCTCATTTTCATTGACAGATATCATGGGATGTTTACTTATCTGCCCCACTTCAATATCTATAGAAACGCGAAGAATGTATGGCATGCTACAAAAATCTCAAAAAATATTTGTCCCGTGACAGGGCATGAAAGTTTGCAATATCTGGTTTATTTTTGTGTTTATTTCCACTTTCAACTCGATGAGTTAAAGATATATGATTAATTAATCGACTAGCTACTATTCTTCGCATATATCTAGTAACATAACTTGGACATTTTAATTGTAAAATAAAGCACAACATCCTTTCATGACTGCCTTTCATTCGAATTTGATCGATGAACCCATATTTTTTTCATTTGGTCGCCTGAAATAGAAAAAGGCTGAAAACTAATAATATTCAGCATGCTTTGTTAAGCTGCGTGTCTTTCCGCTGAGAATCAAAATGCGCTAACGCAAACTATCATAGTGAAATATTTATTTAAAAAACTCATGATAATATGGGAATATGGGAGCCCTATCCCTGCCTTCTCTTTTATGTTCTACATTAGTATATCAAGCAACAAATATATAACACTCAATTAATGTCAGTTATGTGTGATAGTAGCAAATAAGCTGTATTTGAGTTCAAAGGAAACAATAACAAAAAATCAGTCAAAAATATGCCACTTTTAATTTCATTAAATTTCTCCACGGCCAAACATTCTGAATTCATAGAATTTATTGGATATTTTTGATTAGGCTTTCCTATAATGGTAAGTAACATATAGTAACATTCGACAGAAATTAATGTCCCTGATTATTGGAAAAGTGTGCTATGTTCTAGGAATTTGAGCTATGATTCGATTGCAAATTTGGACGGCATCAATTGATTGTGATTTTGCGTACGTGAAAAAGTGCAGTGCCATTATAAGATATGCTGATAAATGTGTTCTAAACATCGACAGAAATCTGCTTTAGCTCAGTCGAAATATGAATATATTGATGTAATTAAATAGCTTGTAAGATTATAAAACAGATGTAAACTAGTGAAATAAATTAACAACAAATCTGGCATTTCAATCTCGTCTGTTTTAATTGTGTTTCAAAGTTACCATTACATTTTTTCTTTAGTTTTCTTCTGATTTAAATGAGTTGTTAATCAGTTATATTCATATTGATTTGAAACTAAATGTACAATTAGAACATTGGGCACGATGTTGAGAAGAATAATATTGGATACAGATTTATCACTGTTTTGAAGCTTATAGATACCATCAATCTCAGATATAACTTTGTAATAACCATTTTTACTATTTTTCTGATATGAGGATGTTGCATGTGTTACTTGGGCTTCTTGCACACCGCCAAAGATGGTCCTAAGCACCCGTCTTTCGAATACTCCGAGTGCTTGCAAAGTCCTCCTCGAGCATTGTCCATGTTTCATGTCCGTAGAGGACAACCGGTCTTATTAGCGTCTTGTACATGACACATTTGGTGCGGTGGCGAATCTTTTTTGACCGCAGTTTCTTCTGGAGCCCGTAGTAGGCCCGACTTCCACAGATGATGCGCCTTCGTATTTCACGACTAACATTGTTATCAGCCGTTAGCAAGGTAGACGAATTCCTCGACCACCTCGAAGGTATCCCCGTCTATCGTAACACTGCTTCCCAGGCGGGCCCTGTCGCGCTCGGTTCCGGTTTTTTTGTCTTTGACGCATTCACCACCAGTCCAACTTTTGTTGCTTCACGTTTCAGGTGTACAGTTCTGTCAATTTTGCAAATGTTCGGCCGACAATGTCCATGTCATCCGCGGAACAAATAAATTGACTGGATCTGTTGAAAATTGTACCCCGGCTATTACACCCAGCTCTCCGCATGACACCTTTTAGTGCAATGTTGAACAACAAGCACGAAAGTCCATCACCTTGTCTTAGTCCCCGGCGCGATTCGAACGATCTGGAGTGTTCGCCCGAAATCTTTACACAGTTTTGCATACCATCCACCGTTGCCTTGATCAGTCTGGTAAGCTTCCCAGGGAAACTGTTCTCGTTCATAATTTTCTATAGCTCTACGCGGTCTATACTGTCGTATGCCGCATTGAAATCAACGAACAGATGGTGCGATGTTGGGACCTGGTATTCACGGCATTTTTGAAGGATTTGCCGTACAGTAAAGATCTGGTCCGTTGTCGACCGGCCGTCAACGAAGCCGGCTTGATAACTTCCCACGAACTCATTCACTAATGGTGACAGACGACGGAAGATGATCTGGGATATAACTTTGTAGGCGGCATTAAGGATGGTAATTGCTCGAAAGTTCTCACACTCCAGCTTGTCGCCTTTCTTGTAGATGGGGCGTATAACCCCTTCCTTCCACTTCTCCGGTAGCTGTTCAGTTTCCCAGATTCTGACTATTAGTTTGTGCAGGCAAATGGCTAACTTTTCCGGGCCCATCTTCATGAGATCAGCTCCGATACCATCCTTATCAGCTGCTTGATTGGTCTTTATCTGTTGGATGGTATCCTTAACTTCCCTCAAGGTGGGGGCTGGTTGGCTTCCATCGTCCGCTGCCTTGACTTTCACTGCCTGTACTCTCAGCGCCATTCAAATGTTCCTCGTAGTGCTGCTTCCACCTTTCGATCACCACACGTTCGTCCGTTAAGATGCTCCTATCCTTATTCCAGCACATTTCGGCTCGCGGCACGAAGCCTTCGCGGGATGCGTTGAGCTTCTGGTAGAACTTGCGTGTTTCTTGAGAACGGCACAGCTGTTCCATCTCCTCGCACTCCGCTTCTTCCTGGCGGCGTTTCTTCTCCTGAAAAAGGCGGGTCTGCTGTCTACGCTTCCGTCTATAACGTTCCACGCTCTGCCGGGTACCTTGCTGCAGCGCGACCGCCCGCACTGCGTCTTTCTCCTCCAGAATCTGTCTGCAGTCTTCGTCGAACCAATCGTTCCGTCGACTTCGTCCCATATACCCGACGATGTTCTCCGCTGCGTCGGTAATGGCTGCTTTGACTGTATTCCAGCAGTCCTCAAGAGGGGCCCCATCGAGCTCACCTTCTTTCGACAACGCTGCCTCGAGATACTGCGCATATGCAGTGGCGACATCAGGTTGCTTCAGTCGCTCTAGGTCGTAGTGCCGCGGTCGTCGGTACTGAACATTGTTGATTGTTTTGGGCGCAGTTTAAACATCACCCGATCATCCTGACGTAGATAATGTCGGAGAAATGCCGTCCATCAATCAGAACGTGGTCGATTTGTGATTCTGTCTGCAGTGGTGATCTCCAGGTGTACCTATACGGGAGGCTGTGTTGGAAGTAGGTGCTGTGAATGGCCATATTCTTGGAGGTGGCGAAATCAATTAGGCCGTTTTCGTTCGTTTAAACTTCGTTTAGGAGAGGAGCAAACCCACCCTTCCCTGTCAGCATACGACCATAGTTCCCACCGGGGTTGGTTTCCCGATCATCCCTAAGGTTGCTCGTATCCCGGCCAGCACCGCGGAGAGGTAGGGATAGGAGTAGCTGGGTAAGAGGCTAAGGACCGCGAGATGGGGTCTATTTTATTCCTTCAGGTACGCGAAGTACCAATGGTACTCTTTACCCAGCATTTGCCGTGCCTTATAATATGCTAACTTAAAATTTGCCTTAATCTAGTTCTGCTACAATTAAAATAGAACCAATCACTGTCGTTGAGGAGGTTGAAGCAACGTTCAAGCGGGTTATTTTGCCCAAACATTGTGGAGTGTCGGACAGACTGGAAGAGATGACGTTGGCGGAAGCGACGGGCTGGAACATAAAAGTTAACTTGCTGCAAGAGCTCAGGGCAGTCCACGTGGTTGATTATAATGTCAAATGCAAAAACCCTCTGCAAATCTCCACGTCGTTGTCGAAGGGTTTCGAGTCGAATCAGTTGACATCGCTCTTCGTAGTGCGGTAATCTCAAAGTATTATTACACGGCAATCGCCTGAGGGCAAAACGAACAAAACTGCGTTGGACCCTTTCGATTCGCGTAATCTGGATTTCGTGATAGAGCGCCCACACCTGCACAGCATATTCGAGTATACTTCGCACGAGGCAGCAAAACAGGCTTTTCAGGAGTAAACGTCATCGAAATCTGCAGCATTCCGGCGCATGAAGCCTAGTACGGTGAAAGCCTTGGCAGTAGTCGTTGCAATATGCTCATTAAAGCTCAGCTTGCGGTCAAACGTAACTCCCATGTCTTTTATGGAGCTCACACTTTTTAATTCGTTTCCGCATGCCGAGTAACGAAAGTTTATCTGTGTTCTGCATTTGGTAAAACTTATTGAATTGCATTTCGACGCATTTATCTCCATCCAATTTAAACAACACCAGTTGGCTATGACTTCTAGATCATGTTGCAGCGCAAGACAATCGATCAATGATCGAATAATTCGAAATATTTTCAAATCGTCGGCATACATGAGGCGATGTGATCGAAGTTTACAGCATAAGTCGTTCACGAAGATAATGAAAATCAGCGGCCCTAGGTGACTGCCTTGTGGCACTCCGGATGGCGTAGGATATGTATTGGATGAGACAGTGCCTAATTCAGGTAAGAACGCAGCCAAGTGACTATCCAGTCTGGAAATCTCAAACGTTCTAATTTCTTTAAAGTTAATCCGCGAGAAACTTTATCGACAGCCTTCGAAAAGTCGATGTAAATGCTGTCAACATGACATCTCTTCTCCAGGTTAGAATTCAGCATGCTAGTGTAGGTCATCAGGTTTGTTACAGTTGAGCGATTTCGTACAAAGCCATGTTGGTACTCAGAGATAACAGGTTTAGCAGCCACATACATATGTTCATGAATCAGCAGTTCGAGTGTTTTGGCCAGACAACTAAGAATCGAAATTGGACGATAGTTCTCTACATTGTGGGAGCTACCCGCCTTATGAATTGGAGTAACTGCTGATATTTTCCACTTATCTGGGAAGACTCCTAGTGCAAGCAACATGTTGAATAAAATGCAAACCGGCAATCCTTATACGTCAGCACATCGTTGAATGAAAACAGGAGGTAGTCTATCTGGACCTGGACCTTTCGATGCATCGACAGCTCCTAATGTTTTGAAATTTCAGTTACGGTGAATGTGGGGCGCGGAAAGTTCATGTTGTATGATGGAAGAAAGTTAAGAAGGTCTGCCGAATCAGGAGGAGGATTCGTATTGTACACCGACTTAAAAAAAACTTGCGAAGCTCAGCAGATTCAGCTATATCATTTGATGTAACATCAGCAAAACTCACAGTGGATAACATCGCATGCGATTTTTTCCTGGTTTTGATGAAACGCCAGAAAGCTGACGGGTTCGATTTAGCTTCATTTTGAACACGGTGAACATACTCATGAAAGGTAGACGACACGAGATTTTCGTACTCCGATTCAATGGTTTGCAGAAGAGCTCTGTTTGTCGCAGTACGGTTACGGAAAAACCTGTGACGCGTTTTACGAAGTATGTTACATCGATGCTGTAGTTCAGCGTTCCACCAGAGTTGCTTGTACGTCCTCCTACGAAGAGGAACATGTCTGCTTATCGTGTCGAAGACCGCGTTGTAGAAAGATGTAATCGAGGTGTTAATATCGTCTCCACTGAGTATCTCGAACCAATCTAGTGAATTAGGCTCGTTCTTCACAGCCTCGTAGTTACAGCGAGAGAGATCAAAATCTAAGTCCATTTCTTCCACTGCAGATTGGAGATGCTGAACCGGGTTACGAAAGAGATGCTGACCGGGTTATTCCAGACGTAGAACGAACGGTTTGTGGTGGCGGTCAGGGCATAACATTGAATAAGGACTGTTCAGTTTATAAAGAGGACACATTGTATTGTTGATGTTTTTTAAACCATCAATCTTCTTAGAAATCTGTTTTGTTTCGATGAATATGTTAGCTGACCTTCTAGACATGAAATCCAATTATCAACAAAACAATTCTAACTCAGAAATTTGCGATATTTATAACTATCTCAATTTATTGGATTTTCAACAGCTAATACCGTTTATATTCAGTTTTTGGACTGCCACAGGCTCTAATGTTTCTGGATATCGACAAATCAATGACAGTGTGTTTCTTTCTGATCTTCTTGATGATTTTGTTGACATCCCGATTTAGATTATTTATTACAACTGTCAATTTTGCTTATAAAAAATGTGTTGGTAAACCCGGATTTAAACTGTTCTATCTCTTTTCAAAAATTACAGTTGATTGACAGTGCATTATAATATACGATAATACAAATTCTATCAAAATTGATCAATCTGTCTATTTTATATCGTCATATGAAAGTGTCTTCCCAATAAACTGTACAGTCCTTATGGTGCTTCAATAAGATCGATTGTATGACATTTGCCAGAAAACCATTTGCCAGAATCAGTTTGCCAGAATGATTTTTGCCAGAAACCCATTTGCCAGAATGAACCATATGCCAGAAAGCCATTCCCCAGAATAGACCATTTGCCAGAATGTAATTTGCCAGAATGTACCATTCCCCAGAAATAGTAAAACTGGAAATTCCAATAATTATTGATGGCTAAAGAATAGAAAAAAAATATATAAAGAAGGTAATTTCGCATTATTTGGTGGATTGGACACTATTTAATAATGAAGGGATTTGCGGTATAATTAATTTTCATAAAAGGGATTATTCAACATATTAGACAATTTTCAAAAAGATGGATACTATTTATCAAAAAAAAATCATATTTGTCTAATACCAAAAACTGTTTACGAATGGATATCATATTTCTTCGTCCCATTTCAGACGCAGACTTCTTTTCAAAATTAAATCATATCATTTCAAGTCATACTAGACGCCATTTGTGTTCATTGAAGAAGTTATATGTGGTTATATCTACAAGTCTAGGCAAAATGTCTATTTCTAAAGATGGAATCATATCGACAATTGACATATTCAAACACGGACACGGGCAACCACCTACGTTTAAAGAAGGGATGACATCTTCTTCTTCATTGGCGTTACATACCCACTGGGACATAGCCGCCTCGCTGCTTAGTGTTCGTTTAGTACTTCCACAGTTATTAACCGTGAGGTTTCTAAGTCAAGTTACCATTTTTGCATTCGTATTTCATGCGGCTAACACGATGATACTTTTATGTCTAGGAAGTCCAGACAATTTCCAAACCGAAAATTGTCTAGACAGGCACCGGAATCGAACCCAGTCACCATCAGCATGGTCTTGCTGTATAGCCGCGCATTTTATCGCTATGCCAAGGAGGACAACGGGATAACATCTATCCTTGCCTTTAATCGGAGCAAGCACCTTTTTTCAGAAATGGATCATATCCATCATTGCTTCATTTCTGACAAACGCCTATTTTCAAAGAAGGGATCACATCCACTTTTGCTCTAATTTGGACAAGCGCCTACTTTAAAAGAATGAATCACATCCACCATTGCTTCATTTGAGGTAAACGCCTACTTTTAAAGAAGGGACCACATCCACCATAGCCTTAATCCGAGCAAGCGCCTTCTTTTAAAGAATGAATTACATGCACAATTACCCTTATCCGAAAAAGCGCCTTCTATTGAAGAAGGGATTATATAAACCATTGCCTAAATTCGGACAATCGCCTTCTTTTGAAGAAGGGATCATATCCACCATTGTTTTAATTCTGGCAATCGCCTATTTTTAAAGAAGGGTTCATATCCACCGTTGCCTTCATCCTGGCAAGCGCCTGATTTTAAAAAAGGGATCACATCCACCATTGCCATAATCCGTGCAAGCGCCTATTTTTAAAGAAGGAGTCACATCCACCATTACCTTAATCCGAATAAGCACCTATTTTAAAAGAAAGGATAACATCCGCCATTTTTGCCTTAATTCAGGCAAGCTGCTATACTCGGCTTATGTATGCATACGTCTTATGTACAGATTAGGTATTTTCAATTCTATTATCGACCGGTGCGGTGTTTTATTCCTCAGTAGAAAACAACTATACAACAACAACAAATCAAAATTATAAAAATTGTCCCTTATGCCAAATGACCCTCTCTTTTAAAGCTGTTCATAGTTATGCCTAAAGTTCATGGCGTTAAGAATTATTGCGCATACTGGGCAAACGCGCGCATGGCAAATAGGTGACGACCAATTCTGGGGAATGGTGCATTCTGGGGATTGGTACATTCTGGCGAATGGCTTTCTGGGGAATGGTGCATTCTGGCAAACGACTTTCTGGGGAATGGTCCATTCTGGCAAATTGATTCTGGCAAAAGGCCTTCTGGCAAATGACTTTCTGGCGAATGTCATACAACCATAAGATCAGCTTCGTAACTGTCGCTTACAAATGCCAAGTCAAGAAGTCTTCCGTTCGAATTTGATACATTGCAGATTTGCTTCAAGCCACTAGGAATCGAAGTTTCATTTAGAGTTAACTACTACTCGTAAGAAACGTTGGGGTAGCTATGTTGACGATTCGATTTACATAGTCGGAATGCGCAACAAATTTATCGGGATCACTGTTCGGCCTCAAGTAAATGCCACAAATATCTGGTCGCAGTGGATATTGTACCCGACAGGAAAAAAAAAATGCCACAGATGTAAACGGATTTATGAGTGAGCATAACTTTCACAACAACCTGCTCAAGTGTTTCACTCTCCGATAGATGAACCGAAAAACTAGTCAGAGTGCATTTAATTGCGATGAGAGCTCCTCCACCTCGTTGGAGACTACTAGTCGAGCTGCTGCGATCGCATCGATTGATGTTGTAATTATCAGCAAGTTCGGAGTTTTGCTCATCACTTCTGAGCCAAGTTTCAGTGATAACTATAATGTCATAATCGCTGGATGCAGCGGCAAGGAAGAATTCGTTGGTCTTCGTGCGCATTCCACCAACGTTTTGATAATAAACTTTTAGTGGTACGGATCCTGCAACCGGTATCGGCGACGTTGATAGAAGAATGCGACCTATGTAAAAAAAAACCAAACCAAAACAAAACTGCAATTTCGTCAATCATGCATTGTGAAAACCGATTAATCTGCAGTGGCGTAAATCCAGCATACCGGTGTATGTACATTTTTTTATATTTTTCACAGGGAATTTAAATGAATTAAGCTATGATGTGAAGAAAGCTTATCAGTGGAAATAACTATTGATTTTTTTTATTATCTTTATTTAGGATTTTCAGTCGGCAACTGGTTATTCTCTGTGCAAAAAAAAAAAAAAATTTAAAAGTTTTGCCAACTTTCTCCAAAAGATTTCTCAAATCCTAATAATTATCAGATACATCGTTTTGAAAAATTATGCTTGATATAAAAGATTATTTCACTCCATACTACACTGTTGGCACGCTGTCTTCCGATCAGTGTTTGTAAAATCATTTATAAAACTCAATTATTGAGCGCTCCCGCGCGAATTAACTCGTTTGCGAATTTAAAATAATGCATCACGTCTGAGTTTTTCATATTAAAACGGATCATTTCACTCATTTCCCGAAAAATCATTTCGCTCTAAAAAGTGTTTATAATCAATTTGGGGGCAATTCATGATTTACACAAGTAAGAGTATCCATTGTTCTATGTGTTGAACGTTGATTTACTGTTAGGTTATGAAGGAGAACAAAAGAAAACCTACGATGATTCAAATGGATAATTCAAATGGATTTCAACTCACGCTTGATTTGAATCGTCCATGAGTTTTGAGATTTTGATTTCTTACCAACACTGTCCGATGAATATAATTTAACGGTTGAGTGGAATAAACTTCGTGCTAGTCACTTCTTCTAGCGGTTTGAGTGGAATACTATAAACTTTTTCTCAGCTGTGTATTCAGTTTCCATACATTCTCTGATATATTAAACTATCAAATTTCACGTTAATTTTACTTTAATTAGAAAATATTCAATTCTGAAAAGCATAAAATCAACGGAATTCTCCTTTACTTAACCGCTGTTCGAGTCTCTGTATACTGATAATCATCTCTTGCCGGACCACATTACTAGGGTTTGTAAGCTTACGTACCACCGTCCCAACGCCGCCACCCCCAAACTCCAATCACGCTCATAGTCATACCGATCAATTTTCAATTCCATTTCACCTCATTATAAGCATCACTACCTCTTCGCACTCGCCACCCTTTCCGGGCGGCACCTTGCTGAACAAATAGCTCCATGGCGCTCGAACGGCATTCATGAGCACAAGCGGTCGTAAATATTCATAGATGCGTCCTGGCCCGGGACATCGTATCGGGCCGTGAAACATGTTTTTGATAATCTGCATGTAAATATGTTTTGTTCAATATTCGCATATGCTGATTAATGACGACGTTAGCCATAGGAGCGAGTCCTCTCGGGTGGAAATCATTCCTTGAAACATCGCCCGTACGTTTGCTTTGGCAGCAATCCGAGCCTATAAAGCCTCGACTTGAATGCTGATCATTGTTATCCCAGGAGATTGCCGGCAGGTGGGGCGTATGATGGCACAGGATTATGACAAGGCCGATCCGAATTGATGAGGACCGCTCGGAGGCAGCGCACACAGGTTGGATTATGGGTGAATAATTTAGGGAAGTTAGTTTAGCGCTCGCCGCCGCCACCTCCCCCACACCGCTTTGCCAATTGGTATTAATTTTCAAAGAACGACAACGGGGGACGAATCGGTCGAGGTCAATCGAATCCCCAGACCATCAATTGGGAAAATCTTACGCGAGGCGGAGCGTTGCGTAATGGAGCTATTGTGTGATGGATGGCAGCTTGATTGGATCGCATTGGCGCCATTGGAAACTGCGAAGATGAAAGGGAAGTGGGTGGTGTCGTTAAGTTGTTTGCTCATTGGATGCAATTACATTTCATTGTACCCTGACAGAAGCGAAGATCTGTCTGACAGGATGCGAAGTAGGTCTGATGCGATAGCTTCAAGAGCTGCAAATATTGACATAAATTTCTCTAAAAATAGATGGAAATGATAGTTAAGATTACTTATAATTTAAAGTCATACTGATCACTTTATAGGCTTTCTTTTTGATACAAATCCCGAGCAGCCCATCTCAAATAAGAATGAGTAATATTTAACTCAATTCAAGTTGAATTGAAAAACCTGCTTTCTCAGTAGGCGTTCAGCTTGAATTCATTAACACCGCCAAATTTGAAAAATCTATGAAATATTTTAATTTTGTGCGTTTTGGTTACTGTTCGAAATTTGAACCATAATTCGGGCCAATTAGCACAGGCGCTGCAGCGTGTTCGGCATTTAAGACAAAGCTTGGCTCATAAAAGATATTCAGTTTGAATAATAATAATTAGTAAAACTGAACCATGAACAGGAGGTTCAAGCAACGTTACTAGAAATATATTAATTCTAGAGCAACATTTGAAAAGGGCATAATGACCAAAATTTATTCCTTCTGAATCTTTGTCCACATATATAGCTATATACGTGGACAAAGATTCAGTAGGAATAAATATTGGCTGTTACGCCCTTTTTTAATGTTTGTCTACAATTTATAAATATGTCTACGGTAGTTTATTCCTGAATATCGGTTCTCTATGAAGTTTCAAACTGAACTGCATTAAAGATCTTAAAAATGATCCTGATATGCATTAAATTTCAGTTATCCAATTCCCAGCAAAGCACAACTAGATAACTTTGTTTTCCTATCAGATAACAAAATATACACCAATAAAATTTAAAAAGTTTAGCACTTCATCAATCAACCTCACCTAGTGTCGCACTAATGAAATTTCAAGCGCTCTCCAGCGAGTAAGAATCCCACATTACATAATTCCAAATCAGCAAAAGCCCTACACCAGCGGCGCGACGACGTTGGGCTCGACAGGTAGAAGTCAAACTCTCTGATGAACTTACGTCACTTCAAAAGATTCGTGAAACGGGAAAAGCGTAAACGCCTTTGCCGTATACATCACCTCGCTTGCTTGCTTGGACCATGACGGACCCCAGCCAGTTTCAACAGCAAACATTGTAAACTCGATGCGAACGAAGTACGACTTGAATAATTTATTCCCACTGCTCTGGCGGTGTCCTTTCGGAGTCCCTTGCGACCGGGGCTGGCACCACTTTGGAAGAGGCAACAAGAACACGGCCTCGGTGCTCGAAATGAGGTTTATCACCATTACTTCTTGGAAGAACGTAAATGTGTTCCAACGTGTGTAGTACGGGAGCGCAGTATTCATCAGCTCTGCTGCTTGTCGACCTGTCGTGGAGTACGTGTGAGTGTGTATGGCGAGCTGAATTCTGTTGACTGTCGGAGTTGAGTTTCGAATTCCAAAGTAATGGCCGTTCCGAATCGAAATGGATGTGCCAACGGAAATGGCTTTTGCGATTACCGCATACGTTACCACACCGTTGCTGCGGCTGGGCTGTT
Source organism: Armigeres subalbatus (assembly GCF_024139115.2). Taxonomy (NCBI): domain Eukaryota; kingdom Metazoa; phylum Arthropoda; class Insecta; order Diptera; family Culicidae; genus Armigeres; species Armigeres subalbatus. Next base: position 50,236,248 of record NC_085140.1, on the reverse strand, counting down.
GCCATCACGTGGAGGGCACGTTGGAGGTTATGTAAGTGTCTGGAGAGTAAACGGGATCGATTGTGTACCAAAGGATGCGGGATGAAGTTTCCGTTTACAGACAAGCGGACATAGGACTCCTAGAGAAATGTTATCAACAAACATAATCAATTTGCGCATCGGGTGGTGAACTTTTAAGTATGAATGAATAAATCGACAGTCGATGAGGTATTCTTGATTGTGATGTCTGTTTGTCTAAAGCATTTAGGATAAAGCAGATATATTTATATTCTAACCGTTTGATCTAACTCCGACCTCATTCACAACACATTTAAAATAAATATTTCGTGGCGTATTGATTAGGAAACCGATATTTAGCTGGGACGTCTGGATATTTTTTTTACAAAAAGTGCCAAAACTCATAAACGAACGTTGATGGTGGTGATCTGAGGTAATGGATGAATATGCACTGTGAATTAACTTTCATCTTACCATCAAAAACTATTTGGCAAAAAAATCGCACTGATATAAAACGAACTTTGGGAATGAACGGAACATGTAGTTTTCGGCTGTTGCCAATATTCCATCATTGCCTTTCAGAGATGACTAAAATTGGGTTCAATTCCTCTTTTTATTTTGAAATTTTATGGGCCCAATTTCGAGAAAAATCAACATATTTTAACTATACATAAATTTAAGAAAAATGTGTATCTTAAGGTAATATTTTAGTAGATAAAAAAATAAAAATCTCAGAATCGAGGGCTGGGTGAGTGGGTGAGTAAGAGTGAGCGAGTAAGAGTTAATGAGTAAGAGTGAGTAAGAGTTCGTAAGTGAGTGAGTAAGAGTGAATGGGTAATAGAAAAATATTGAGTGAGTAAAAATAAGTGAGCGAAAAAGAGTGAATGATTGAGAGTGAGCGAGTGAGTGAGTAAATAAGACTGAAAGAGTGTGTGAGTTAGTGAGTAAAAGAGGGTGAGTGAGTGTGTTTTTTTTTCCTAAGCAATGGAGGGGAATCTGCTCAACAGACATCCTGGGTTGTAAAGGAAGTGCGGGGTTAGGGACCACCTCCAACAGCAAACGAGGGAAGCAGGACTACATCCCCGACCCGCAAAACCGTTTCCATTGCCGCCAAGCCCATAGTCCCTTCGGTACAACCAGAAAGTAATGCTTCAAAGGGGGGCCAGTCCAAAACGCACCCTCGAGGTTAGCTGCGTGTCCTTGCAGCACCGAACATCGTGACTCGCTTTTTTAGAAGAACACCATGGTATCGTGCCAGCGCATTGCCGGCTTTCCAGGTGGCCTCACCACGTCCTATGTCCTCGGAAGGTGGGAAGGGTCGACTTCGCGCCTGCTTCTCTCTGCACGACTGGTATCAAGAAGATGATGCCAAATTGCCCAAATTGACCTCTCTGCGACAGGGTCTATTCGCCAACACACAGAGGGACTTGCCGACGCAGTGACTACGTCTGCCCCAGCCTTGCGGAGAACCCTTTTCCATCCTCGGGCTCGGAACCCGCCCGGTTGACCGACGCCGCGAAAGCGACGATACCATGTTGTTCTTCGCGCGGCCACTTGTTCGATAAAAGGATCGAGTTCGACCACAGGGCACCGGTATGACCCATGAAGCCGACTCCGATCCCTTGGACCACCTCTTAATTGCGCCTGAACTAGCCATTCTTAAGTCCACGCGCCAACTTCTGTGTAGCTCCGAGACGATTTGGACGATAGCCGATAAAACGGCGTTCCAGCCAACTTCATCTTTACACATCCTCCGGACTAGGTTGTCCGGGGTAGTGTCCAGACCACATGTGGCAAGCATGCGGTCACGCATTGTGCGAAAACACGGGCACACGAACAACACGTGTTCCGCCGTTTCCTCTAGTCAGAGTGGGTGAGCCAGTAAAAGTGTGTGAGTTACATGAATAAGCGAGTGAGTAGAATTAAGTCATTGAGCAAGAGTGAGTGAGTGAGTGAGTAAGAGTGAGTGAGTAAGAGTGAGTGAGTGAGTAAGAGTAAGTGAGTTAGTAAAAGTGAGTGAGTAAGTAAGAGTGAGTAAATGAGTAACAGCAAGTACATGAGTAAAAATGAGTAAGTAAGAGTGAGTGAGTGAGCGAGTAAGAGTAAGTGTTCGAGAGTGAGTTAGTAAGAGGAAGCGAGGACGATAGCGTGAATGTTTCAGAGTTAATGTACAGTGATCACCACGTCACTATCCAAGCCGTTCCTGGGTGGACGTTAGGCAGAATAACAGCGATTTCAACAATGTTTGTTCTCTCATATGGCCCTCTGCTAATCTTCAGTTTCTATTCATTTCACACTTGCCGCTCGCTTGCGGTGTCAATCGAATCTGTATCTTCATTACTTTCATCTACTCCCTTTCGCTTTGAGTAGTATAATTATCACCGAAAAAAGCCAATAAATTAATTTCGATAGAGTTAATGAGTGAGTAATAGCGGGTGAGTGAGTAACAAGGTGAGTGTGTGTATGAGAAGTGAGTGAAAAGGGGGTGAGTGCATCTATAAGAAAGAGAGAGAGAGAGAGATTTCTTCCTTCATATTCGTTGATGTTAAACATAATAATGGAATACTACAGATTCAAAATGTTTTCGGGGTAGTGTCCCGTTCGGGCTTACATTCCGATAGCCAGTGAAGCGATGTGTAAAAGATTACCTTCAAATGATTAATTAACTTCAACTGGAAACCGGTAGGGTGAGGTGGGCATTTAAATCGTTTAAAAAGGTCTCTTATAATTCTCGTCCTCAGGTACATTAATCCTATTCTACAAGCATTATATGTAGTTGACCCAGGGACCCATTCTCACCCTCATTTGACCTATTGTCACCCTCGACGACGGTACTTATGTTTCGTTGCTGAGAGCGAAAAAAATTGCGCTTAAACCCGAGCTTAAACCTAGGCTTATTAGCCAGGGCAGGTTTAATCACTTCGCCCCATTTCAGCAAAATCATCAATGCAGTAAGTAGTGAGATGTCTCATCTCTCACTTCGCACCACCCATTCCTACAGTGAGAAGTAAGAAATGAAAAAAAAATTAGTGAGAAGTGAGAAGTTAATCGTCTCACTTCTCACTTCTTACTAATTATTGCTCACTTTTCACTTTGATAAGTGAGAAATTATTAGTGAGAAGTGAGACGTGAAAGGTGAGGTGACACGTCTCACTTTTCATTTCTCACTAATAATTTCTCAATTTTCACTTCTCACTGTGAAAAATGTGTGTTGCGAAGTGAGAAGTGAGACTTATCAATTCTCACTTATCACTCCTTACTATGAAAAGTGAGAGGAGCGAAGAAAGAAGAAAGTTGACCAATTCGGCCGTATTACCCGTTTGTCCAAATGACTTTAGGTTGCGGCCTGATGGCTTGTTCGAATGCATTTCGCCCAAACGACCCTTTCACGAAAGAAAATATCGTTTTGGCTAGGCTAAACGTCCTAGCGGGCACTGATCAACTATGTTCAACACGTTTCCACACACTGTAAGCCCTAGACCTGTGCGCCGAAGTATTTGTGAACGGCGGCGGCGTAAAGCCATTTTAACACCGGTGGCCGCGGAGTCGGCGGCGTCACGCCGTAAGCAATGTTCGGCGGCGGCGGTGGTGGCGTGAATCGGCGTGAATGATTTTAAGCTGAGAAAAAAAATCACGCAGCAAGGCCTATCATGCTTTTATTGTATTTTAGGTTTTTGTACGATTGCTAGCTACAGATAGACTGATAGGGTGAACATGCTTATAGCTATAGCTTGTATCTCCACAGCAAAAGTTTACATTACATGCTCCACTAGGATAGTTCCGCATCACAGCACATAAATTCAGTGGAAAGATATAAATCCAGAAATTCGATTGGATATTCCTTAAGATATTCCTCAGAAAATTCGAAAAAGGAATTCGGTGATCTAATTTAGAATTACCCTATGAATTCCTTCAGAACTTTCTCCAGGAATTCCTTTGAAAATTTATTTGGGTATTGCTTCGGAAATTCTTTCCAAAATTTCTTCAAAAGCTCCTACAGGAATTTCCTCGGAAATTACTTTAGGGATTGCTTCAGACATTCCTTTACGGAGTCTTTTGGGAATTTCTTCGGAAATTCATTCGAAAACTTTTTCAGGAATTCCTTCGGAAATTCCTTTAAAAAATTTTTTTTAGAAAAAACCATCCTTCATGAATTTTCTTCGGAATACCTACGGACACTGTTTGAGGAATACATCCGGAAATCCCTTTAGGAGAAAGCCTTCGGAATTTTATTTAGTTTTTTTTAATTTCTTCAAGAATTTCTTCTAAAAATTTCTAATAGAAAAACTTCCAGTAATTCCTCAAAGAATTTCTTCGGAAACTCTAAGAAGATATTTTTGGTATTCTGTCGAAATTTCCCTCTGGAATTTATTTAGAACTTTCTCCAGGAATTCTTTCTGAATTTCCTATAGGAACTCCTTCAAACATTCCTCCGGAAATTCCTTTAGCAACTCTTCCAGAAATTCCTGTAGAGCTTCGAAAATTTCTTTTAAAATTCCTTTAAGAATTCTTTCGAGAATATCTTCAGACATTCTTTTGGGAAATCTTCTAAAATTTCGTTTGTAAATTCCTTTAATTTTTTCAAACCTAAGTTTAAGTGTTTTTTTTAATTGAAAATAAGTTTGACGCTCAAAGACCTTTGGAAATTTCTTCGAAAATTCCTTTATAAATTCCTCCAAATGAGAATTCTTTCCGGAATTATTCTTGTATGAATTTTGTATAGTTTATTGAAGGACTTTAGGAAATTCCACCTGAAAGAATTTTTGAAAAAAATTAACTCCTGAAGGAATTTCCGATTCAATTCTTGAAAAAATAACCGAAAGAGAACCTGAAAAGATTTTCTAACAGTATTTTTAAATGAATTTCAAAGAGGTGAACCAGGGCTGTAAACCTCTATAAAACATTTTGTTTGACTATTATCGGCTCTTTCAGTCAAATAAGTATCACGAAAGTATCACATCAAAAAAACTAAATGAATTTCTGAAGAAATATCCGAAAGAATTCGGAAAGTAATTTACGAAGAAATGTTTAATGGGTTTACCGAACAAATAGCTAATGGTATGTACACAGAAATTCCTATAGTTCTCAAGGAAATTCTTCGAAAGTCCGGACAGTAGTAAAACAAACTCAGTTTTGGCTCTAGAATCAAGACTACATGCCAAGAAAAACTCCCAAAATATCTAGATTACAGATATTCGGATATTCTCAAGAATTCTTTGGGAATTTCCCGCACGAGTTCCTTCGAAAATTTCTACAGATTTTTTTTTCATAAATACCTTAAGTAATTCCCTAGGAAAAATATTCAGGAGTTAATTCGGTAAGTCATCAAGAAACTCATTCTAAAATACCTTCAAAAACTCCGTCAGCAATCCGATCAAGAATTTCTTCAAGAAGTCCTTTAAAAAACTCTCCACAAATGAAACCAGGCTTTTCTTTTAAATTTCCCCTAGGAATTGCTTCGGAGCTTCTTAGGACCCTAAGAAATTTCTTATAGAATTCTTCGGAAATTCATTCACAAATTCAAATAAGATTCATACTGACCATTTCATAAAGAATTCCCTCAGAAAGCTCAAAAAGGATTGCGAATCTATTTATTAGTCTGTTGGATTACATTGTTGAAAGGAGATTCTCTCTATCCCGCGGGCCTCGCGTAAGTGTCTCTGGTTACGTGTCCGCCACTTCCGTTTCTTGCCCTTCGCACAGAAGTGTATTGAAAGCAGAATGGTAATAAAATTCGATTGTGCTATTGGGTGGAGCCGCATGCAGAGCAAGGCATACTTTTAAATTTATTTGCAAAATTCCTTCGGAAATTATTTTAACAATTCCACTGGAATTTTTCCAGGTATTTCATAAGACATTCCATTTCCTCGGAAATTAACCTAGTAATTCCTTCGGATTTTCCACCACCATTTCCTTCCAAAACTGTAGGACGAATTTTAAGATATCTCCGCACGAATTCCTAGAGCAATTTCTGACATACTTAAAATTCCAAAACAATTTCTTTGGACATTCCTCGTAGAATTCCTTCATGATTTTCTCCAGAGATTCCTTCAGAAAATCCTCAAGAAATTACAACAGAGATAAATTCAGAAATTCCTTAAGGCTCTAAGAATTTTCTCAAAAAAAACCTTAAGAACTTCCTCCAGGACTTCCTGGAAATTATTTCAAGAAAACCAAGAAATTTCTTTGGGAATTGTTTATCGAAATAAATCGAAACTATTTTTTTTAAACAATTCTAGCAATTACAAGGAAGAGTGAAGGAAGTGATCAATTTGTTGGGTCACGTGCCCAATCGTGCTCCAGCTCCAGAAGCCAAAAGATCAAATTTGCATTCGCATATCATGAGGCTAACTCAATGATACTCCATGCCTAGGAAAGCTAAAAAAATCATACCAGACTGGGAATCTATATCCAATATTCATTACGGTCAGTACATTCAAAGTTAATTGCCTATAGGTATGCCGGGTATTAAGCCACCCGGTGTGGAATTTAATTACTATGTCTGAAACTTGATTATGCATATGTACAACATGTGATAGATTTAGTTCGGAAAAGGCATTGGAGGGTAACCGCCCCTTCGGTGGGGTTTGATCCCACGACCCCAGTTCGCATGACAGGTGCTTTCCCTACTTAGCTACGAAAGACCTCCGTCGTCCACCGCAGCTTAGCGGGTACTGATGGAACCAAATTCCCAGCACCAGGTACCAGCCGATCTCTCGCAATACATTTTCAGAACTAACTCTCTCAAATGTATTTTTGTACACATGTCAACCAAGTAGGATGAGTATTTAGAATTGTCCGGTTCCTACCCCACCGAAGGGCGGTTACCCTTCAATATATTTTCCGAACTAAATCTATCACATGTTGTACATATGCATAATCAAGTTTCAGACATATTTATTATGGTGTTGATTTGTAGCCGCGTTTGTACACATTTAATTTTTTTTTCCGGGATCTCAGCAATTGAACTTTTACCGAGATTCGCTCAGCCGAGCCCCAGCAAACGTGTTTTTTGCCGAGATTTCTGTCAAAATTGCTGAAAATCAGCAAATTATTTGCCGAAAACCAGCTAACAAACGTTATTTTTGCCGGGATATCAGTTTTTATTTTAGAGGTGAGCCAGCCTTGGGCTGCAAGCCTCTTTAATAAAGAAATAAATAAAAAAAGTTTTTATTTTGCTGGGCTAACGGCTGTGTGGAATTTGCCGAGCTGTATAAATAAAAACTGAGTGTGTAAGTACTGGACCAATTAAGATATGTAACATTCCATCCTTTAAAAAAATGAACCACCCAATGCTACCAGAATGAGTTTATTCCACATGAAGTTACATATGAGATTAGAAGTTAATCGCCACGCTCATTGATTTGTAGATTTGTAGCCAAGAAGTTTTTGGATGACCTAACATTTAACACGCCAAAGCGGGTTAAAGTGACAGGGATAAAAGTAAACAAATCTGCTAAAAGTATAGGTAATAGCTATTTAATTAATGCTTGATAGGTTGCCTTGGTTCGACAGATTCAAACGCACTGCATAATGTGATTTTTGTGTTGGCCAAACATCGGCGTGAAATACGAAATTCGGCGGCGTGGAGCCAACCGGCGTATGGCGCGCCGCCGACACCTTAACCGGCGTCGGCGAACGTCAATAAGGGTCGGCGGCGGCGCACAGGTCTAGTAAGCCCTGACCAGAAAAAGATAAACCAACACGTGGTGCGTTGATCCCTACTAGGGCTTCCATTTTTCCCGGGAATCAACTTCCCGGGAAACGGGAAATGAAATAAAAATTTCCCGGGATTTCCCGGGATCCCGGGAAATAAAAAAACTCTCGAAACTAATTCAAAATCGTAGTTAAAATATTGTCGTAAAATCGAAAATATACATTCGACATCAGGGATGCTTGCTGTTTTGACCTCAAATGATGAAAGAGTTGTTGAAAGCCTGAGAAAGTTTTTGTTCAGTTCGAAAAGCGTTAACCCCTTCTACAAAACGGTCGCCAAGTCATAAGTATCAGCATCTGCTCTGGCTCAAGATAAAGATCTGCAGTGTCCTGATGAGCTCCGCTCCGCTGTGCTACTTTTCCATATTTTTTTAAAAAACTTTTTCAGGTTGTATCCACATTTTTTTTTTTCAGTTTTTGGACGACGGCTTCGAGAGATTCTCTTCTATTATCGCCAAAATATTCCTAACATGAACTATTCTTATACTCGACGACTTTTTTTAGTGCATAGAATCTTCAGGTCAACTTTGAAGGATAAACCATTTTTATTCATGTTGAACACATTTTCGTCCACTTGAACACATTTTGTATTTAAAGCAGATGAATGAAATATTTGAAATGAGAATTCTTCTATTTGAAATAAAAAGGAGCTTTCAGGCGTATGCTTGTTTGTCGTACTTTAATGATCCTGACTATAACATTTTTTCAGTCAAACTTTGGTTGAAATGCCGAACAGCACATAAAAATGAAATGAAATGTTTCAGAAATATCTCAAAATACAAACGGGGGAGGGGGGGGGCTATACCAAAAGTCTACGTAGACCTTTTTAATTTATTTTTTTATTTTCTTGAAAACGATTTATATAACAGGTTTGTGAACTTGTCGATTTTTTTTAGGATTTTCCGGTTTTTTTGCATGACTTTACCGAAATAATTTTGGGCATTTCTCCATAAAAATGTGATGAGTTTCACTGAAGTAAAAGTCATGGATTTTACCAAAAAAATCTTCTGTGTTGAGCAAGAAAATTCTCCAAAGTATTCTATAAAAACTTTCGAAAACTTTTCAAAATCTTCACTTTGATATTATTTCAGATTCTACTAGATTTTTTTTTCGATTTTCGGCAGGCACTTCTTTGGAAATAATGGAAATTATGTCGTGCTTCAACGGAATTTTTTTTGCTTCCTTTTTTTGCTTCCTTTGTAAGCATTTTGGAATATCCAAGAAAAAGTCTTTGGAATGCCCAAAAGATATTATTTGGAACTTGTAAAGGGAATTTTCTGAAATTTTCGCGAGAAACCCTACACAGCAAAAAAAAAATTGTAATATCACACCGGATTCGATGCACATCATCGCCGTCGTAAATCAAATGTGATATTACATCTGTTTTATGTGACAAAAAAGTGACGTACTTGGCACTTTCTTCTCAGAATTAAAGGATGTAAGCGATTTTTGACGTAATATATTCGATGTAATAATGAAAACGACGTAAAAACCAGCCAGCAGAAATCTCGTGCTTTTGGCAGCTGGGTTAGGGGTGTTCGGGAATTTTCTTTCATGATTTTAAAATACCTTCGTAGAAATGTAACACATTATTTTATTTCCAAAATTGTTGTACAATAATATAAAGAATAATAACAATTTATTGATTTTTCTTCTATCACACGTTAACATAAGAACCATCTATACACATATTTTTTTTAGATAACTCGGTTTTCCGTATTTCATGCTTTCAAAATTAAAATTCTCTTAGAAGCTACTCACGAAATTTCCCCAGTAATTCTCCAATAATTCGGGAGACCCGCCCAGAAACTTTTCCGAAATTGCTCCATGAATTTCTCAGGAAATATCCCCAGAAATTCCTTCGTTTTAAATACTTCTGGAAATTTCCTCAGAAGTTCCTCCGTAAATTTGTTCAGAAGTTCATCAGGCAATTCCTCAAGAAATCCTTTGAAAATACTCCTAGAAATTCCTCTGAAAAATTCTATAGTGGTTCCTAAGGATATTTCTTCAAGAATTCCTCCGGAGAATTGCCCAAGATTTCCTCCTGAAAGGAGGCTTCCGAGCCTCTTGAAAGGAGGCTTCCGAGCCTCTTGAAAGGAGGCTTCCGAGCCTCTTGAAAGGAGGCTTCCGAGCCTCTTGAAAGGAGGCTTCCGAGCCTCTTGAAAGGAGGCTTCCGAGCCTCTTGAAAGGAGGCTTGAGCCTCTTGAAAGGAGGCTTGAGCCTCTTGAAAGGAGGCTTCTGAGCCTCTTGAAAGGAGGCTTCTGAGCCTCTTGAAAGGGAGGCTCTGAGCCTCTTGAAAGGAGGCTTGAGCCTCTTGAAAGTAGGCTTGAGCCTCTCTTGAAAGGAGGCTTCGAGCCTCTTGAAAGGAGGCTTCTGAGCCTCTTGAAAGGAGGCTCTGAGCTCTTGAAAGGAGAGGCTCTGAGCCTCTTGAAAGGAGGCCTGAGCCTCTTGAAAGGAGGCTTCCTAGCCTCTTGAAAGGAGGCTTGGAGCCTCTTGAAGGAGGCTTCTGAGCCTCTTGAAAGGAGGCTTCTGAGCCTCTTGAAAGGAGGCCTGAGCCTCTTGAAAGGAGGCTTGAGCCTCTTGAAAGGAGGCTTGAGCCTCTTGAAAGGAGGCCTGAGCCTCTTGAAAGGAGGCTTCTGAGCCTCTTGAAAGGAGGCTTCTGGGAGCCCTCTTGAAAGGAGGCTGAGCCTCTTGAAAGGAGGCTTGGAGCCTCTTGAAAGGAGGCTTTGAGCCTCTTGAAAGGAGGCTTCGAGCTCTTGAAAGGAGGCTTCTGAGCCTCTCTTGAAAGGAGGCTTCTGAGCTCTTGAAAGGAGGCTTGAGCCTCTTGAAAGGAGGCCTGAGCCTCTTGAAAGGAGGCTTGAGCCTCTTGAAAGGAGGCTTCTGAGCCTCTTGAAAGGAGGCTTCCTGAGCCTCTTGAAAGGAGGCTTCTGAGCTCTCTTGAAAGGAGGCTCTGAGCCTTCTTGAAAGGAGGCTTCTGAGCCTCTTGAAAGGAGGCTTGAGCCTCTTGAAAGGAGGCTTCTGAGCCTCTTGAAAGGAGGCTTCCTGAGCCTCTTGAAGGAGGCTTCTGAGGCCTCTTGAAAGGAGGCTTGAGCCTCTTGAAAGGAGGCTCTGAGCCTCTTGAAAGGAGGCCTGAGCCTCTTGAAAGGAGGCTTCCTGAGCCTCTTGAAAGGAGGCTCTGAGCCTCTTGAAAGGAGGCTTCTGAGCCTCTTGAAAGGAGGCTTCTGAGGCCTCTTGAAAGGAGGCTCTGAGCCTCTTGAAAGGAGGCTTCCTGAGCCTCTTGAAAGGAGGCCTGAGCCTCTTGAAAGGAGGCTTCTGAGCCTCTTGAAAGGAGGCTTCCAGGCCTCTTGAAAGGAGGCTTCTGAGCCTCTTGAAAGGAGGCTTCTGAGCCTCTTGAAAGGAGGCTTGAGCCTCTTGAAAGGAGGCTTCTGAGCCTCTTGGAAAGGAGGCTCTGAGCCTCTTGAAAGGAGGCTTCTGAGCCTCTTGAAAGGAGGCTTCCTGAGCCTCTTGAAAGGAGGCTCTGAGCCTCTTGAAAGGAGGCCTGAGGCCTCTTGAAAGGAGGCTTTGAGCCTCTTGAAAGGAGGCTTCTGAGCCTCTTGAAAGGAGGCTTCTGAGCCTCTTGAAAGGAGGCTTCTGGAGCTCTTGAAAGGAGGCTCTGAGCCTCTTGAAAGGAGGCTTCTGAGCCTCTTGAAAGGAGGCTTGAGCCGGGCCTCTTGAAAGGAGGCTTCTGAGCCTCTTGAAAGGAGGCTCTGAGCCTCTTGAAAGGAGGCTTCTGAGCCTCTTGAAAGGAGGCTTCTGAGCCTCTTGAAAGGAGGCTTGAGCCTCTTGAAAGGAGGCTTCTGAGCCTCTTGAAAGGAGGCTTCTGAGCCTCTTGAAAGGAGGCCTGAGCCTCTTGAAAGGAGGCTTCTGAGCCTCTTGAAAGGAGGCCTGAGCCTCTTGAAAGGAGGCTCTGAGCCTCTTGAAAGGAGGCTCTGAGCCTCTTGAAAGGAGGCTTCTGAGCCTCTTGAAAGGAGGCCTGAGGCCTCTTGAAAGGAGGCTCTGAGCCTCTTGAAAGGAGGCTCTGAGCTCTCTTGAAAGGAGGCTCTGAGCCTCTTGAAGGAGGCTTCTGAGCCTCTTGAAAGGAGGCCTGAGCCTCTTGAAAGGAGGCTTCTGAGCCTCTTGAAAGGAGGCTTCTGAGCCTCTTGAAAGGAGGCTTGAGCCTCTTGAAAGGAGGCTTCTGAGCCTCTTGAAAGGAGGCTTCCTGAGCCTCTTGAAAGGAGGCTTCTGAGCCTCTTGAAAGGAGGCTCTGAGCTCTTGAAAGGAGGCTTCCTGAGCCTTCTTGAAAGGAGGGCTGAGCCTCTTGAAAGGAGGCTTCTGAGCCTCTTGAAAGGAGGCTTCTGAGCCTTCTTGAAAGGAGGCTTCTGAGCCTCTTGAAAGGAGGCTTCCTGAGCCTCTTGAAAGGAGGCTTCCTGAGCCTCTTGAAAGGGAGGCTTCCTGAGCCTCTTGAAAGGAGGCTTCTGAGCCTCTTGAAAGGAGGCTTGAGCCTCTTGAAAGGAGGCTTCTGAGCTCTTGAAAGGAGGCTTCTGAGCCTCTTGAAAGGAGGCTTGAGCCTCTTGAAAGGAGGCTTCTGAGCCTCTTGAAAGGAGGCTTCCTGAGCCTCTTGAAAGGAGGCTTCTGAGCCTCTTGAAAGGAGGCTTCTGAGCCTCTTGAAAGGAGGCTCTGAGCCTCTTGAAAGGAGGCTTCTGAGCCTCTTGAAAGGAGGCTTCCTGAGCCTCTTGAAAGGAGGCTTTGAGCCTCTTGAAAGGAGGCCTGAGCCTCTTGAAAGGAGGCTTCTGAGCCTCTTGAAAGGAGGCTCTGAGCCTCTTGAAAGGAGGCTTCTGAGCCTCTTGAAAGGAGGCTGAGCCTCTTGGAAAGGAGGCTCTGAGCCTCTTGAAAGGAGGCTTCCGAGCTTCTTGAAAGGAGGCTTCTGAGCCTCTTGAAAGGAGGCTCTGAGCCTCTTGAAAGGAGGCTTCCGAACCTCTTGAAAGGAGGCTTCCGAGCCTCTTAAAGGAGGCTTCCGAGCCTGTTTAAAGGAGGCTTCCGAGCCTCTTGAAAGGAGGCTTCCGAGCCTCTTGAAAGGAGGCTTCCGAGCCTCTTGAAAGGAGGCTTCCGAGCCTCTTGAAAGGAGGCTTCCTAGCCTTTCGAAAGGAGGCTTCCAATCACCTTAAAAGGAGGCTTCAGAGCCTCTTGAAAGGAGGGGCTTCTGCCCGGGATTATGCACTAAGATTTTTTTGGATTTTAAGTGGAACTGGTGCGCCATTAAAGGCTCCCCCAGACCTAAGCGATTTCATCACCGCGACGGCGACAACTAGTCGCCGCAATTCTATCGTTGGGTCGCTGTAGGCAATAATCTATTTACGCTTCCATACCAACGGCGACAGAATCGCTGTCGCCAAGCTTTACTGCTTCCTTTCTTCGTTCAATCTTTCAGAAATTGCTTAACGAATTCGTCTGGCAATTCCTCCAAAAACCCTTACGTAAATTTCTCCGCGAATTCCTTCTCGACTTCCCCTCCAGTAATTTCTCTGCAAATTTCTTTACCGGTTCCTTCCGAAATTCACCCAGGAAATCCTCAGCAATTTCCCCTGGAAGATCCTTCGAATATTCCGCCAGAAATTCCTCCGGAAACTCTTTCAGGGATTCCTCCGGAAATCCCTTCAGGAGTTCCAACGGAAAGTCCACCAAGAAATCCTCCAAAACTTCCTCCCGAAATTCTTCTAGCAGTTCCTCCGATAATCACTCCAAAAACTTTCAAGAGTTCCTCCGGAAATTTCTATAATAGTTCCAGCATTTCTTCCGGAAAATTCCTCAAGAGTCGCAACGGAAATTCCTCCAGCAGTTCCTTCGGAAATTTATCTAGGAACAAGAAGTTCCTCCAGAAATTCCTCCATAAATTACTCCAAAAACTGCCTCGAAGTAATTCCGCAAATTCTTCCAGGAGTTTTTTTTTCGAAAATTCTTTCAGAAGTTCCTCCGGAATCTCCTCCAAGAGTTCCTTCGAAGATTTCCCCGAAAATTTCTCCATGAGCTCTTTCTCAAATACCTGAAAGATTTCTTCCGAAAATTCATCTACGAGGTCCTTTAGAAGTTCATCCAGGAATTCCTCCGGAAATTCCTCCATGAGTGCCTACGAAAAGTCCGCCAGGAGTTCCTTAGGAAATTCCTCATGAAATTCTTCCAGGAGTTCTTACGGAAATTCATCCAGTAATTTCTCCGAAAAATCTTCCAAGAGTTTTTACAGAAAGTCTGCCAGAAGCTTCTCCAGAAATTCATTTGTTTCGAAAATATCTTCACAAAATCCTCCTGAAATTATTTCTCCACGACCTGCTTCGGAAATTCTTTCAGGAGTTCCTTCGAAAATTCTTTCAGAAGTTTCTCGAAAATTGTTCCGAGAGTTCATCAGGAGCTTTCTCAAGCAGTTCCTAAAGGAATATCTCCAGCAGTTCCTTCCGAAATTTCTCCTAGAATTTCTCCGAATAGTCCTCTCAAAATTCCCTCAGGCATTCCTCCGGAGAATTTCCCAAGATTACATCAGCAAATTCACCCGTTCTTTGGAGGAAATTACTTTAGCAGTTCCTCCCGAAATTCCTCCAGGAGTTCCTCCGAAAATTCCCCTAGAAGATCTTTCGAATATTCCTCCAGGAGTTCCTTCGAAAACTCTGCCAGGAATTCCTCCGGAAATCCCTCCAGGCGTTCCGAAAGAAGCCCACCAAGAGATCCTCCGAAAAAAATTTCCCGAAATTTTTCTAGTCGTTCCTCCGATAGTCAGTCCAAAAACTGCCTAGGACGTACCTTTGCAAATTCCTCCAGAAGTTCTTTTGGAAATACTTTCAAGAGTTCCTCCTGAAATTTCTACATTAATGCCTTCGGAAATTCCACCGATAATTCCTCCATGATTTTTTCCGGAATTTTTTTCAAAATTTCTTCCGCAAACTCTTCGACGAGTTCTTCCTGAAAGCATTTCCACCAGCATTTTTTCCAAAAATTCCTCAAGGAGTCCTAACGAAAATTTCTCCAGCAGTTCCTTTGGAATTTCATCTAGGAATTTATCAGTAAATTCCTCCAAGAGCTCCTACGGAAAGTCTGCCACGAGTTTCTCCAGAAATTCCGGAAATTACTGTTTCGGAAACACCACCGCAAATTTCTGCAGAAATTCCTACACGAATTTTCTTTGGAAAATCCTCCAGGAAAGTCCTTCAGGAGTTCCTACGGAAATTACTTTAAAAACTACTTCGGAAATTCCTCCAAGAAACACTTAGGAAATTCTTTAAGGAGTTCCTTCACAATTCCTCCAGGAGTTCTTTAGAAATTCCTCCGAAAATGCCTCTAAGAATTACTCCGAAAATTCCTTCAGAAGCTTTCTTCAACAATCCTTCAAGAGTTCCTTTGGACGTTCTATGAGGGCTGCTTCCGACAATCACGAAACTCCTTCAGAAGCTCTTCCAAAATTCTTTTCCAAATTCCTCCAAAAGTTCCTTCGGAAATTACTCAAAAATCATCCTCGAAAATACCTCCGAAAGTTTTTCCAAGAGTTTTTTTTCGGAAGTTATTTCAAAAGTTCCTCCGGAAACTCCACCAAGAGCTTGAAAATTCTTCTGAAAATTCCTCCATGAGCATCTACGGAAATTCCTCCAATAGTTCCTATGGAAAGTCGACCAGAAGCTCCCCCAGAAATTTCTCCATAATTCACTCCATAAATTACACCAAAAACTGCCTCGAAAATACTTCCGCAAATTCCTCCAGTTTTTATAATTTTATTCAGGAGTTTCTCCGGAATCTCCTCCAAAAACTCCTTCGAAGATTTCCCCATAAATTCCTCCATGTTCTAAAGTTATTCCAGGCGTTCCTTTGGAAATTCCCCCAAGAGCCCCTACGAAAAGTCCGCTTGTAGTTCTTCAGGAGATTTCTCACGAAATTTCTTCAGGAGTTCTTCCGGAATTTCCTCTAGGAGATCTTCCGGAAATTCATACAGTATGTTTTCCGAAAAATACTCCGCAAAGTATTTCCTCCAGAAATTCCTCTTTTTTGGAAATACCTCCACAAATTCCTCCTGGAATTATTCCTCCACAAGTTTCTTCGGAAATTCCTTCAGGAGTTCCTACGGATTTTTTTCCGAGCGAAGAAAGAAAGAAAGAGTCCGTAAAGAAATTTCTCCTTCGAAAATTCTTTCCTCAAGCAGTCCGTAAAGAAATTTCTCCTTCGAAAATCTCCTTCGAGTTCCTTCGAAAATTTTTCCTGGAGTTTCTCCAAATAGTCTGCCCGGAGTTCCCCGTGAATTCCCCCAGAAAGTTTCTTTAGCAGATCCTCCCGAAATTCTTCCAGGAGTTCCTTAGAAAATTCCCCTAGAAGATTTTCGAATACTCCTCCAGGAGTTCCTACGGAAACTCATGTACGAATTCCTCCGGCAATCCCTCCAGGAGTACCGACGGAAAGTCCACCGAGAGATCCTCCAAAAAATCTTTCCGAAATTCTTCTAGCAGTTCCTCCTATAATAACTTCAAAAACTGCCTTGAAATACTTCCAAGAGTTCCTTCTGAAATTACTACAATAATTCCTCCGAAAATTCCTTCACTAACTTCTCTCGAAATTCCTTCAAGATTTCTTTCGGAAGTTCTTCGAGGACTACTTCAATATTTTCTTCGGAAGTTCTTCGAGGACAATCACGAAACTCCTTCACAAACTCCTCCAAATTCCTCTCGAAATTCCTTTACAAATTACTCCAAAATCTGCCTCAAAAATACCTCCGAAAAATCCTCCAGGAGTTTTTTTTTCAAAAATTATTTCAGGGTTTCCGGAGGAACCTTGCAAAAGCTCCTTTGAAATTCTTCCAAAAAATCCTCCATGAGCTCCCGAATATTCCTCCAAGAGTTCCTACGGAAAGTCGGCCAGAAGTTCCTCCAGAAATTCCTCCGTAATTCACTTCAAAAATTACTCCAAAAACTTCCTCGGAAACACTTCCGCAAATTCCTCCAGTAGTTGTTTTTTCAATTCTTTTACGAGTTTCTCTGGAAATTTATCAAACAGTTCTTCTGAAAATTTCTCTACGAGTTCCTTCAGAAGTTCATGCAGCAATTCCTCCGGAAATTCCTCAAAGCGTTCTTACGAAAAGTCCACCGGGAATTCTTCAGGAAATTTTTCACGAATTTCCTCCAGGAGTTCTTTCGGAAATTCATCCAGTAATTTCTCCGAAAAATCCTCACCAAATTTATTCGTGAATCAGTCCAGAAATTACCCCAGGATTTTTTTCTAGGCATCTCCTAAGAAACTTCTCCGGATATTTCTACAAGAATTCCTTTTGAAATTCTGTCTGGAATACCGCTGAAAATTCCTTCAGTGTTTTTTCGGGAATTCCCTCCGAAATCCTCTGAAAATATCCCCAGAAAATTCTACGGAAATACCTCCAGGAATTTCCAAATGTAATTCCTTAGGAATTCCTAAAATATTCTCCAAATAAATGCTCCGGAAAATCGCCCAATATTCTGCCAATTATCTAAGGATTTACTCCGTCAATATCCCCAAGAGCTCCTCCGATAACTTCATACGAAGTTTCTAAAATTATAAAACAAATCCAAAATATATAAAATCTTACAATCTTAAAAACCTAAAATCTTAAAGGCCTAAAATGCTAAAATCTTAAAATCTAAAAATCTAAAAATGTAAAGATCTAAAAATCTAAATCTTGAAATCCCAAAATTAAAATTATAAAATTTTAAAATCTTAAAATCTTAAAATCTTAAAATCTTAAAATCTTAAAATCTTAAAATCTTAAAATCATAAAATCTTAAAATCTTAAAATCTTAAAATCTTAAAATCTTAAAATTTTAAAATCTTAAAATCTTAAAATCTTAAAATCTTAAAATCTTAAAATCTTAAAATCTTAAAATCTTAAAATCTTAAAATCTTAAAATCTTAAAATCTTAAAATCTTAAAATCTTAAAATCTTAAAATCTTAAAATCTTAAATTCTTAAAATCTTAAAATCTTAAAATCTTAAAATCTTAAAATCTTAAAATGATAGAATCTTAAAATCTTAAAATCTTAAAATCTTAAAATCTTAAAATCTTAAAATCTTAAAATCTTAAAATCTTAAAATCTTAAAATCTTAAAATCTTAAAATCTTAAAATCTTAAAATCTTAAAATCTTAAAATCTTAAAATCTTAAAATCTTAAAATCTTAAAATCTTAAAATCTTAAAATCTTAAAATCTTAAAATCTTAAAATCCTAAAATCTTAAAATCTTAAAATCTTAAAATCTTAAAATCTTAAAATCTTAAAATCTTAAAATCTTAAAATCTTAAAATCTTAAAATCTTAAAATCTTAAAATCTTAAAATCTTAAAATCTTAAATCTTAAAATCTTAAAATCTTAAAATCTTAAAATCTTAAAATCTTAAAAATCTTAAAATCTTAAAATCTTAAAATCTTAAAATCTTAAAAATCTTAAAATCTTAAAATGCTAAAATCTTAAAATCTTAAGATCTTAAAATCTTAAAATCTTAAAATCTTAAAATCTTAAAATCTTAAAATCTTAAAATCTTAAAATCTTAAAATCTTAAAATCTTAAAATCTTAAAATCTTAAAATCTTAAAATCTTAAAATCTTAAAATCTTAAAATCTTAAAATCTTAAAATCTTAAAATCTTAAAATATTAAAATCTTAAAATCTTAAAATCTTAAAATCTTAAAATCCTAAAATCTTAAAATCTTAAAATCTTAAAGTCTTAAAATGTTAAAATACTAAAATTTTAAAATCTTAAAATCTTAAAATCTTAAAATCGGAAAATCCTAAAATCTTAAAATCTTAAAATCTTAAAATCTTAAAATCTTAAAATTTTAAAATCTTAAAATCTTAAAATCTTAAAATCTTAAAATCTTAAAATCTTAAAATCTTAAAATCTTAAAATCTTAAAATCTTAAAATCTTAAAATCTTAAAATCTTAAAATCTTAAAATCTTAAAATCTTAAAATCTTAAAATCTTAAAATCTTAAAATCTTAAAATCTTAAAATCTTAAAATCTTAAAATACTAAAATCTTAAAATACTAAAACCTTAAAATCTTAAAATATTTAAATCTTCAAATCTTAAAATCTTAAAATCTTAAAATCTTAAAATTTTCTAATCCTAAATCTAAAAATGTTAAAATCTTAAGAACTTAAAATCCTAAAAAAATTAGAAGTCCTTAAATAAAATATCTAAAAATCTTATATTCTAAAGATCTGAAAGTGACCTGAAATTCTCAAAATATAACAAATTTTGAATAAAAAAGTAAAGAAATTGAAATAATCAATTTTGGAAATCGAAAAACTTAAACTAAAATCTTAAAATTTGAAAATCAAAAAATATAATATCTGTACGTAAAAATCTTGATCTTTTTAATTTAAAATTCTGATTTTAGATTTGAAAATTTAATTTGATCTTCAAATTCATTGTTTTAAATTTTTATTTTCTATTTCAATTTTTAATTGTATTTTTTTCCATTTAAATTCAAATATGACGTCCACTACTTATTGAAATTTCCAGAAACCCCCTCCCCCCTCTATTCCTCCTCTGTCCCACTTTTTGAATAAGCACCCACACCCCCCCTGAGACGTAATTTTTGAACGACCATCAAGTTTGATGTCAAATAAGTACAGGACACATTTTCAGACTTACAGCACAGGGACCGCCATTGCCGTGCACCAAGAGTTGGATACTGTTTTATCATAAACTTAAAATTTTATCAGCCCTGTCTTGCATTAATCAATTCATGGGATGCAAATAGCCCTGGATTGGATTTTATTTTTCTGATAGCAATCGTTATTGTTTGAAAGAAATAAGGTTCCCCCAACACACGCGACGCAATTCTATCACTTGGCGACTGTGATTCAGTCGCCGTTTATATGGAAGCATAAATGGCAGCGACCCAACAATAAAAACAAAGCAACTTGCTGCCGCCGCCGTCGTGGCAGTGACATCGCTTAGGTCTAAGGGAACATTTACTAGCACTGCACAATCAAAACCAAACACATTCAAGGCATTAATAAGTATTGTTTATATACCTTCTTTTCTTGATAGCGTCCAGCATCCTGACTGGACATTCGCATCCATTTGAGCAACTCGGAAACGATTGGTAGACGCATTCCGTCGGGCGATCAAAAAAACTTCCGGGTAGATCTGTGAATATACACTTTCGTTGAGCACTATTTCCCCGCCGCTTGGATGCTTGCCGGAGATAACATTTAAGCTCCCAAAGAATGTTCAAGATGTGAGCTACCTACTTTTTGGAAGTATTCCGTATTCAGCTAACAGGTCAAATTCTGCCGTGACTGCAAGAAAAGAAATCAGGTGTAAAAGAAATGAAGTGACATGATCGCCGTGCGGAGGCTTATACCTGCACTTACCTGTTTTCGAATTAATTCATCCGATGCATGCCGAATTGGATCCGTGTATTTTGGTTGCAAAACATAATGAGGCTCTTCCTCTGATTGTGGGCAATCAGATTTAGTTATGTTTTCCAGGCAACGCACTATTTTTTCGGAATAAAACTAATAAAATATTCACACCAAAATCAACAGCAGCACACGAAAACTCAAACTGATGACTGACAGTTCGGTTTGGATTGAGGTTGGGAGCTATTGCAACATTATTTATGCAATTTTACATCGATTTGACGTAATAATCAATCTGAACAAGTAATAATGCGCATTTTTTGCAATCAGTATGATGTGCAGCATTTTATATATAATAAACAACGATTTATGGGGTAATTTTGTGTACTTTTAGCGTAACAAAAAATAATATTTTGTCTATCAGAATTTACGTTTGGTTATGTAATAAAACATCGAAATGGCTTGAAAATACATCAATTTAGCTATTACATAATCTTTTCAAGTACATTGACCAAAATTCCGTCGCGGCATATTAATATTTTTTTTGCTGTGTACAGAATATCAACTGGAGATTTTCTGTGAAGTCCCCGGATTTTTTTTAATTTCGGAAATTTTTCGGAATTTTCGCGAGGATTTCTTCGATTTCAACAGATGATTATTCAGCGGGATATTGCATGGAATTTTTAAGAAAACCATCGGAATTATCACGTATTATCTTTGGAGTATTACCTGGAAGCATTCAAGGTTATCAATTGGTAGATTTTCACGAAATTTCCACGCACAACTTATTGGAATTTAGACTTGACATTCTCGGAATTTCAACTCGAAATTTTTCAAAACTCTGCAAATTCTTCGGTTTTCACAAATTTTAACCGGCGAATTATAGGACAGAAGCGTGACAAATTTTAAGCGGTGGCGCGCCGATGCAAAAATGTCAACGATGGTGGCGCACACCTCTAGGAGGAATCAAATTCAACAGAAAATAAATTAATTGACTTTGAGATTTGATTTCAGTAGCTATGGACAGAGGATTAAATTTGATTTCCTTTCAAATTTGTTTTGTTCTGTTAGATTTTGTTCAGTTTGATTTTGTTTCGAGTTTCATTATAATGTTTACGTGGAAATGGATTTGATTCCCGTTGATTCCCATATTTTTCCCAATCATATTTGATGCTTTGTAAAATTTGGCAAAGTCTACGTAGACTTCATGGGGGGAGGGGAGGGGTTTCGGAAAAGTCTACGAAAGTCTACTAGGGGGGACGGGGAGGTTTGAAAATGTGAAATTTCGGTCTACGTGTTTTGTGGACAGCCCCTAACTTAAATTCTTAAACTTCAAAAGTGAAATAAATAGTGCATCATCTGTATGTAATTGATACTCCAAAATCCTTTATCATCAAGTTAAAAAAATGCGACAATTATTTCAAAATATTTTAGTATGTTCATTTCCCGGGAAATTCGGGAAACTGATACATAAATCCCGGGAATCGGGAATACCGGGAAATATGATTTCCCGGGAAATCGTTTCCGGGAATGGAAGCCCTAATCCCTACGAGCTGCCAAATAAAGTTTCCCCCAAACACACGCGCCGGGACTGTCGCTGGGCGACTATCGCCGCGACTCTATCGCTGGGGCACTGCATGCACCATATGACCCGTTTACTCTTCCATACTAACGGCGTCAGAACCACAGCCGACAAGCGACTGTTTTTTCAGGGGAGGCGGTTTGCCTCCATCGCCAGTTCTTCGCTATGTGAGAACTTTTTATCCCTATTTAACTTGCACGAGGGAGTTATTACCTTCAAAGCGTTATTCTCTGATGGATTCGTCTGAGGATCTTCAGACTACAATGCCTGATTATAATCAAATTGAATAGTGATCAACAAATGCTGTGTCGAATGTCGAATGCAACTAGTTGCAAGACAATCGATTAAGAATTACTACATAAATAGTTGACTAATTTGTTTTATCTTTTACACGCAAACATCAACACACACTCACACAGAAAACCGGAAAGATAAACATTAGACCTCTTCATGTTTTCAAAAAGTATCAAAAATTCAACCGGGTGCCTATAATCAAAATTCTTATGCTAAAATAAGCCTTCTGCCAAATTAGTGCTTTTGGTCTTTTTTCAATTTTTAAGAAATTCTAACAAGAGATATAAACGTCAAAAATCATCGCAACAACCTCTGAACAAAAGCTTTTGATGTGCTCTACAAGTCTTGTGAAAATTGCGATTCGTTCCGTTCACGTTTTGACTATGCATGGGCGTAGCCAGGATTTCGAGAAGGGGGGGGGCAACTTTTTTGGTCTTCCAAATCGTAGTTTTATAGTAGTTTTATAAAAACACATGAATATTAACACATGAAACCAAATCCAAACCAAATCGAAACAATAATGGATTTAAAAATGCGTGATTTATTGCTCATCAGATATTTTTAAATAAAGTGAGAAAAATATTAACGAACTTAGTATTCAGAAAGAATATTAAATCGGCTATAACAATTATTATAAAAATCCTGCATTCTTCCATAAGTTTAAGAAAACTAGAATCATACATCTGAATTTCTAAACAAATCCTCTCTGAAATAATATTTATTATAAAATAGGCAGAAAATCAATATGCAAGCTTTTTCCAGGAATTCCTTCGACAATTGCTCCTGGCATTCTATCCGAAATTCTATCAGGGATTCTTTAGGAATGCCTCCAGCAACTTCTTCGGCAATGTCTTCAGGAATTCCACCATAAATTTTGCCGGAATTGATCCGAAAATTCCACCATTATTTACTCCAAGAAAATCTTCACGAACTTCTTTATAAGTTCTGCAGAATTCCCTGCAATAATTCAAATAATTTCGTGCTGTTTCCCATAATTTTTAAGAATAAGAATATTCCGTGGGAATTCCGCAGAAAACATTCCTAAGAAATTCACGAAAAATCTTCGAATTTCTTGTGTAAATTCCATAAAATTTTCCGTGAATTGTTGCGAAAATTTCAAAGAATTTCTCCAGAAATTCCACCGGAAATTTATACAGAAATTATACCGAAAATGGAATCAACAATGGAATTTTTGGAGGAGTTCCTAGATTAATTCGCAATGAAATCCTGAAAGAATTCCGGTGCAAACTTCAAGATTTCCACTGGGAGATCCTCCAGGAGTTTCTCCGAAAATTTCTCCTGGAATTCTTCCATGAGTTCCACCGGCATTTCCACCAAGAATTTCTCTAGGATTTCCTTCGAGAATTATTCCGGTAGTTCTATCGGTAGTTCCTCTGAAAATTCTTCCGGGAATTTCGGCAGAATTGGAATTTATTTAGGCTTCTTCAGGAATTTATATAGATTTTCCACCAGAAGCTCCTCCGAGAATTTCTCTGCGAGCTCCTCAGGGAATTCTCCGGGAGGTCCTCTGATGATGATGATGGTCCAGCTACAAACCCCAACAAAGGTTTCAGCTAGACGAGATTTGTCTATAAGATGAATTCTCTTGTTTCCGAGAATGCTTCTGGTAGTTTCCTCGGGGTTCCTTTGAAAATTCTCCCGGGAGTTTCTTCAGAAATTCTTCCAGAAAATTCCTTCGAGAGTTCCTCCGGGAATTCTACCAGCAATTCATCCGGGAGTTTCTCCGGAAATTTCTCCGGGAGTTCCACCAGAAGCTATTCCAGGAAATTATTCAGGCTTTTTCAAGAAATCATTTAGGCTTTCTTCAAAAATAAAGCTGAAAATTCCTCCCGAAGTTCTTCCGATATTTTCTCTGGGAGCTCATCCGGGAGGTCCTCTAGGAATTCTTCTAGGAGTTCCTCCTGAAATTCCTCTGGGAGTTTCTCCGGGTGTTTCTCTGAAAAGGAACTCCCGGAGGAACTCCCAGAGTAATTTCCGGAGGAATTCCCGGGGGATTTTCTATAGGAATCTCCGGAGAAATTATCAGAGGAATTCTCGGAGGAACTGCCGGTGGAACTTTTGGAGGAATTTATTGAAGAACTACAGGAAAAATTTCCGTAGGAAATCCTGGAGGAACTCTCGTAAGAATTCTAGGATGAACTCCCAAAGGAACTTCCGTAAGAATTCCAGGAGGAACTCCTGGAAGAATTCTTAAAAGAACATCCCGGAGGAATTCCCGTAAGAACTCCCAGAGAAATTCTCCGAGGAACTTCTGGAGGAATTTGTAGATATATGCCTAAAGAAATGCTAAATGAATTCCTGGAAGAAAGCCTGATTGAATTCCCGAAGGAACTACTGGTGGAACTTCAGAGGAACATCCGGTGGAATACCCTAGAGGAAGAGAAAACATATTTCTGAAGGAACTTCCAAAATCCCATTTCCCGTGCAATTCCTGTCAAATATCGTCCAGGAATTCTCTGTAAAGTTCCTGGAGGTATTACCGGAGAATTTCTTGAAAAACTCCTGGAAGAACTCCCGGAGGAACTCCCATAAGCACTTCCGGAGGAATTCCCACATGGAAGTCCTGAAATAATTCTTCGAGAAGTTCCTAAAGGAATTTCCGAAAAAAATATCTGAAGGAATTCCCAGAAAAATACCAGAAGGAATTAATGCAGAAATTCCCAGATGAAATCCTGAAAGTATTCCCAGATTAATTGTTGAAGAAAATCTCTGCGGATTGTTCCGAAGAAATTTCTGGAAGAACTCTTGGCAGATATCCGAGTAAATTCCGAGTGAAGTCCGGAAGGAATTCTAGTACACATCCGCGGAAAATCTCCCGGAGAAATTCTTGAAGGAATTCCTGGAGAAGTGCCTGAAGAAACTCCCGAAAAAATACCTGTAAGAATTTCTGGGGAAATACTTGGACGAATTCCAAGAGAAATTCATGAAGATATTTCTAGAGGATTTCTTGAAGGATATTCTGAAGTAATTGCCAAAAGAATTCCAGATTGGAATGCTAGATGATTTTGCTATTGAATGTTTGGAGGTATTCCCGGAAAATTTCCTGGAAGTAATCCCGTGGGAATTAAAGGAAGAGTTCCGAGAGGAATGCCCGGAGAAGTTCCTAGAAGAATTTCCGAAGGAATTTCTTATAGATTTACAAGTGAAATTATGAAGCTAAATCGGAGGATTTCCGTCAGAAATTTTTGAAGAAACTTCTGGTAGAATTTTGGGAAGAAATTCCGTATGTATTGTTGCGGGAGCTATTGGCTGGTGGCTTCGAACCGATGCTTACAGCAAATAAAATACATATTTGTAATTCATTAGCTAAAAAGCTGAAATAATATATTTATTGATAGTTATGTAACGTTATTTAGAACCCTATTTATGTTGTTCTGCCAGATTAGTGTTCATGTAGTAGTATATAGTGCAATTCGCTATGAAAATCTTAAAAGGCTGTCAATATTTGAAAGTCTAGCGAAGACAGAAACCTACGATGCGCCATCTACGTAAGATGAAAATACTAATGAAATATTTCATAAATTCAAATTTATTGCGTCGTAGAGAATTAACCTGAGCTACTCTCACTTGTCTAATATTAATTGATTTGAGATTCTCATTAAATAAGCCAACCAAAAACGGGTTTGTACGACGTCGTACATTTTAGGTGGAAATTGCGTCGTGAAAAATAGGTTCAACCCAATCTCGGTCGCGATTGTGTTCTCACAAAAGTGGAGTGCTTGGTCGTGAATAGATCATTACGATCAGAGTGATATTAAAAAAAATCTTAAGCTTTTCTAAGCTGTGTAAATTATCAAACTAAACTCGAAGTAAGTTCGGGAAATAATTAAATATTTAATAATAATTTCTATAAAATTGTTTTATATGATTAGGTTTAAAATTTGTTGAGTTAAATTGAAGTTATTGAAAAAGTGCCTAATTTGTGAATAAACTACATTACAGACAAATTCAGGTAAGCCTAATGAAATAATGAGTGATCCGATAAAAATATTATCCGCGTTGAATAGGCCAAATCAGCCCAACCAACGTGGGCGCGTAATCTGGGGCTGATCAGAAGATCGCTTCAACGGCAGGTTCACCTGAGAGTGACCCCGAGGCTGAGAGGCGTGAGGCTGCGTCGCGACTTTTAACTAGGCGTGCACGAACGTGACGGATCGCTAGCCAATAAGTCGTGAGGCGTGAGCAAAGTCATTAAAAGCTAAGCGACGCATATACCTTTGTACGACGCTGACGCGCGAGTCACGTGGTGACGCCAGCCCACAGGAGATCGTCAGGGCAGCGACGCTCAAATAGCCCGCCAGCAAGTCAGCAACGCAAGGCACGATTGGCCATTCGGATCGCTCCGCGCATCCGTCGAGGGATTGTCGCCGCCAAGAAGGTTAGACCGGTCCAGAAAATTTGTTGATCACTGTGGATCCGAAAAGTGTATTAGAACGTAATAAATCAAACGTGACGTCACCTAGGGAATTTAGGTCTGCCTTAATTTGTATTTTTTCAATCATTTTTTAAGGCAATCGATTTGAACTCGATAAATTTGAGCTATTTCTAGATTTAACTTCGAATGAAAATTGAATTAAAATAAAACTTACTTCTATTTTAGTTAGGCTACTCCATTATTTTTCTTTCGTCACGAAATATATATATTAATTTTAAGATTGGTTTGGGTTCTATATAGTAACTAAGCATTTCCCCATTGGTTAATTTTTCGAGCATCATTTTTCTTTATTTCGTTATTTTTTTGTATTTGAATTTAGTTCGGTTTAATTGTCTGAGACGTTTGGGTAACTGAGTGCGACATCGGTTCTAATTAAATTATAATAACCTGCCCTGAGAGGGTGTTTCATGTCGGGTAATTCGGACACGAGTTAACGGTCCTTTCTATTTGGAAGGTGGCGCTTAAGCCGTTTGCTTAGCGGAACGGAACGGAACGTTACATTTTGGCGCCCAACGTGGGGCCAGGCTTTCCAAGCTTGGCATTGCAGAATAGGATTATTCTCAGTTGGATTTGAAAAATTTGGCAAAATAGTTAAATTTAGTTTTTTGGACTTAAAGTCAGATTTTCGCTTAGGATAATAAATTGGGTATTTTGATTGCTCTTGCGATCGTCTATTGGTTTAGAATAACAAATTATTGAATTTTTGATTATTTAGCTAATGCTAACAAATAGACTAAATAAAAACCTAAAAGGAAAATTATTTTTTTTTATAGTTTTCATAAATTTGTTTAACTGTCAAACGGTAATTGAAATCGGTACGTGAACTGTTAAAAGTATAGTTAAGTGAAAAATATTCGAATTGTTTCTAAAAAAAAAAAAAAAAAAGTGAATTGAAGTGTTGAATTTATAAATAGTACAGTGAAATTTATCAAGATGGAAAATTACTATATGAATGCAGATGATTTGACTGAAGAAGAGGTGGTGTATGAACTAAAGTTACGTAACTTGACCATTGGCAGTAATAACGAGAATCGGCGTGTTCTCCGCAGCGTTATTCGTCGTGAAGAATTGGTGGATTATGCAACCTCGAACACCATTAATGAGGAGTACGTGGCGGTGGCCGCGGCCGTGAAGCAGATCGAGGATTCCTTGTTTGCTGGTAGATCGCTAGGGTGTCGATCACGTCTGATCCACCACTATAGACGACTCCGGAGATGCCGCGCTCTTACTGACTCTGGAGAACAGACCAGAGTGGCCTTGATGAATTTTGTATTTGGTTTAGCAGGAAGGTTTTTCCAACTGGATTTCACTCGACTTGGTGTGGAATCGCAAGTGGAAGGTTCGTCGGCCAACGGAGGATCTCCAGAACTGCTGAATCGTAATAATCCTGTATTGGGTCCGGAAGCGCTGATTAGTCCTCCACCACCTATGGTTCCATCAGAGCAATCGGAGGCTGAAGAAGCCGCTGGTGGAGAATATCGAAGCCATGAAGCCGATGAGCAACGTCGTATCTGGGAAAATGCAGTAAGGCAAAATTTTTCGTTGAATCCACCTGCCGTTGGAGTTCGCCATTCAATAGATAGTCGTATACCTACCCCAGGGAATTTACAGTCGGAATTTCAGCAAGCTTCTCTAAGTAGACTGTCCGCCGGAGGAACTCGGTTGCCGTTCCGAAACGTTCGATTTCAGGCAAGAGATGGGTTAACCAATGCTGTCCCTAGTGTGTCATCTGCTAACCAAGTGGCAGTTGAAGGGGATGGTGTTTCACAGTCGAGTTTGGGAAACTTGCCCATTGGTCAAAATCCTACCGGAGGTGTACGTCCAAAAACCTCTCAGGGTCCCGAAATTAGGTCGCCAGTATTGGGACCTCTGCTATCGCACTTTCTGCATCCAGTAGGCCAATCTGAGGTTGAAGAGTGCCGGCGTATGGAAGAAGGAATTCGTCCATCAGGAAATGCCGTTAATCCTGCCCAAGAAGTGCAACATACAGTGCCATTTCAACCTGAAAATATCAATTGAATCAACAACCATACTCTTTGGCATACGTACATATTTCTGAAATTGAAAAATATGTTAGATCCTATGTAAGCAACCTGCTTCAAGAACGATTGGATCGTCCGTTGGTGCGTGATACTGTGGTGAACAATTTGGCGCACCAGATTGCGGACATTGGTCTTCATGATGCCGAAGTTATGGAAATTTCAGGAATAAATCAGTCGACAAGAACACGTGGTGAAGTAATGCCTCGATTATCCCCACCCTTGCAGCTACAGAGTGTTATTCAAAATACTGATAACAATTTTCAAGAATCTCCTTTGTTAGGGATTGGTTCAGAAAGAAATTCCATGCCATTCCATTCGCAATATAATTCAACACAACGGATGCCTCAATCCGCGGAAATGACACAAAATACACCAGTGCGTTTTCCAGCATCCTCACCCAGGACTTATAATAGAGAATCAGATAATTTGCCACCTAGAAGACTGCCTCATCAAACCTGCAATATTATGGAAAAGTGGCCGAAGTTTTCAGGAGACTCTAATGCAGTTCCAGTGATCGACTTTTTGAGACAAATTGATCTTCTTTGTCGATCGTATCAGGTTACAAAGGAAGAACTTAGAACTCATGCTCATCTTTTGTTTCGCGATGATGCGTACATGTGGTACACGGCTTATGAGCCAAAATTTAATTCGTGGGATACGTTATTGTACTTTTTGAAAATGAGGTACGATAATCCAAATCGCGACAGATTCATAAGGGAAGAAATGCGAAGCAGAAAGCAACGACCCAATGAATTATTTAGTGCCTACCTCACAGAGCTGGAGACAATGTCTCAACGTTTGATCAAGCCGATGACAGAAGCTGAGAAATTCGACATAATTATTGAAAATATGAAGATGTCCTATAAGCGAAGACTCGCTCTTGAGAAGATTTATTCCATTGAACATTTGGCGCGACTATGCTATAAGTTTGACACCCTAGAAGGAAGTCTATATGGCCAGAAAATTCCAAACAAACCTCATCTGATTCATGAAGTTCTTTTGGATGAAGATGAACAGGTCGCTCTACTAGAAGATGATGAGGAAGTAACAGTACTTCACGCAAGGAAGGAAAATCCGTCTTACGATCGCCCTACACCATCCGAAAATACTAAAGATTCATGGAAGACTGATCAACGGCAACCTTTATGCTGGAATTGCCGAAAGGTTGGCCACATTTGGAGGAACTGTGACCGCAAGAAAACCATTTTCTGCCATGTTTGTGGAGAACCGGACATCACAGCTTTCCGTTGCCCTCAACAACACAACATTCGACCCGCGTCGGATGGTAAATCAAAAAACGACTAAGGACAGAGAGATGCGGAGACCCCTCTCCAGTTTCCATTTCACCAGAGGTCTCCAATAGTAACTTCGAGTACTTTAATACAACGTATACAATTCATACCAAGTTCAATCGATGTCCTACACTGCATGTAAATATACTGGGTGTAGAAGTAGAGGGGCTTATAGACACCGGAGCTAGTGTGACGATAATCAGCTCTCAACAACTGATTGACCGGATCGGACTTGAAATTCAACCCTGCCGTCTCAAAGTGATGACCGCTGATCGAACCTCGTATAGCTGTCTCGGATATGTTAATATCCCTTTCGAATTTCAGCAAATAACTAAAATTATTCCTACAGTAATTGTACCGGAAGTATGTAAAATTTTGGTACTCGGAATAGATTTCCTGAGAGCCTTTAATTTTCAGTTGACGATGAATGCTGATCAGAAATCGTCAGAAGGCTTCAGCTTACTAATGGCTGAAAGTTACTTCGATGAAGACGATGGTGAAGCTTGTTTTAGTTTGGTTCCAAACCCGGAGTCGAACACTGTCTATGAACCGAAGGAAGAAGACGATTCTCTGGAAATGCCAACGGTAGAGATACCTTCAAACCCAATACAATGCCCTTCGGATATCAAAACAGAGCATAAATTGACAAATGAAGAGAGAGAAATATTATTTCACGCGATTCAAGAGCTTCCGGCAACGCGAGAAGGTCATTTTGGGAGAACCTATTTGCTGAAACACTCTATTGATTTAATCTTAGGAGCGACTCTAGAAAAATTCCTCTATATAAGTGGTCCCCATCGGTTGAGAAGGTCATTGACGATGAAATTGAACGCCTGCGTAAACTAGATGTGATTGAAGAATGTTTGACGTCAGCAGATTTCCTGAATCCATTGCTTCCGATCAGGAAACCCAATGGCAAATGGCGAATATGTCTGGATTCCCGCAGACTAAATTCCGTTACGAAGAAAGACGAGTTCCCTATACCCAATATGTCACAAATCCTGCACCGGATTAACAAAGCGAGGTACTTTTCAGTAATTGACCTGACTGAATCGTACTATCAGGTGGAACTGGATGAGAATGCCAAAAATAAGACGGCTTTTAGGACCAACAAAGGCCTGTACCGGTTTAAGGTCATGCCCTTTGGCCTTATTAATGCTCCAGCAACCATGTCAAGACTTATGACTCAAGTTATTGGTCACGATCTTGAACCATTCGTATATGTATATTTGGATGACATAATCATAACCGCTGAAACTTTCGAGGAGCACGTGCGTCTCATCAAATGTGTCGCTGAAAGACTGCGAACGTCTGGTTTAACAATAAATCTCACCAAATCAAAATTTTGTCAAACCAGCATACGCTATTTGGGGTATGTAATATCGGAAGCAGGGCTGTCTACGGATGTAGCAAAAATACAACCTATTCTTGACTATCCAGCCCCAAGAACTGTAAAGGAAGTCCGTCGCCTATTAGGTTTGGCCGGCTTCTATCAGAAGTTTATCTGTAAGTATTCGGAAATTACGACTTCGTTGACAAATCTCCTAAAAAAGGGTCGAAAAAAATTTGAGTGGACACCTGAAGCCAATGAGGCGCTACAAAAGTTAAAGGAAGCTTTAGTTTCTGCACCAGCATTGGCCAATCCCGACTTCGCTGAACAGTTCATCATTGAAACTGACAGTTCTGATTTAGCAATAGGTGCTGTTTTAGTACAAATCCAGAAAGGAGAGCGAAAGTGCATTGCTTATTTCTCTAAAAAATTATCCAGCACTCAACGTCGGTACAGTGCTACAGAAAGAGAATGCCTGGCCGTGCTACTAAGCATTGAGCACTTTCGGCATTTCGTTGAAGGTAGTCGTTTTATTGTCCAGACCGATGCGATGAGCCTCACTTTCCTCCAGACAATGTCCATTGAATCTCGGAGTCCTCGTATTGCTCGATGGGCTTTGAAATTGTCAAAGTATGACATCGAGCTACGGTATAAAAAGGGCAGCGAGAACATCCCTGCTGATTGTCTCAGCAGAAGTATCCATACCGTGGATATTCATCTGTCAGATCCGTATATAGACGGACTGAAATATCAGATTGAGCATAATCCAAAAAGGTATCAGGATTTTAAATTGATCAATGGTAACGTCTTTAAGTTTATCACTAATTCAACACTAATTGAGGACCCTGCACATCGCTGGAAACAAGTAGTTCCCGAACCAGACCGCCGAAAAATCATTGAAAGTGTACACCAAGAAGCGCATTTGGGATTCCTCAAAACGTTAACCAAAGTAAGAGAAAGATACTACTGGCCGCGTATGGCGAGTGACGTAAAGCGTTACTGTTTTAGCTGCGAAGTGTGCAAAGAATCCAAAGTGCCAAACATAAATGTTCAACCACCTTGTGGAAAACCCAAAGTTTGTACGCGTCCGTGGGAGATGATTTCCATTGATTTTCTTGGACCCTATCCCCGGTCCCGCAAAGGAAACGTATGGATATTGGTGATCTGCGACTTCTTCTCTAAATTTGTACTGGCGCAATGCATGAAGACAGCCACTGCACCTGCGGTTTGCACGGTGATGGAAAATTTAGTTTTTAATCTTTTCGGTGCACCCGCAATCTGCATAACGGACAACGCGAAAGTGTTTGTGTCAGAACCGTTTAAAAAACTACTAAAAGCATACGGTGTAACTCAGTGGAATCTTGCGGTATACCACCCAGCACCAAACCCCGCCGAGAGAGTCAACAGAGTTATAGTCACTGCAATCCGGTGTGCATTAAACAAACAAGCAGATCATAAAAACTGGGATGATTCCGTACACCTAATCGCACGAGCCATCCGCACTAGTGTACACGAGAGCACCGGACATACACCTTATTTCGTCAATTTCGGCCGTGACATGATCAGCAATGGTCAAGAGTACGAGCACCTCCAAGAACTAGGCCAAGATCACTGCTACGACTCGCTTAAACGCAAGGAAGAGCTCACAAAGCTGTATGAGCTAGTTCGTTTAAATCTCTATAAAGCATATCAGAAGTATTCACGTCCGTATAATCTTCGTTCAAACCAAAAACATACGTTTAAGAAAGGTGATTTGGTCTACAAACGTAATGTCCACCTGTCCGATAAAAGTGCCAACTTTGTTGGTAAGTTTGGCTCTAAATTCACTAAGGCACGAGTGAAAGAAGTGCTAGGCACCAATACATACATCCTTGAATCAGAGGATGGACATCGCATCTCTGGCACTTTCCATGGATCGTTCCTCAAACGAGCCTAGTTATAAATAAACACCAGCTATGACTGTGTCTTATACCGGAGACACAGAAACCACCAACAAATAAAAATACTCTTTGAGGTGCTACGGACCTCCAACGTTCGAGATGTCACAAAAGCTGTTTCCTCACGTTGTCGAGAAGTCGACTCTTCTAATAATTGCTCTTGAGCTGCTATGATCATCGATAGCAGTGGCTTTCAATGGGCAGTGATCGAGTCGATAACAACATCGCACTCGTACGCTATCATGCCGTATGAACCAAGGTGAAGATGTTTGCCATCACCATCTATAAATGTGCCAAATCACTCGTATGCCGATAAATTGCTTAGGATTTGCATTCATGTTATTAATTAAACTTCAATTCACATTGATTTCAATCTAAAATAGAGTTTAGAACGTTCTATTAATTATAAAATTCGTCAAAATTACCTTTGATTTCACATGTAACATTAGTTTGTCTGTTTAGCTTGTTTACGTTCGATGGTTGAACAAAATATACGTTGAGCCACAGGTAGTAGTATTCGAACAATAGAGCACAGAGCGTAGTAGTATTTGAATTAGGTCAACTCGCCTATGCTGTGAGTAAGATATATTAGGGTATGACAATTAGTTGCAATTTATGTTGCAGTTTTTCAGTTCGGTATATTGGATTGTTAATCAGATTAGTTCTGAGGTTTATTGGAAAGAAGTTCGGTTCAGTTAGTTTTCAAGTATGTTGAAGAAAACTGGATCAATTATCAGAAATCATTTTCAGTACTTATTGAAGTAATTTGGATCATCATATCATATTTGTTTCAGCTGCTATCTGAAGTAATTGGATCATATGGTACACCATATAGATATACTAGGATTTGATTAGATAATGCAGAAAAGTCTGCCGTACTTGGATTAGCGAAATATAAGTTTAGAGTTAGTACATTTTTTGCGAATATTGAAAAATTGATTTGAGATTTTGAGGCTAAATCCTTTTCTTTCATAAAAATTTTGAAATTATTTATAATTTCAAAATTTTTATTATTTTAGTGGGGGCGATTATGTAACGTTATTTAGAACCCTATTTATGTTGTTCTGCCAGATTAGTGTTCATGTAGTAGTATATAGTGCAATTCGCTATGAAAATCTTAAAAGGCTGTCAATATTTGAAAGTCTAGCGAAGACAGAAACCTACGATGCGCCATCTACGTAAGATGAAAATACTAATGAAATATTTCATAAATTCAAATTTATTGCGTCGTAGAGAATTAACCCGAGCTACTCTTACTTGTCTAATATTAATTGCGTCGTGGATTTGGGATTCTCATTAAATTAGCCAACCAAAAAACGGGTTTGTACGACGTCGTACATTTTAGGTGGAAATTGCGTCGTGAAAAATAGGTTCAACCCAATCTCGGTCGCGATTGTGTTCTCACAAAAGTGGAGTGCTTGGTCGTGAATAGATCATTACGATCAGAGTGATATTAAAAAAAAATCTAAAGCTTTTCTAAGCTGTGTAAATTATCAAACTAAACTCGAAGTAAGTTCGGGAAATAATTAAATATTTTTGTAAAAATTTCTATAAAATTGTTTTATATGATTAGGTTTAAAATTTGTTGAGTTAAATTGAAGTTATTGAAAAAGTGCCTAATTTGTGAATAAACTACATTACAGACAAATTCAGGTAAGCCTAATGAAATAATGAGTGATCCGATAAAAATATTATCCGCGTTGAATAGGCCAAATCAGCCCAACCAACGTGGGCACGTAATCTGGGGCTGATCAGAAGATCGCTTCAATGGCAGGTTCACCTGAGGCTGAGAGGCGTGAGGCTGCGTCGCGACTTTTAACTAGGCGTGCACGAACGTGACGGATCGCTAGCCAATAAGTCGTGAGGCGTGAGCAAAGTCATTAAAAGCTCATCACTCCACTGCCAAGGGACGCATATACCCTTGTACGACGCCGACGCGCGAGTCACGTGGTGACGCCAGCCCACAGGAGATCGTCAGCATCGACGCTCAAATAGCCCGCCAGCAAGTCAGCAACGCAAGGCACGATTGGCCATTCGGATCGCTCCGCGCATCCGTCGAGGGATTGTCGCCGCCAAGAAGGTTAGACCGGTCCAGAAAATTTGTTGATCACTGTGGATCCGAAAAGTGTATTAGAACGTAATAAATCAAACGTGACGTCACCTAGGGAATTTAGGTCTGCCTTAATTTGTATTTTTTCAATCATTTTTTTTAAGGCAATCGATTTGAACTCGATAAATTTGAGCTATTTCTAGATTTAACTTCGAATGAAAATTGAATTAAAATAAAACTTACTTCTATTTTAGTTAGGCTACTCCATTATTTTTCTTTCGTCACGAAATATATATATTAATTTTAAGATTGGTTTGGGTTCTATTTAGTAACTAAGCATTTCCCCATTGGTTAATTTTCGAGCATTATTTTCTTTATTTCATTATTTTTTTTTGTATTTGAATTTAGTTCGGTTTAATTGTCTGAGACGTTTGGGTAACTGAGTGCGACATCGGTTCTAATTAAATTATAATAACCTGCCCTGAGAGGGTGTTTCATGTCGGGTAATTCGGACACGAGTTAACGGTCCTTTCTATTTGGAAGGTGGCGCTTAAGCCGTTTGCTTAGCGGAGCGGAACGGAACGTTACAGTTATTTACATAATTAGAAATAATGTATAACTCACAATTTCGGTGATTTGTCTGAAGCCGATTGCCTCCTTGCCAACAGAACCTCCACACTCGCTAAACAAGAGGTTTTGTTGTTATTCCTTACACATCTAAATTGGTTGATTTATAGCTAGGGGTGAGTATTATGCAATGAGGTGCGAAATGTAACATGTATTCTTGACGGAACTCTCGAATGCATGCCTGAAGGAAATGTCGGATTCTTCCTGAAGAGAGAATAGACGAAGAAATATCTAGAAGTAAATCTTGGAGAGAAGAAAAGATATCTTCAAGGAATTTCTTCGTGAATTTCCTAAAAAAAATTAGTTGGTGGTTTCTAGATAAGGAGGAATTACAATTAGGGGAAACCGCCAAATGTTGAACGGCTAATTTTGTCGCCTATTGTTGAACTCCCATAAGAAATGCACGTGCGTTCAACAATATACGAAGAAATTGGCCGTTCAACATTTGGCGAATGACCCTACGTGAGAAGGATTTTCGAACGATTTTCAGAGGAATTTGGGAATAACTTTCCGAAGGAATTTAGAAGTTCCCAGGGGAGCTTCTAGAAGGATTTCAAGGAGAATTTTTGAGCCCAAAATGTTTCGAGTTGTTTTGAACTTTCATATATTATGGATCCTGGATACCCTAATAAGTTTTGGGAATTTTTTGAATTTCTACCACCTATTTCTGTATATGATTGGATCGTAAAGTGCACATGTTTGAGGGAATTCATTTCAGTACCCGTTCAATCTTTCCACAATTTAGGGGGGGCGACGGCCCCCCTGCCCCCCCTTGGCTACGCTCATGTGACTATGTTAAAGTGATTTTCAAGATTTTAAGTGCATACAAACATAGTATCCCTTAGAAGTCGTTTTTCTACAAAATTCTTAAATTTATTACAAATAATTGTCATTTTATTATATTATTATTGCTCTTCTTTTCCTGGACAATTAAGTAATAAAATTTTCAACGTGCGATTTACCGTTAAATTCTTAAAAATCAGAAACGAACATTTGTCTTAAATTTACACGTTAGGATTTCTTCAAACAAGTTATCCGAAGTATTGGTTTTCGATGATATTTGATGCTTACAACAAACGACTTCCAAATTTGGTTCATTGCACCATATGTCTGTATGCTTTTACCATCGCGTGCATCGTAGTAACAAGTGAAATCAAAGCTTCTTTGTTCGAACCTGTTCAAACAACTTGTTTGAAGTAATCCTAACGTGTAAGTTTATGACAAATGTTCAGCTTCTGCTTCCGTCATATCGACGTTTGAATCTTTGTTTACAAAAGTAGACAAGTCGTTTTTTTAAAATTGCCATTAAAATCTAGGTTCAATTAACAACCACTTCTTTTGTGGAGATTAAATATAGTGAAATAAGTTAAACTCTATACTCTCTCTTTTATAGATACGACCTACAGTTCCATCGCACATCACTTTTATTCAATTACAACCGCGGATACAAATTATCGTTATCCCATTTGAGGAACAAAATCGTCCAGTACAATTTGCCTCTGCTATCATTCCACAGCCCAACTCGTTTATGCGAATCCTATCAACCATACCTCAGAGGTATGTTCGTCCAGATCGGAGAGGCGGAAGGACATCGAATCATCAACCGCAACGAGAAGTTATTCGCTGTAAGCGAAATTTTCTCACGCTTATCGGCATCATGCAGTGTGTAGACACGGTGCAAGTTGTGCCAAAGTCCCATCCAGAACTCCCCTACTGCTAGATGGGAAGTCTATACACCATAATGTAATGCACCGGCAAACGTTGCAACTACATCACATAATCGCGCACATTCAGTGCAATGAATGCTTTTTTCTGAGGTCCGGATTCGAGAATCGAAATCGTAAAATTTAATTTCACTTGAGCACACTCTCCCCCGTTCTCCGATTGCTTCAGCGTTTGTTTTCAAACTGAAACCTCAACTGTTGGTGCTCTACAGCGGCTGCTGAATGTACATCCTGTGTGGATCGTTCATTGCCCGACGGCCATCAACAACTGCAGGACGAAGGACGAAATCGTGATTGGGTTGGCGGTTACCAGTTTCCCTCCTACGCTGGGTGGTAACGAGCCTGGATAACTACAAGACTGGATACCATAACGGCCGCATATCCCTCACATGAGGTTTACACCGAAACCATCCAACTCGTCCATCGCAGTTGGACCGTTCGTTCAGGTCGTTTTGGAAATGGCGCTCCGATAGAACATTCATACGGTCAGCGCAGCGAAGGCAAAAACAAATGTAAATCGTAAATTTTTATTATATTCTACCGGACGGACGAACAACGGGCAAAAGTCAAAGTTCACCCATGCCATGGCGTGGGTGGGGCTGGCCGACTGGTGCATGTTGATGGCGCCCTGATGTTAACTTTGCGGTACAGGTCGAACTTCGCTAAACCTCGAAATGGACAATAGAATTCGGTAGTAGACAGTCTGCCGAGTTCGCTGCACCGAGAGGTGTTTGTAGAGCGGCATTCATGTGGAGATCTATCGGATGGGTGAATGTATTGGCCAGCTCACCTTGACTGGGTAGCATGCCGTTCGAAGGATTGAAAATTACAGCTATAAATTGAGACCCTTAATGTACCCGATTTGTACAAGCAGATCCTCCGAATTGAATAATGGCCGCAGTTGCTTGTGGGATAGTAAATATGAGAATTTCGATCGAATAGTGTCATAAAATATACGAGTAGAATAAAGCCAATAGAGTTTCATAGAATGTATGTAACCCAATCAATTGCAAGTCTCGATAAACCCTTTAAAATATAATAATACATTTTCAATACATATTGTCCTCCTATACACAAGTGCTAGTCAATTCACTAATCTACACGGTTTTTTTAAGTATGTTGAAGAAACGATCTTTCAGATTTCCATGGGAAAATATTAGTTGTTCAAATTTGCTTCCGCCATTCTTCCGTAGTTCCATTGAATTTGAACCGAATATATTTAAAAAAATAAGAACACACGAAAACTTCCGGTTTTCTAAAAATACCTTTACCAAGCTAAGCAAAACAGTTTTCTCAAATTTATGCTTGTTCCAAAACTATTCCAAGCTCAAGTCTAAGTCCAAATCAGAGTCGGAGCTCAATTTAGAGTTTGAGTACATACAAACCGAATCAGTGTCTAAGTTGAATTTCAAGTCCAAATTCAAGCTTTACTCTAAGTACGAAAGCGAATCCGAGCCTTAGCTAACTGCAAGCCTAATTCCAAGCCCAAGTCTAAATTTGATTCATTCGCCAATCAAAAATATCAGATCTTATACTACTTATAGCATTTGCCTCTGGACTTACTCTTTTATCAGCAAGCTTGCTGAAATCGTATCATCAAAGAAATCCCATTTTCCACACGTATCCAACGATGTCCAACTTTTGATTGAATTTCCATTCTTGTTCATCGCTCACTCACCATCGCATCGCCGTGATAGATGTGACTACTGCTGTAAGCGGGGCGTTGTTGATCTACTTTCCGCTGGCAGTTAAACATTAGTAGTCGTACGCTACTGGGCGTTGGCTGAACTACGCCAGGGGCTGCGGTAGTGGTCAACACGTTCGTTCGTTGACTGACTATCAATTGCCAGTTGGTCCAGAGCGGTAGGCGGCGGCAGTGCGCTGCTACTTTTTGAAACTTTTCACGCGAAGTACTTGGCTCCTTCTGGTTCGCCTGGGGAGTAACTCCCTGTGTCGATTCAACGAGACCGAGCATTTATTTGCCGGCATCGAGGCTTCACGCTGCGCTGGCAGCGGACGGAGCCAAGCAAACCAAGAGGGTGCAGTCTAACGAAATTGAAAATAAATCTAGTTTGAAATTGAAAACTTGTGAAACATTGATTGACCCTAGTCGTCGCCAACCGATGGCGCTCCACGATCGGTTGGTTGGTGGCGGCGTCGTTGTTGGATGGTGCGGTGGTGCTAACGACTCCTTTGAAATCGTTCCCTTTTCGCACCGGCTGGGATAGCAGGAACTCGGAGCGGAGGGAACCTTACGTAAGGAAATCGTTATTGCATATTGTTAAAAATTTTGCTTTCGAATTTGCAAAGTAGCACTCTGATAGTGCCAGCAAGACCGGCAAGCTCCGACAACTACTGGAGGCGATGGAGATGGCGACTTGCTGTACGAAAAGGTCCCTCCAGTGTGGGGAAAAGTTATACAAACGAACGCTTTTCACATCGTCTATGTTTGGAGAAAGGGGAAATATTTTTGTTTTGCTGTGTATAAATTGAAGCGAGAACAGCAGTTTCGCTGTTCTGTTTATTATTCATGCAGTTTGCGAATCACAACTACTTTGAAAATTGTTTTCGGGGTGTTGCATTTACAAGACATTCTTTTCCAATTTCGGAAGCTGTAACTTGCATCCTGGTTTTCAATCTTTAAATTTTTTATCTATTGTATTTATTTGACAGGCTAAGGCGTGTATAACACTTAACGGAGCCGAGACTCTTAATGATATTTACAATCGATATCATCTTATTATCAACAGTTAGTAAGGGAAAGGGACAAAGACCAAGATACTCGTGGCGACTCAAGGTTAGATTGCATAATTTGGTGATGGACGGGGTTGGGATTTAGGTTTGAGGTATTTCAGCTGCTTATCCGGGTATTTGACGTCATGTCTGGTTTGGCGTAGCGTCGTGCTCGGGTTTTGGTTGTTCAGGGAGCATCTTCCGGATGGCCAGAGCTTATAATCTTTAAATTAGTAGATCTGGTATTTTGAATGTTCACATAAGTCAAATACTGTTTTTGCATATGTTTCTTAAACTTGCCTTCTTGATCTGCGTCGATCTTAGTACCAGCGTCAAACACCATGGGGGAGGTTCCTTCATCAGTGCTGCCACCTGGAAAAGTTTAGAGAAAAAGTAGAACCATGAAAATTTGGCAAGGCATGATATAGAAAATGAGAATTAAAACTCAAAGGTGCAGCCCAATCGGGTTGTACGCAAAGGTGACGTAGGACTACGTAGCTATTCGAAATTGATGGTATTAGCCATAATAATGTGTGTCATTTTATTAACATTGAGCAAACTGCTCGGAGGCCAACTGAATCAAGAAGTCGAATAGTTGTTCCCAGTTGGATGGAATTTGGGTCTCTAACCTTGGAATTAACATGACTCATCGGCCGCTGAAGTCACTCGACTGACTTTCAGTCGGGGACATCACAATCCTTACTTTGACACGTACGCTTACATCGCGGGCGAAAACCAAACGTTGCAAATAAATATATTTGCGTTTGGTTTCACGCCACTTCTGATTCTGCTTATTTCTCCTTTATTTCGGCCATTTTTGAGGATGGTGTCCTCCAAAAAGGTCTTCATATAAAAGAAGGTAGATCCGACTATCCGAAATAATCTTTCTTCAAAGTACAAAACGCAAACGTAAATATCGAATTTGAAAGCGCGTCGGAGGGAGATAATGCAGTAAATTTGATCGATCACTAACAGCAACCAAGCTACTTTTCCCAATTCCCATTCCAATAACTAACTGCATCTGCATCCAATCGCTTGTCGACACCTTGCGTTGCAACTGTCCGACCGCCACTTGACGATTTTTCGCTAAGCCTCCAAAGTTTGAAATAAATTTGCGGCATTGCCACACTGCCACCCACATCGTGCTGCTGTGTCCGCTCTGCTGCATCGAATGTCGAACCGCTCTCTGTGGAATCCCGATCAAAATGACTCGCGCGCGCCGAACAGCAGCTTTCTTGTATTTAATAAATTAAGCCCGTAAGTCCCGCCCCTTTGTGAGCTGATATGGGTGTATAATGTGCACTCATAACGATTAATGAAGGGGCGGGGCTAATGGAATTACTTCATTAGATATTAGGAAGCTGCTTTTCGGCTCGCGCGAGCCATTTCGATCGGGATTCCACAGACAACGGACCGTTCGGAGAATGACAAATTCTAAGAATCCAATGAAACTTTCTCGCAAGATTCTGAATTTGGTTATGAGATGTTGTTTATCTAAGATGCGTATTGTTGCGAGGAATGACAACAGAAATTTGACTCAAGACGAAGTTTCTTCATATTACAAAACATTATCTTTCGGCATCTGTCTGTCCGAGCGACGTTCACCGATGGGTGGTTGCTGTAGATAGTTTCCACTGAGGTGGCGTCTTCATTGATTTTATACAAAAGAAGGTTGATCCGACTATCCGAAATAAACTTTCTTCAAAGTGCAAAACTCAATCGTAAATAGCGAATTTAATAGCGCGTCGGAGGGAGATGATGTAGTGAATTTTAATGAATGGAATCACTAACAGGAACCAAACTACCACGCCAAACCCGATGCCACCGAAACAGTCCATTTTCGCAATTAACTCTTTCTTTTCATAAAATGTTGGTCCTGAGAAGAACCAATTTTCTTTTCCCAATGTTCCTTTCCAACTAACTGACACCACAATTTGTAATAAATTTCCAGCATCGGCACTGGCGGTGCGGGATCGCCACAGTGCTATTTTTATGGTCAACCTTTTCTTCATATGAAATTCTGGTTCGTTGAGGTTGAATGATCTGCAGCAACACATCGAGCATCACCACCAATGCGATGGATTTTCTTTGAAAATGTTATTAGCGCCTCCGTGATGTTGTGTCCGCTCCGCTGCGATCGCTTTGATGCGTCTGCTCTGCGTAAAATCTTGTTCAAACTGAGGATTAGATCCAAACCCGCAAGTGATTGATTTTTGATGTATGTGCTAGTGATGCATGTACGTGATTGGTTAGGTTACCTATTTCTAAACTATTTATCAATTACCGATAATAAATAGTTTAAAATCAATATTTTCAAATAAATTCAAAGAAACGTTGACTCATCCTTGATCGAATGGTCCAAAAAAGTTGAAAATCCATCGAGAAACGGCTTAGATATTAAAGTTTAAAGTCTATCATATTTTCGTGACGGTCCCCGATTTTCGCAATCGTAAAGTGTACCCCAATATAGAAAACACAGACGTAGTCCTACGTCAAAATGTCTCTAGAACGTTATAGAAATTTTTTTGTCAAACAATTTTTAGTTTTTGGGGTTAGAAATTCAACAATCTTAAGCATTAACTGCTTATTCGAGAAAAAAAATATAAATCGAGATATCATGTCTATTTTGTGTCCTTTTAAAATTCTAACCCCGTAAACCAAGATTTTTTGAGAAACGTCATTAATTTTTGTTTACCACACCGTGTGAAATTTCAATGTTTCTACTTTTTCTCTCGATGACAGCTGGTGGTCTTCTCCTCCCCTATTTTGTAGTCACAACATTGGAAGATTTCAACATTCTTTGCTGTTTGCCGGCTACAGTGAAGCTGTCCACATCCAACGATTTGGTTTATTTGACTTTGTCGATTAAACCTGTTGGCAAGGATGTTGAACTCACTATACATATCAAAGATCCGTATTGATTCGTATTAGTTTCATCCTCCAGGACCCGTACTGTCGTTAAATTACAACAACTGCAAAAAAACTCGCATGTGTAGAAAAATATTTTTTTTCAGAGAAATTTTGGCGTATATAATTAAATTTCAGGGGAAATATTTGATTTGGTGGGTTACGTGCCCCAGCTTAGCTCCGCCAGTGCGAGTTTATATCGGTGGTAACACAATCGAGGTGCTTCAAGAATTCATGTAGGTCGTCACCGAAAATGATACCAGCAGAATAATTCGGAGACACCTTGATCGAATCTAGTTCGCCGCCGTACCAGACTGACTATCTACAAAACTTATTAGACCGGGCGTTTGTTCTCTACGGACGATTCTCGTGGAGCAGCGGTTCTCAAGCTGGGGTACATGTACCCTGGGGGTACCTTTGCTAGCCCCAGGGGGTACCTCGGACAAAAATGCGTAATGGCGGACTTCGTAACTAAACGGACTTCAGACTGCGTAATGGCGTAATGGCGGAGCACATTCCAATCAAAAATATTGATAATGTTCTGATAATTGTGTATTTTTTTATTTCAAAACTTTGTCTTGTACATAATATGCATAGCGAAGGCGATTGAAGCCGAAACTGACCTCCACAACCAAGGGCTACAGTTACAAAAGTTTGAACGAATGAACAAATTTAAAAAAAAAACTTCAATGCAGTCTACTTTGAAATTGAAACAAAATGTTGAAGAGTATGTTAAGAATATGCTTCTTAACTAAAATCCAAAAATTAAGGGTTCGGAAGCCTTCGTTTGAGGGGCATGAAGGTTTTTTTTTCATTGCAAGAGGATTAGCAGCAGTCGGCAATTGCCTTTCGCGTGTGAGGCATTCCACGGGGGCATGTCAGTCGATCCTGAGCGACCATTTCGAAAATATTTGAAACTCTGCACAGTTTTTCAATTTCATCTAAATCGTCATTTTTCGATATCAAATCTTCATATTGAGTCACGACTAACTTTTCAAAAGGGTGTATGTGAAAATGGTTCAAAAATATTTAAAAAGCTGCACAGCAGAAACGGAATGTTCAATTGTTATGATTTCTTCAGCAAAGTTAGAAAACTAAATGGTGATTCTTAGGAAAATGTACACAGTAAATTTTTTTTTTGTTTTTAAAAATATCATTTTTGTCACAAAAACTCAAATATCTCAAAACCCTATCTTTTTACCAACGTATTTTTTTTAGGGAAAACGGTGCATTATATTAGCTATCCACCATAAAAATTTGGTGATGGTAAATTGATAAACAAAAAAGTTATGACATTTCAAAAATTTCACAATTTTCTCATTTAGTAAAAAAAAAATTCCGTGTAAGTTATTTCGAGAATTGCAGTTTGATGCAGATTTTATTGTTAAGGGACGTGATTTAAACAAGTTGTTTTCATGATATTTTGATTTAATTATTCATAGCATCTATAAGAAACTTAGACACGATCCAGTGTTGTGATCAAAAGTATTGATAGTGTCATAATTTTCATTGCACGTGACTGGCGAAAATTTTTTTTAATAGTGTTGAAA
This sequence comes from Armigeres subalbatus, assembly GCF_024139115.2. Taxonomy (NCBI): domain Eukaryota; kingdom Metazoa; phylum Arthropoda; class Insecta; order Diptera; family Culicidae; genus Armigeres; species Armigeres subalbatus. The sequence goes on along the minus strand of NC_085140.1, from coordinate 50,191,631 downwards.
CCTGTTGATAATAACGTTGATAGAAACATATCAGAAATGTTATTTTTAAGACAAAAGCTGCAAAATCAAAGATTTATATACACGTGTGCGTCTATAGTTTACCTGCAAAAATATACCTCTTAGAGAATAGACTTTATGATCGGGAGGAAACGGGTATCTTCAACAACAACAAATGCATGATAGGTACATACCATGACAATGCTCACGAAAAAGCAAAAAATTACTACTACTAAGGTTGTTAAAGATCTTATAGTAATTTTTTTCTTCAGTCAAGCAAATGACACCAAACTAGTCAGTAAAAACTTAAAAGTGATTTTGTTTATTGAAATATTACGAACAACATGAGTAGCCGCTTTCTCAACTGTTGTAGGCCGTTTGATGGAAAAAAGTGTTCAAAAGAGTTACGAAATCTCACCGAAAGCACCATAGATAAACTGAAAGCGACTGGTTATGCTCCAATGTCCACATTGAATACAAATTTACGCATTTGCACGTCCTGCCGTCTAAACGTTGACAAAAGAGCAATCTGTATATCATCGGTTGAGCAGAGCGCAGGAAGTTCGAAAACGACAGCAACTGAGGAATTGCCAGATGTATCGACAACAACTGAGGAATTACCAGAAGTATTAAGTGCTGAGAGCCTTGCCACCGTACCATCAGCGAAATCTGTTTCAACAAATCAATCGGAAGATGAGTGTATCCAAAAGGTCAACATCGAACGCTTTAACGAGGGCATAGCTGGGATAAAAGTGACTTGATTAAATGGAGTAAGATGGACTACGTTTATTACCCGGAGAAAAAATACCGTGAAATAAACGAAGCTGTACGAAGAAACCTCTTCAAATTAGGGACCTGATGATGTGGAAAATACAGACTACGATGAGGTAATTATAAATATGAAGGAAAGGTTCTCGAATGAAGCCACGACAAGGAAAGAAAATTATTGATTTTGTCGATGCTGCCAAGTTCGTGGTCTATTCAGGATGCCATTGATGAGTTCAAAACCAATAGAAATACAGTAAAAGAGGCAAAACAATTGAAGAATAACTGTCTTTCAACCAAAAATACTAGGTCTAGTACTGCATTAACAGATGAGACAAAAGAAATAGTAGTTCAATATTTTGAAGATGATGAAGTAAGTCGAGCTATGCCTGGTCAAAAAGATTATGTATCAGTAAATAAAGATGGAAAGCGTCAAGCAATCCAAAAACGATTAATGATGACGACTTTGAAAGAAGCGTACACACGCTTCAAGGAAATTCACGATAATATTAAAATAGGTTTTTCCTCATTTGCAAGCCTTCGGCCAAGGCAATGTAAGCTTCTTTTCAATTCAGGAACACATAATGTGTGTGTGTGCACAACCCATGAGAATATTAATCTTATTTTACATAGTTTGAAAAGAATCAATTTAACAAAGGATATTAAAATGTTAACTGGTAGTCTTTTGTGTGAAAATACAACATCAAATTGCTATCTACGATCTTGTTCGGATTGTCCAGATTCTTCATCATTGGAAAATACTTTTATTCGCTGAGTTTGAAGAAAATATATTGATCAGTTATCATTTGAGCAATGGGTGACCACGGATAGGTGTGACATAGAAACTATTGTAAAACCTGTAGATGAGTTTGTGTCATATTTTGCTTGAAATTAGAAAGTTTAATCCCTCACGATTTCATTAAAACAGAACAATCCAGCTTTTTAAAAAATACGAAAAATACATTACAAAATGGTGAATTTTTAGTCATTTGTGATTTTTCTGAAAATTACAGCTTAGTATTGCAAGATGAAGTGCAGTCCCATCACTGGAACGTACAACAAGCTACAATTCATCCATTCGTTATTTATTTTAATGGAAGTACGCAAATTGAACACTTAAGTTTTATTATAATTTCCGAAGATTTAAGACACGATTCAGTATCCGTAAACTTGTTCATTGAAAAAATGATTAACTTTTTACGCGTTGATAAGCATAAAGAAGTCAAAACATATATTTCATGTCTGATGGAGCAGCGTCGCAGTACAAAAATCGTAAGAATTTTTCGAGCCTATGTCAATTTAAATCAATGTACGGAATTGATGCAGAATGGCATTTTTTTTGCTACATCACATGGCAAAGGTCCTTGTGATGCTATTGGAGGAACAATAAAGCGCATGGCCACAAAAGCAAGTTTAGCCAAAGAACGTGAGCATCCAAACTGCGAAAGAACTTTTGATTGGGCAAATCGTAGAAAAGAAAAAGATTTAACCATCAAATTATCATTTTGTTTTACTACTACTGAAGAGTACGAAATAAAGGCTTCAGAGCTCAGCGAGCAATTTAATAACGCGAAAACGATCCAAGGAACCCAAAATTTCACTGTTTCATTCCATTGTCGGAAAATAAAATTAAAGCAAAACTATACTCAAACTGTGCTGATAATAATTCAAAAGTGTTCGATATTTTAAAAATTTGAATAAAAATAAATAAAAATAAGTATTAATAAACTGTTTTCATGATATCATAACCCATACCAAAATTCAAACCCAAAACTCTTAGAGTTTCTATAACAACATTGCCACTGCCACATTTAATTTAATACTTAGGATAATATTAATTCATTTTTATTTATTTATACATATAATATTAATACGTATCAGATCCCTAATCGCGCTGAATACATACATACGGAATATCATACAAGCAACTTCTTTTGCTCACGCAAGGCCCGTAACGATAACATCAGCATCAGACTGCGATTCTTGAAAAAAAAATACACGGAAATTTTTTTGTTTACTATATGTGAAAATTGTGAAATGTTTGAAATGTCATAACTTTTTTGTTTATTAGTTTACCATCACCAAATTTTTATGGTAGATAGCTAATATAATGGACCAAATAATGGGAAATAATGGAATATAATGGAAAAATTTGAATATTTGAGTTTTTGTGACAAAAATGATATTTTTAAAGGCAAAAATTTTTTTTTTACTGTGCACATTTTCTTAAGAATCACCATTTAGTTGTCTAACTTTGCTGAAAAAATCATAACAATCGAACATTCCGTTTTTGCTGTGCAGCTTTTTAAATATTTTTGAACCATTTTCACATACACCCTTTTGAAAAGTTAGTCGTGACTCAATATGAAGATTTGATATCGAAAAATGACGATTTAGATGAAATTGAAAAACTGTGCAAAGTTTCAACTCAATAGAAAATCATGAATTAAAAATTTTCTTAAATTTTGATGCTGTTGCTTGGAATCGCTCGTGTGACACACGTTTCCCCGCTCAGTTTACGTAATTAACCAAAAAAGTTTCGTGTATCTAGTGGCGAAAATAAAGTGTCAGTTAGCGTAATATGTCGCACAGAAAGAACACCATTTTCGTGGATTTCAGTGTCCTCCCAAGACGCCCTACTTTGGTCCAGGTAAAGCAGTTTCTTGAGGAATCTTTCAAGCTTAACATGGCTGATGTGAAAAGCATCCAACTGCACAACCTCAATGACTGTGTGTTTCTTGAGATCAACAGTGCAGGCGTAGCCGCACGAGTACAAAAAGAACATCACCTCAAACACTCATTTCACCGTCTCGGCGTATTCTATCATATTCCGGTATACGTCGATGGTCCCACCACTACATTGAGGATTCATGATCTTCCTCCAAGTATGCCGAATGAAGCCATATCGGACTGCCTAAGGTAAAGTTATCTCCGTACAGAACGAGGCATGGAAGAACTTTTTCCGGGAGTACCATATGGTGTTAGAGTGGTGCGAATTATGCTAGAAAAAGCAATACCATCTCGTATCGTTATCGATGGCGTGCCCACACTTGTAACTGGACAAAAACAAAATCAAACCCAAAGGAGTCCCAGCAGCGGCGGTTTCAACATCATCCGATGCGAGCCGACGCAAGCGAAAGTGAAGAAGACGACTATGAGGACGACGGAAAAAACAATGCTGTCCAATGAGCAGCTCGAAGTAGCTCGAAGTTGTTCCCGTCCTGCTCGTTCTTTTTTGTTAACAAATGGGCATGAGCAGGACAGGGAGAAACTTCGAGCTACTTCAAGCTCTCATTGGACAGCACTAACAACGACAGTGACGGTGATGGTGACGAACAAACTTATAACGGCATAGAGTTCGGTACTGGAGCCAGCGCTAAGAGGCGATTACAAGGCGACAGCAAGCGATAACCGAGAGGAAAATATTCCCAAAAGATCGTGCGGTGATGTTATTGCTTATGATGCTGGCGATAGTGGAAGAAAATGTCATTCGGACTGGAAAGTGTACAACAATCGACCCAAGAAAAAATAATTAATTTTATTCAGATTGCAATACAATATTTTATTATTGTGAAATATTATCTCATGTGATGAGCCAGCTGCGGGCTAAAAATCTCAAAAAAAAATATAAAAAAGGGTTAGCAGCATTTTTCTACGCTTCTCGGAAGCGTTCTTCCAAGCTACTCGAAGGCCGCTTTTTAAGAGGTTTGGACGACTCCTTTCAAGATGTCTGGAGGACTCCTTTCGAGAGGTCTGGAAGCATCGTTACCCAGGGGCATAATTTTAAGAGACTCGGAAGGTTCCTTTCAAAAGGATCGAAGGGCTCCCTTTAGAGGCTCGTGTGCCTACTTCTAAATGCCTGCTTTCAAGAGGCCCGGAAGTCTCCTCTCAAGAGGTTCGAAAGCTTCCTTTCAAAAAGCCCGAAAGCCTCCTTTTAAGAGGCCCAGTAGCCTCGTTTTAAGGGGTCCGGATGCTTCCTTTCAAGAAGCCCTAAAGCCTCCTTCAAGGGGCCCGGACGCCTCCTATCAAGAGGCTTGAAAGCCTCCTTTCAAGATGCTTGGAAGAAGCCTCCGTTCAAGATGATCGGAAGCCTTCTTCAAGTGGCCCGGAAGCCTCCTCTCAAGAAGCCCGGAGGTCTTCTTTCAAGAGGCCTGGAAGCCTCCTTTCAAGAGGCCCGGAAGCCTTTTTTCAAAAGGCCCGGAAGACGCCGCCTTTTTTCAAGAGTCGGTTGGAGGTTGGTTTAAGAGCTCAGAAGGCTCTTTTCAAGAGCTCGGGAGGTTCCTTTTAAGAGATTCGGAAACTTCCTTTCAAGGGCAAGGAAACCTTCTTTTAAATGGATCGGAAGCCTCATTTCAAGAGGCTCGGAAGCCTCCCTTCAAGAGGTGCAGAAGCCTACTTCAGGGGTTCGGGGCTCAGAAGCCTCCAATAGTTCTGTAGGAAGCTTGATGGTTAAACTTAATATGAATTGAAAAGTTGCACGGAATAATACAAATTTCAGCCAACTTTATGGAAAGCCGTTAGGGATATATACCGTTAGGTTTCAGGTCCATTTTCAGTTACCTCAACTAATGCAAAAGTACAAGGGTACCTACCATGAAAAAGGTTGAGAACCGCTGTCGTAGAGTCCCGACGAACAGTTGAAGTTTTCGAAAGGAAGATCCATGGTGAAGTGCAGAAAGCAGACGGTCCGTGAGGGAGTCGAATGTATCACTATTGCATCAGCTGTTGAGAGAACCAGTCATCGTTCACTCAACGAAAATCAGAGAACTGCGGTGGATCGGGCACGTAGGCAGAATGTCGTACAGTAATCTGGTGGAAAAGGTTCTCGACAACAATCGGATTGATATAAGACAACGATGTGCGCAACGAGCAAGGTGGATCGATCGTGCGAGGGACAACTTGCGTACCGTCCGTCAATCGCGTGATTGGCGATTTGAAAAATGAAAGCAAATGGGAACGACTTTTATGTACTGCAAAGCCTAAGTGAAGTCTGAGCCCTAAGTCTGAGTAAATAAATTTATAAATAGTTGGGCGTGTAAAGCCAGTTTTTTTCTTGTTTTGCTTTTTTCCCAAACCTGAATTTTTTTTTTTTAAATCTTTTGGACACGCATGAATGAGGCCGATGACATTTAATTGGAAGGGTCATTCAGCCAATTGGCATATGGTCAAACGTATTTTGGCTAGATAGTGTGTTTCCTTAAAAATGTATGGAGTGAAAAGTGAGATCCTCAAGAGAGAGATAAATATTTTTTTCTATTTATTAATGAGATTTTTTATTAGGGATTAAGTTCATCACCGAGAAGTGAATAGTGGAAAATGAGAGCTGAGAAATGGGAAGTACGTTCGCAGGGAGTACAGAGTAGTCAGAAGTGAGGAGCGAGAACTGAAAAATGAGAGATGAGTACTGAGTAGTGTGCAACAAAAAGTGAGGAATGAGAAATAAGAACGAGATGTTTGGGGTAAGTTGTACGTAGTTAAAAGGGAGAAGTGAGTGGTGGGCAGTAAGATGTGACAGGTGAGAAATGAAAAGTTACAAGTGAGCAGTGAGAAAAATAGGAGCAAAAGGCGAGAAGTGAAAGATGTTAATTGGAAAATGAGAAGCGAGATGTTAAGAAAAGAAAAGATAGTGATAGTGATGTAAGACATAAAATAAGGAAAGAAGAGAGAAGAAAAAGTTCAGATGAAGGAAGAATAAAGAAGGAAGATGAAGAAAAAATAAAGAAAGCAGAAAGCGAACTCGATGAAAAAGGAAAAACCTCGAGGAAGAAGGGAAAAAAGAGTAAAAAATAGGGAAGAAAAGAGATAGAAACTCTATTAGTAACAGTTGGAGAAGATTCCATTGATTACGCAGATGTAGTAAAAAAAATTGGGGCTCCCTATGAATTATAAGTCAAATCAATTCCATATGTAGTAAGTTTCTGGAACTCTACATTCACTTGTTATGTTAAGGCACTGTACTCCACAACATATTCGTGCCAAATTGGCCAAATCTCTCTTAATACCATTGTTAGACTATGGTGATGCTTTTTTCGGTATTTCGGTAGGGTAAAACTAGCTATTATGGAGGGATTAGGCACCGCGTCAAAACAAAATTGATTTCAAAAAATAATTAAAAAATAACTGTTTATCTTTTTTACCTTGCAGTAGTCCAATAGGATGCTAATAAACTCTAGTTTCGTAAATATTACGTCAATTGTTCTAAACTTATGTTGTTTTGTTTTTATCACAATAAAAACAAACTACCGCAATAATAGGACGCAATTGCCTATCGTTGCGATATTTTTCGAAGGTCAGTCCTATTGTTGCGGTATTGCCTGTTTTTCTTATGGAGAGCGATACCACAACAGTAGGACCTTAGCACTACCGCAATAATAGGCTCGAAGGACGCATTTTTTTAATCACTAATGTTGATTTTTTATCATTTTGAACGGAAATTTGTCAAACAAAAGTTGTTCTAGTGGTTATCTCGAAGAGTTTTAGCGGATCTACAATTATGTTTGGTGCTTTTATATCTAGAATCGACTATTTTACCACTACCGGAACATTAAGGCATACCACAACGATAGGACGTTTTACCTTATAAGGTTCAATCTAGTATTCAACGCAGTTGCCAGGTATGTGTACAACTTAATGGAATTCGACCACTTATCGGTTTATAGAAATGCCTTATTAGGATGTAGTTATACTGATCATCTAATTTCAAGAATTTGTATTCAAACACATAATATACTGGACCGACCGCCAGCTTACCTTAATATTTATTTACTTCCACTAAATAAATTTTTGGTCCTCCAGTGGAGGACGAAATGCATATCTGTGTTGATACCAAAAATTTTATTATTGGAAGTAAAAGGAAAACAATAGTCGTTTAACCGTGTAACATTTTCCCCCTAAGACGCTCGCAAATAATTATTCATTAATATTTATTTCAATTTTACTCAATCATCTCGAACCAGCTTGCTAACTGTCTCAAGATATCGCTCGAATTATTTAAAGGAATCATATCGTTTCCGTGCAATCAAATATTGGAATGGTTTTCCAGCAATTTGTAGGAGTGAAAGGAATTCAAATACTTTTAAGGACAGAATTAAGATTCATTTTGATCGGAGCTGAAGGGTACAATGGTATTAATAAAACGACAATTAAGCGTAACATAGTTAGTATTAACAACTTATGTACCGTCATCTGGGGAGAAGATGATCTTTTTAGTTCAATCAAAGTTAATTGCCTATTTCCGGGGATTAAACCACCCGACTTGGACGTTAATTTACAATGTTATGGAAACTCATATGTGAATATGTACGTTATGTGGAAGATATTGATTTGAAAAATGTATTGGAGGTAACCACTTTCCCTTCGATGGGACTCGAACCCATGACCCTACAGTACGCTAGACTGGTGCTTTAACCAACTAAGCTACGAAGGACCTCCGTCGGACTTCGCAACCTAGAGGCTACTAAACGAGCTCGAGATTCCCAGTTTCCCAATCTCGAAACATGGAATCTTATTGTTCTCTGCAGCAAGATAATTTATTGTTCAATCAAAGTTAATTGCCTATTTCCAGGGATATAACCATCCGACTTGGACGTTAATTTACAATGTTGTGAAAACTCATATGTGAATATGTACATTATGTGGAAGATATTGATTTGGAAAATGTATTGGAGGTTTCCCTTCGATGGGACTCGAACCCATGACCCTACAGTACGCTAGACTTGCTTTAACCAACTAAGCTACGAAGGACCTCCATCGGCCTTCGCAACCTAGCAGCTACTGAACGAGCTCGAGATTCTCAAATTGGACGCATAGTCAAATCACTCGCAATCCATTTCTCAAGTCAACACTTCCACATGTGTATAGTACACGTCCACATTGGAGAAGCGTGAGTATTTAGAATGTCTGGCGGCTATACACATTCTTCATCAGCAACTGTACTGATCAAGTGAGGTTGTGTAAGCTATTTGCCAGTCGGTCGTGGAAGTGTTGGCTTGAGAAATGGATTGCGAGTGATTTGACTATGCGTCCAATTTGGGAATCTCGAGCTCGTTCAGTAGCCGCTAGGTTGCGAAGGCCGATGGAGGTCCTTCGTAGATTAGTTGGTTAAAGCAAGTCTAGCGTACTGTAGGGTCATGGGTTCGAGTCCCATCGAAGGGAAAGTGGTTACCTCCAATACATTGTCCAAATCAATATCTTCCACATAACGTACATATTCACATATAAATTTTCTTAACATTGTAAAATAATTTATTGGCAAGAATGATCATGGGAGTAAATTAGACTATACAATTTTGGTACAGATTTATCAAATTGAAGTCCATTTTTTGCCATTACAAAAAAATAGCGTGTGCAACACGTTGCAAAGCACGATTTTTTCAGCACTCGTAGTATTTAACGTACAACTCGTGCTGAAAAAATCATCTTTTTGCAACTTGTTGCACAAACTACTATTTCTTTACGTGCAGGGAAGTCGAAAAGAAAATATCCAACCCAAATTTCCTAAACCGTACCGGGAATTGAACCCAGCCACCTACAACATGGTCTTGCTTTGAAGTCGCGCATCTTACAGCATGACTATGAAAGGCCCCGTGATCAACATACGTGCATTTAATAAGTTGGGAAACACATTAACATCAATCGGTTCTAATCCGTAATTCAATTCAATCGTACCATAAATAGCACATTGAAGCGATGCAATTTCAAGTTCAAGTATTCTCTGCATATGCTGAATCAAATTGTCCCTTTTCAAGTGCAAGCAATTTCATGCTTACAAACCTACACAGCTCTTACATGGTCACTGCATCCAACGACCGTACGAATCCCTCTCGTCAGTGCAGCGGAATGAACCATGTCTCTTCTCGTCCTCGATTTCAACTGCATCGTAAACAATCTAATGGTTCAGTGAAAGTCCTTCTACTTCCACTTTCGCTCCACTACAATTTCTTGCAACTATATCTTCTCGCCTCAGCTCCGTTACCCTTCCAGCACAGAGCTGAGATTATGTTTGAAAAGAGTGAAAAGCAACTCAAAACGAAAACACTGCAAAATGGTTCTCTGAAAACGCAATCTTTCATGGTTGAGAACGCCCGGGGAAAAATGGCACTTTTCCGCAGGACCCATTGTCTTGTTGTTGTCGCCGTCGTCGTTGTCGCCGCATCGTTTATGCCCTCTGAAGAGCTGTGCACCTTTTTCGTGAATGACCTGCTTCGGATCGGCAGCGAACCTTGAACAGTGAAACAGCATCAGTATCTCGTTTTCCATTTCTACAATGCACAAATCATGTCTCTGCATCCCCTGCGCCACTTTATGGGGACACAAGTGGCTTGAATATTTAAGAACCCCACTGTGGACGGATAAGAGAACTAGCGGGGAGATAACCTCACCCCATCGCGCCTAGATCGCCGTTGTTTGATTCGGAGATTACAACAATTCAGTAGCACCCCATAATATTAACTACGAGACAGATACAATGACAGTAAATGCACATTTAGACGCAACAATTCCCAGCATAATAGATTTTAAATCCGCTTAAGCTGTTATATAATTTCCAGCGCATAAATCACATTTGCCTGCCAGCCGGGCTGCCGGGCTCGCTGACTCTGTCTGTCTGGCGCTGGCAAAACAAAGGATAGTCGAGATAGCAAAAAGCATATCCTCTGCCTCTGGCCGTGCACCACCCACCCATCGCATGCCACCGCCCGCAGATGCATCCTCGACGAGCTTGATACAGTTACTACCGGGCCATTTGTTGATAATCATAAACATATAAACATGGAGATTGCAGATTGCTCGCTTCTTCCAATTACCCTACTTTGCGGGAGCTTTTCCATTTGTACCGAAACCACCGCGACCACGTGCATCGCCCGGCCGTGACCTGCTGCCGCCACCTCGTCTGCAGTTCTCTCTCTGCTCTGCTACTGTTGTGTTTGCGCGCCAATGCACTCCGGTTCGATAGTCCTGTTCCATGGAAATGTTAAACAGTAGGGTGAATCAAAAGGCGTGGTTATTGTTCCCAGGGCTGCTTGTTCAGTAGCCAACTGTTTTAAAATGACAATGGGTCTAAGGGTGAAGCCAGAGTAAACGCGACGAGCGATGCGACGCGACGCGACTCACGTAAAAGAATAACAATCATTATCAACAGGCTGTCAAATTGCACTGTCGCGTCGCGTCGCATCGCACGTCGCGTTTACTCTGGCGGGCACCTAAGGGGGTGAGAATGGGTCATCGCTCTCATCAACAGTCTGGAGATCGAATCACAAAATCGTTCAAAAAGGTCTCTTATAATGTGATTTCCTGGCCCTCCAAGTACATTCAATATATTCTACAAGCATTCTAAGTTGTTGAAACAATTACCCTTTCTTACCCCAATTGACCCATTTTCACCCCCAACGACGGTATGTGTTATGTTTAAGCAAATCAGCTAATAAATCTCAAAAAGTAAAAAAAAATAAAGTTGGGTATATATTTTTCTGCTTTTCAGAAGCAAAAATATCCCAATTTTCGTCTGGTTAATTATAGTTAAATAAACTTTGGAATGATAATGATTCACATGAGGTAAACTTTACTATTGACTTACAATCCAACGTTATGATGCTCGTTGCGAAAAATGAAGATAATTTACATTTCTGGCAAATCTACAATATTGAGTAGACCTTTGAATTGGAATTGTGGTGAAGAGTAAAACTCCGCTGTAGGAATAGACCAGTTGATTTAATAATGCCATCCCCGCAGTTGTCTATTTCTGTTGGATTTTACAACATGGTCAAACAAAAATTTGAACAGTAGGCCAAAATGTCCAAAAGTGGACCCCCTGGTTTGCTCTTTGTGCCATAAGAAGTGAAAATTTCCATCATAATAATTTTGCGTGATTTCTATTATCAAGTTCTGCATCTCCCCTGCATCACGATACATACATGAAACACTCAAATACACGTCGTTATTCGTTTAAATTAATATTTTAAAGTCTGACTGAACTCGCCCTATAGTGGGGGTTCATAATAGGAAATTGCTTCCCTATAGTCGACATTTCATTTGATTTTCATGTTCCGTTCCGGGACGTTCTTCTTCCCTATTATGGACCCCTCAAAATATTCCTATAATGGACACTATTGTGTTTATTTTTTATAGGATTGTAAAAAATCATCTAATTTTTCTTTCCATAGCTTTTCAATGCATGTAATCAAATCATACGACTGTAAGGTAGGTTCTCCCGATGGAATCTCATAGCAAAATATTTGCATTGTGCTGTAATAATGTAAAAATGGCTGGAGGGTCAACTATTGGGCACTTTACCCTTTGCAATGCATTCTTCTTTGAGTAACGATCATTGTTTTACTTTCAACAATATGGAGCACCCTAACAGACAGCAACCAAAACAATCAACAGTGATTCCTGGAGAGAAAACATCTAATTGTAATATGCAGCCCCATTGCCCCAATGCAACCTCGCACGTCTGGTTGCTCCACCACTGTGACTGTCTAAATAGTCCGTCTGACAATACCCTTTGAAGTTGAATTGGTTAGATGAAAAATAGTGCTGCCTCCGCTATGTGCCTTAGCTGTTGCCGTTCGTAGATAACAAAGGTCGATAGTTTGTGGAGTTGTTTGGATGCACTTCTGTGAACTCTTGTTTATCTCGCACGCGATGGCACTCTCGGGGCAGCTCAACATTAACATGCTACCGCCTTCCCGTTCCATTCCTAGCGTCTGGCTCGCTGGCATGGGGCTGACTGACTGAACGGTGTAAATCACTTCAGATTGATGCATGCTAAACCGAAGCACGTGATGATGGCTCGTTGTTGGGCATGATGGGACTATGATTGTGAGGATTTTACGGCTGCGAAGATAAATGTAGAAATGATGAAAAGGGAAACATTGTTACCATTTAGTAGCGGCGCAAACAATGAGATACAAAAACTTTATAATCTATCTGATCAAGAGATATGGTTGTGAAACTGTTTTCGAGCCGCGATGCGAAAGGTCAATGGTGGCAAATGAGCTGGTTATCGTAACTTTTAATTAAGTGAGTGAGTTAGATTCACTCGTTCGGCAGGTGCAAAATTCGGCTTTTGCAACAATAAGATTCGGCTCGATTGATGTGAAGATTGTCGAAATGGTAGCTGCTCTTTGGTCTATTTAAATTGTGATTATTTCATTCAAGGTTGTAAGAGTTTAACACGAACATTGTATGGAAATCTCACAATATTGTCGCTGTATTTTTCATACATTTCTTGTGGTCATCGGGGGTGAGAATGGGTCACTGTTTCATCTACATAGTCTATGTATAGAATGCTTGTAGAATAGATTTAATGTATCTGAGGACAAGTAAACTGAATTATAAGAGACCTTTTTGAAAGATTTTGCTATCTGACCTCCAGACTGCCTGGCCCATTCTCACCCCCAGACTCATTGTAATCCCCGACGATGGTACATAGTTTCCGTGGAATCATTTTGCAACTGCTGGATCTGGGAAACACATAGTGTTCATATATCGGTGACGCCTCTTTCCCTACTGTACGTGGCAGGGTGACTCTCTAAATCGTAAGCATATGCGGTATTTCGAAAAATTTCGTTTTAGGGCATTCGAAACGAAATTCCGCGGAATTCCGCGGAATTTGAGTATGGCGAAATCTGATATTCTGATTTCGTTTCGTATCGTAAAATTTGAAAAATTTCGACAGAAAAATCATACTTTTAACGAAATTAAACGGAATTTCGCGGAATTTCGAAAAGAATTTTTAATAATTCAAGTTGTCAAATCATAAAAAAATTCGGCTGCGCCGCTGAATAAATCATTCAAACTCTACTCAAAATTTGATACATATCAATTTTTTCACTAAATCTCACTACGTCATACAATTCTGTATCTTCAACAGGAACGCATTCAGGTTTTCACTTAAAAAATTTCTTCAATGTTTTGTTGAAAGTGTTCAAGTATAAATCGTAATGCAACGTACATACCAGTCAAGCAGTTTGACGAACATTGACTCCGCCTCCAACAAAACGCTTCGTTTGCTGCTTTGTTTGAACATGTTTGAGCATTTGTAGTGAAGTTGCACAAACCCCCATATATTTTTTGATTGTTGGTGCTCAAGTTAGCGCTTCGGTCGTTCGTGTGTGATATTGTTGGTCGAATAAATTGATTGTTCGTGACGCTGTTGGTGGTGGAGAGGTGAGTAAAACTGCTTGACCGTGTGTACGTTCCATAAGAAGCCCCACACACGTTCCGACATGTTGTGCAATTTTGACTCCACCATTTGGTTCGGTCGGAGTAGAGTCGGACCGTCTGTGGGCAAGTTGTTAGACTGTTGGACAGTACAGTACAGTACTATCTTTATTTAAGTTGACTGAGTTGTGTGAATAAAATGTAAAAATCTTGGAGGCTCAATTGCCGTGAAGCGTTACGGATTCGAGATCAAGTTTAATATTACATTTCTTGATTCTTATACATAGTGTCAGTTTTGGGGAAATGTAATGTATTATGAGGCGATTTTTCGATCTGTGCTCTAGTTGTGGAAACTTTTCGGTAAGTGAAATATTCCTCACTGATCTACTGAGTATTGTTTGTTTTCCGTTGTCTTTTGAACGTATTCAGTTTGAAAAACCATTGTTTGAAAACAGTAAAATGGAGATGGTGATTTTTTTTATCTTGCATTTATTTGGAAGGCTCATTTGCCATTTGGCGTTACGGAGCCGGATATATGTTTTTTATACAATTCATTTTACATTTTTTGTTATTCTTCTTACAATTAGAGTTAGTTTGGGTAGCCGACGTACACGCGACTGACTCGAGGTTAGGGATTACAAATAAACAATAGGAAAAGGAAGGGCTTTAGGGTTTTAAAATTATTGATTGCGATGTGGTTGACTTGGTTTGATGGTGAATTTTGGTAGTGATCTGTAATAGGGCCCTCCTTAGCCGTGCGGTAAGACGCGCGGCTACAAAGCAAGACCATGCTGAGGGTGGCTGGGTTCGATTCCCGGTGCCGGTCTAGGCAATTTTCGGATTCGAAATTGTCTCGACTTCCCTGGGCATAAAAGTATAATCGTGTTAGCCTCATGATATACGAATGCAAAAATGGTAACTTGGCTTAGAAACCTCGCAGTTAATAACTGTGGAAGTGCTTAATGAACACTAAGCTGCGAGGCGGCTCTGTCCCAGTGTGGGGATGTAATGCCAATAAGAAGAAGAAGAAGATCTGTAATGGAAGACAAACAAAAGCAAAACACGGGAGATAACGAAAAGAAGAGGACGTTTTTAAGGGGAAATGCTACCGACAGGGGACACACAAAGAATCAAATTCTAACATTAATCTCTTTTAAAAACAAATAGATAAGGTTCATATACTCTAAATCAAGACCTAAATCAAGAATGCAGCCATCTATCCATGTCTCCACTTCTCCATTTCCGCTGCCAACTGATCAAGGTCTCCTGACGAGCTATTGCAAAAAAATCATCAAAGGCTGGAGATGGTGATGTTTCAGAAGTTTTCCTGATTTAGTAGATTTTTAGATCTTTGCAGATTTAAGAATGCTCCAGATTTGGGGCATTCTCTGATATCTCATTTATTTCAGATTCTGGAACTGATTCAGATCCTTCCGATTGAGATCATTGGCATGACCTAAACTTTTACCTTCAGATATTTTTGATTCCGTATATCATGCACGCAAAAAAAAGCGTTCATGTACTCGTGAACTAACGAGCTCACGGTGTATTTTAAGTCACGGATTTGGGACTGAAGCTCTTGAATCCATGACTTAAATCACGGTGTATTTTTGCTGGTTCACGAATTCGGGAACCTTTTTTGCGTGTGGATATCTAGAATTTTCTCACATTTTTTAGATCCTGCAGATCCAGATCATTCAAATGCTTCAAAAGTGTATCGATTTTATGTTACAATCGTGCCAGTGCGGCGCGTTTTCCGTAGGGCAGTTTGTTGTTAGTTTGGACGTGCTACTGGTTTTAAAAGTTATTATTTAGCAATAAACGTAAATGTCTGCGTTTGAGTTTGTTGGCATAAAAGGCCTTTACATTATCCTCAAGGTCTGCAAAGATTTATAACTGTTGATTTTAAGTATTATATTCATTTTTTGTCATTTTTCATCTAACAGTCATATTTGTTTTAAGTGAAATCTTTTGTGTTTGAATCTTTCGCTTCACTACAATAAATAATGGATAGGAAGGAAGATAAACATCGAGTTTTGAAACACATTGTTTGAAAGATTATGTACCAAATTAATTTGGTTACACTGGCCACCACCTTGTCAGAGCTACCGATTGAATAGAAATAAGACAGTCTCGATTTAATTGTCACATCATGTCCTAGCTTTCAGCAAACACGTACCGTTTTGACTCAAATTCCGAACAATCGCTTTTAATCGCCATTTTGGCTTTATTTATGTAATTTTCTCCGTGGGTGGGTCTTAGTCGAGTCAAGTACGAGACACTGAAGACGGCCTTAGTCGAGTCAAGTACGAGACACTGAAGACGGCCTTACTGTTGAGGTCGAAATACGTATCTGTCAAGATACAATTAAGTGGTGGAATTCAATGGGATGGTATAAACTCGTCTTAGGACAAGACGAGCAGCTGTTTAAATCGGCAATGAACGGAAAAATTCATGCCCTTCCAAACAAACACTTTCCCAAAGACATGATATTCGATGATTTTTTTTCAAAATTAATTTTACTGAATGCCAGTACTGAAGCTATAAAAAATAAGGGCCAATGATTTTCGATTAGTAAGTAGGGTAAATAATTGAACAACATGGTACAATGAATTAAATTTAAATTCCTACATGCAGATAACATGACGGTGTTGCTAGAGTAACCGGCTATTATTTTTAAGGCTCGACTCCCACCACATAGAATTTTTCTAATTGTTCTCACATAAAGTGAGTGAGAGGTGAAGTGATGAAACGAAAAAAGGTTTTTATCTAGCAGTAACGATTTTCGTTTATCTTCCAAGGCATAGAGAAAAATGATGGATGAAAAATGTCCCTCGCCATAACCAAAAAATGCTCGCCTAATATTCCCAACGGACCTCAGTAAACATAAAAAAAGCCGAGATTTCTACTGCAACCAACAGCTTTCATACTGCTTAGATCTGTTGAAAAGACCATTTTGAAAAGTTTTACAGATTCAATAAATCTTCATGAACTTGGTTGAAAATTTGCCTGGAGATTTTATTCATGATGTATTAAAATTTGAATCTGTAACATTTTTCAAAATGGTAAACAGATCCAATCAATATGAAATCTGTTGTTTGCAGTTAAAAAATCGGCTCTTTTTATTTTTACTGAGGTCTGTTGGAAATATTGAGCGATGAATATTTTTACGTTGTTTATGGTGAGGGGCATACTTTTGAAAATGGTAAACAGGTCCAACACTGATCTGTTACTTATGTCCGTTCGTAAAATAAAGATAGATTCTCTCTATGGCATTTTGGGTAACAATATTTGGTTTTAGAAATAATAATCAAAATTTGTTTTTGCATTATGTACATATATTATATAAAAAAACAAGAAAATAAAAATTCCGCGGAAAAAAAATTAAATTTCGTTTCGTTCCGTAAAATTTCGAATCAATTGGACCTCGATTTCGTTTCGTTTCGAAGTCTCGGAAGTAAATCTGAATTTCGTTTCGTTTCGTTTCGTCAGGAGAAAATGTGTTATCGCATACCCTTACTAAATCGACGATTTTAGATGGCACATGCGATGCTTAGTGAACGCCACTCGAACTGCTCGTTCTAACGCCTCCAAGTCAGTCTTGGTCCACTTCAGCACCCCGAAAATGTAAAGGACTAAAGGTATCGCCTTGTAATATGCCCCTCCTGATGCTGAGAGTCCTGGATCGTAACACCTTTTCTCCATCGGTAATGTGTAGGAATGTGCTCCACATCCCCACAGCGTGCTGTATTAGCCTGATGACGTTACCGTCTATCTCATATAACTGCCCTAGCAGCACACATGTTCCACATGGGTTACTGCAACTTAAGTATATGTCACCAGATTCAGTCTCATTTAAGTTGCTGCAACCATTTTTGTTTGACTTGTGCTTCTTGGGTGCAGTACCATAAGAAGGTGCGAGTGAGGTACTGAGTCGTATGCCTTTTTATAGTCGATATACGCCATGCTCAGGTTCCTTTGCTTGTGGGTGGCCTGTCCAAAAACGACTGCATCAATGATGATCTGATCCTTGTAGCCTCGTGTGGTGCATCGACTACCTTTTTGTTCCTCGGTCATCAGGTTGTTGATGACGCAATGGTTCTGCACCCTCCTCGCTATTACCGATGATAGCACTTTGTACAGATTCGAAAGGCACGTTATTGGTCTGTACTTGGCTGGGTTCAAAGTGTTCCGATCCTTCGACAGAAGATAAGTGACACCCCTAGTGTTGAATTTCGGTAGCTGCCCGTGGATCGTTGTGAGTTTTTATACCAGAAATTATGCAGAAAATCGGGTCCTCATGTAGCCCAATTCCTGGTATACCGGGTAGCCTCACGTATGTCTTGGGAGGTCATGTCTCCAATTCCACCACAATATCGCTCTTCATCTGCAATCCACACCCCATCGCCGTTGTGTATGACGGGGTTCTCCCATAGATTGGATCAAAACAGCGTGACTTCTCCAATCTTCGGAAGGCCCTCGCCAAAGTCGGCTTTGTCGTTTCGGATGTGGTTGTAGAACTCGCTTTCGTTGATGTTGAACATTCGATTTTACTCCTTCCTCTTCGCACATTCTCCATAACGTCGCAGTTGTTTAGCAAGAGCACTCAACCGCTGTACATGGGTGTCGAGGATCTCAGTTAATGTTCGCCTCGGTGAGATCACGGAGCTATGTGGGCTTCACAATTTCAGCAACATTCCGAACTAGCCTGGTTGATCGATTCCCCTGCTTGTACTGAGTTAATCGACCAACCTTTGACGGCAGTGTGGCGATGCGGGTCTCCAGACGTCGCATCCACGTGGGTTTTCGTGCTTTGGAGCGTGCGCGTCCATCACTCTCACTTTGTGGGCGCGTCCGCAATCCCAACGTTCTTATAACAGCCACTGCAGCCGAATATACGATAAATTGCAGCTCCTCTAAGTTCTCCACGATTTCCACGTACTGTGGCAAAATAGCCTGGTTAAGGATGCTTACTGTACTCGTCAACCGATAGCAGTACTGCAACTTGGGTATCCGGTGTCGAGACATGGGATCTGTCCCACGGAACTGTGTAACTGTTGTGCCCATTCGGTTGGCTGGTTCGTCC
Source organism: Armigeres subalbatus (assembly GCF_024139115.2). Lineage (NCBI taxonomy): Eukaryota > Metazoa > Arthropoda > Insecta > Diptera > Culicidae > Armigeres > Armigeres subalbatus. The sequence goes on along the minus strand of NC_085140.1, from coordinate 50,172,622 downwards.
TTCAATTGCTGTCGTTGCAATTCCACTATTGGTCCTGGAGTGGCGGGTGCAATCGAATCGCGACGGTTACTTGCGATTGATGCATCCAACCCAACAGAACTCCTTCTCGACGTTCCCTCTGCACTTCCCACTTAATGTACTCTACGTCTTCTGGAGTCAGCATATTATGTGACTCTCTGGCGTGTGTACAACTTGTTCTGGTCAAGCTGGGGTGCAAACCGAGGGAACCTCTCCTTGAACATCTCCAGCATCGCCGGTCCGCCGGACATATCCGTCTCCATCCTGATGCAAACGTAGTAGCAACGGATCACGCATTGATTCATCTCCCTTGTCCACATGATCCGTTGCCGTCGGCGGCCCGCTATCGTGAGTGATTGACGTCGATCAACCACAGCAACATCAGCAGGTGCAGCATTGCCTTGGTGATTTCTTCTGCTGCCTTATTGTTTTGCCTTGTCGGCACGGCCCAAGCCCGATGACTAGAGAGTCGCTGTTGCACCTCTCCTTCCTCTTGCTGCTGGCCGCTCGCTCAGTCCCCCGTCGCAGAAGCAGCTCCAGTAGGAGCTCCCTCTTCAGGCAATCGCATGGGTAGTATTCTTCTTAAGTGTAACTCCATTTCTGGGTATGCTTTCATTCCCAGAAGCTACGGGTTCTGTAGAGTTATTTAATTCTTTACAGTGCTTAATAGCTAGGTTCAAGCGCCAGTACTCGCCCGAGGGTGGTTTTTCATTGGTGCGTAGGAATTGGGTCTTCAGCTCCCACCTACTCGAAATGGTGGTTTTCCACGGACGCCCAGGTTCACCTGAGCTCACACCAATATTATTATTATTGTCTTTATTTAAGAGGCTTTCAGCCCTTGACTGGCCCACCTCAAACCGAACAGTTGACAGCCCCTTCTCTCAGACGACTGACGTGTTTCGCTTCCCTCTACGGTTCGGTTCCAATCTCAATAATGAGTGTTGAGCGTAAAAATACGATGATGATTGATTTTAGCATTTTGCCGGAGAGACCAGGGCCCTATAGCATAATCAAACTAATAATAATAGCTACAAGTCAAAAATTTACAAGTACTTGTAATTTGTATTGCATAAAAGTGATTAAGTGCGGTAAGACGCGCGGCTATAAAGCAAGACCATGCTGAGAGTGGCTGGGTTCGATTCCCGGTGCTGGTCTAGGCAATTTTCGGATTGGAAATTGTCTCCTCGACTTCCCTGGGCATAAAAGTATCATCGTGCTAGCCTCATGATATACGAATGCAAAAATGGTAACCTGGCTTAGAAACCTCGCAGTTAATAACTGTGGAAGTGCTTAATGAACACTAAGCTGATGCGAGGCGGCTCTGTCCCAGTGTGGAAATGTAATGCCAATAAGAAGAAGAAGAAGAAGATTGTTGGGCTTACGCGGGTTTGGATTTTGTTTCTAGTCCAGTTATGAAATTTAAACGATTTCTTTTACAGTATCCCCTCGCTTATCCGGACCTCACTAATCCGACGACTCGTTAGTCCGGATCTCTCTAATTCGGAATTTTCCGGATTAAAAAGTATCAACACCCATTCAAACACATTATGCTGTCAGTTTTCAAATTTGTGCTGTGATTTTGTTTTGATTCATTTGTATGGATTTGACAGTCGGACTAACGAGAGAAACCTCGATAGTTTGTCGGATTGTCGGATTTGTCGGATCAGCGCGGATATACTGTACAGTAAAACTTGACAGACCAATCATCTAAAAATTTCAAAACATTTATTGATAACTAGCGAAAGAAACCCAGCTTCTCCCGGGTGTGGCAAATGTCACATGAACTATTTGCAGCACCGCACCGCACGAATCGATTAGGGAAAAAATCTTGCAAATCGGTCAACCCGATTGCGAGTAAAATCGTCAGGAAAGGAATCTCAACTGATTTTTATTATATAGAAAGATAATATTGCATAAAATCTTATTAAAGAATTAGGTAGTTTCCATGATTGTTGTCAAAAATAAGACAAGATGCATGTCCCACCTGATATTGCTCAGTAGAGTAGAGTGGAGCAAGAGTGCGCAGGGGGTAAGAGTACGTTTTTGATTTTTCGAAGTGATTAAAAAAACTAGCAGCACTGCATCAGTTTGACAGGTATTCTGACCAACTATTATCATGTGTAATTGTGAACGATTTGAATAAACAGCAAGGGAGATATGGAGTTCGATATTTTTTTTTTGTCATTTTGCTAAAAATATTTGTGTTTCCGCAACTAGTATTTCATAACCATATATACGTTCAATAAAGTAAACGTTATACCATTTCGATAACCTATTATATAGAGTACTTTATGGTGCAGAACACCAATCCGATTGGCTTTCCAAGAAGTCAAAACCATTATTTGAATAAATTTAGGGACTGTGGGGTAAAAGTACGCAGGAACGGGTGGGGCAAGAGTACGCATATGAATCTTCAAGTTATGATGTCATACCCGTATCTACGGCCTAAATAAGACTACATACTTCCAAAGCGTAAAGATCCACAACTAAGAAAACAGAGACATAAATAGAAAATTATCACAAATTTAAGGATAAGTTGAAATAATTTGGTGTTAGAAAGGACTTAGCGAACAAAGCACTGAGCGAAATAATGAAATTGTATTAGGACTGATTGTACGCCTAAACATAGTACGAAAACACAATTTTATCTAAATGATAATTTCATTTAATCAAAAGAGTACGTTACTTACCCCACCGGTGGGGTAAGAGTGCGTTTTTCACATGTCTTGCAATAAGGGTGGGGTAGAAGTGCGTTTTTCACATGTCTTGCAATAAGGGTTCTACTAAAACGAATCTCAATAATTTCAATATTTTTTCCGCTGGGTAACATATACGAAGAGTATATTAATCATCGACATTGATTTGACATGCAGAAGTTTGCTTGATAAAGGTTACATGATCGATTGAAAACAAAGTGCGTACTCTTGCCCCACTCCACTCTATAATAGCCCAAATTTGATAAAATTCTTATATTTTCAATTTTTAGTTGAATAAAGTCAACTTTGGGTAAACTAAACGCAGCTTTAAGTATTATGCCTTTACGTAGATTAAGTTAAACTACCTGGTGCCAAGCCTGGTGCTAGAAAAAACAATTTTACTAAAATTTTGGTCATAGGGCAAAAGCACGGTTTAAAACGAAAACAACCCACTGTGGAGTAGTTTTGGATTTCCGTGTAGTGCATAATTACTAATGGGCTTAAGCGCCCCACCATTTTACTAATCAGCACTTAAAGTATTTCTGCTATCTCCAGAGTCATTAAAAAAATTCCATTATTTTGTTTTTTTTTTATTGTAACAAGAAATTTATTATTAGTGCATAGTATTTCACTCTACTGTAATGAGAAGCATTTTTAATAAGAATTTCTTTATCTTTTAAGTCGTTAAAACAATAAAACGATGCATATTTACTCTACACAACTGAAATTATAAAATAAAAGCTTCTTGTAAATTAAATTACTAACGCCACTAATAATTGCTACTAGTATTTTCTTTATGCGTTAGCGTTAGCGTTAGCGTTGTTACGGTATACTTCGTAGATTGGACACTAGTGATACTCATGTTTCTTATGGAATCCTTATCCAGATTGCTATCGGAAATCAAGGTGGGGAGTTACCCTTGATTCCAATCTAAGATAAAAATGGCATAAGCATGAGGATTACTACTCCCGGCCACGCCCATCTTTACCGTAACTAGGGATAGGAAAGGAAATGTTGATGTAGAACTTACTTAACGAGAGGCCCCCGACTTGGCGACGCCCTCATAAGTTCTACGGAGTTGGTGGTTGGGTAAGGTAAGGTAGGTCATGGAGGTTTGCCTCAAGCTGGCAATTCGACCCACATACTATGTTGTTTACCTGTTGTTATTAAAACTCTTGCCAGCCGGCTGTCGAAAGAGTATGTTAATATCGATTTTATTTACAGTTTGTTCTTTAAATAATTTACAGGCGATTTCTTAACCTCAATCTATCAACAACTATCCGTTGAACAAATCTAGATTTACCAAATTTGTACTTTCTGCTCAGTGAGCAAAACGATTCTTCTAGGTTCATCGAATACAAAAATCAAACCATGCCTTTTAAAGATAATTATACTAAACAAAGTTTTAAAAGTTTTATTTCAAGTATTTTCGCGATTTCTGATATAAAATTCAATAGCTCTGTGAGGTAAACGGCCTGAATGCACCACCACCTGAAAATATTCATCACGCGCTGATCTACCTAAACACATATCACACATAGTAATAGAAATGGTACTTCCTTTTGCGTTGTACAAATATGTTCCATTTCACAAAGAACATGACGCTTCTCTGTTCACCATTCCATCAAACGTTTCACTCAAATTTCAATAAAACACGTCACCGGACAAATAAAATAAAATAAATAAATAAATGAATAAATCAATAAATAAATAGATTAATGAATAAATAAATAAATACCACTATCACTCGCGAGCGCGTCACTTGTTTGGGGTTTTCTATACGGTAAAGGCTATATGATCGCTCCAAAAACAAACTTTGTTTACCCTCTCTTGCGTTATGTGATGCTGAAAATAAGCTCCTAATCATTTGACCTTTCTACTAGTATTTTCTTTATGCCACAGTTACTTGTAAATTCCACTAATATTATTAGTGCGGTTTACTTGTAATATAAGACTTGTAAATTCATACTTGTAGATTCATTATGCAACAGAAGCATACAAGTTACAAGCTACACGACTAATATTATTAGTAAAAACTTATGCTACAGCCCCCAGATGCACTGAGACTATTAGAACTAGAGATTAGAGACTAGAACTATTAGAATGGTGCGCAATTGTATGAAAAACGCAAACTTCATCCAATCAAGTGAAATCAAAGTTTTTCTTAATCGTTTTGAGATCACAATCTACTGTGCAAAAGATCAGCTCGATTGGTTATGTTCCCGCTTTCCGCATCGCGTATGAAATTAATATGGATAATCATATGGGAAAACGTCATTATTTGAATTTCTGCTCTATTTAAGCGTCCATCACGTGACTCATTTAGTCATTAAGTTAGCTTATAGTCTGAAAGTTCTCGAAACACTTTGTGGAGGGTACATTGCTGGAATTTCTACAAAAATGTTATAACGCTTCGAAGCAGTGTTGGCAAATGTACAGTAAAACACTTTGATTATGCAAGTGATGAACTTTGTTAATCTTAAAAATCACTCAAATAAAGAATAAAAAAAAACTTTGATTATGCGATTGTTTACATGTTATCCAGTCAAATTTGCACCGAACAAACAGCTTGCCAAAAAATCGGCAAACTGTTTCTTTTTCATTTTGGTGCAATTACATACTATACGAATCGAAAACTCATGTAAAAGTTGATTTTAAAGTGATACACTTTTTCGTGACGTTACATCGCATTGAAAAACCTCTTTGTTGTAACGTGACGAAATGTTGATGTCGAATGAAACAAACTTAGTCCGTATTTTAGGCTTATTACCCCGTACACCAGAAAAACAGATCTTACAATTATTGTATAAAATCGTGGCATATGTAAATCTGTAAGGTTTTTAGGCAGATACTGTTATAAAATGATACAAATATGTATAATTTCCATACAATAATTGTATTGAAATCTTCCAAAATTGTATATGCCCAAATATTATACAGTTTCTGTAAGGTTCTTATGCAGAAATGTATTGAAATCTGCTATCCGCTAGTTGGGTGTAGGGTCATCCATTATCCTCATATGGTTTAAGGGTGTTCATTATTTTCGGAGTAAAATAACGATCAGAGCAAAGAATTAACCATGTTTAAGTCGAGGTACAAAATCACGAATTCACGCGCGTTGTAACGTCACGGAGCAAAATGCATCCCAGAAAACATTTTTTCTACACAAATTTAGCGTTGAAAACTCTATTCGATCCAAAATTTTATAACGACTCAGAATATGTAATAATATACCTATGTTTACTGATGTGTTATGAAAGTTCTCTTAAAAAAACATTTAAAAGTATGTCGAAATGTTGTAACATCACGCCCGGAATGTGCCTAATAGCTTTCCTAGAAAAGATGTATAAGCTGGGTGTAGAACGCGCGGGGGCGATACGGCAGGCGGTGAAAAACCTAGACAAATCATTTGCTTACGTAATAAGTGTACGGCCTCTTAGGAAAAGTCACTCTCATGAAGAATGTAAACAAATTAAAGGCTGCTGTAGATTTTTTTAAATTCTGTTTTTGTTTGTTATGAACAAAATGGTGCAAGGCGTTGATGCCAGACGAGCTCGGTGGTCTAGTGGCTACCGCTTCTGCCTTATAAGCAGGAGGTCGTGGGTTCAATTCCAGGCTCGTCCTTTTCCTACTTTGTATTTCTATCATAGTTCTTTCTGTGTTTCACGTTCTACCAACACGATTCCTATTGTTATAACCTTCCACACTAACAATTCCAAAACCTCCCATGACACCTATGAGAGGTCCTAGAGTTCTCTGCATCTTTCTTAAGTGGGTGTCCGACTAACCATCCTTCGCTTTCCTCAGTATTCGCAAGGACGTGGCCAGGACAAATCTGGACTATTGGAGAGTGCATTGTTTCCATCTAAGAGATAGTGATTAGTCCCAAATCAATATCTGTGGTAACGGATGAAAATGATGCTACTCTCATACAATAGTCCAGGCTTGTACCACCTACGAATTTGTGCGAATTGTTCAATGCTAATGCTAATGCTAAAATGGTGCAAGGCGTTGATGCCAAGATAAATAAAGTAGTACCTACGTCACAAAATAAATAAATTGATTGGTAGAAGCTTGTCTTCTAGACTAGGCTGTATTCGTTTTCGATTTTCAGGACCCATGATGGACCCACACAGATGAGTGTGCATATATATAAATTAAAATGAAATGGTTTGTGTTCGTATTCGCATAACTCGAAAACGGCTGGATGTATTTTCTTCGCTTCTTCAGCAGATACCTATGTTCGTTATTGATAGTTTCGGTGCTCATCAAACATTGTTTTTCCAGAACTATGCTCAACTACATATCACGCCCAGTCTTGTCCGTGTCGTAAAAGGCAAGTGTGTTTTTAATAGTGTTGTACTTTTTAACGGTGCCAGCCCCCGACCCCAAGGATGTTATCGATCATTTAGTATTTTGCGTTCGATCAGTTAGTAGTTTGTCAATAACTCATTCCAAAAGCTGAATTTGAAAATGTATTGTATGGTGGGCTTCCAGTGTGAAGCTTTTTCTACAACTCTGCCTAATGGTTCGTTGTTATAATTCAACTAATAACGGAGTTATAGCGCTAGTTGCAGTAACTTAGACTAAATGATAACAAAATTCCAATCATTTAGTTTAAGTTACTGCAACTAGCGCTATAACTCCGTTATTAGTTAAATTCTAACAACGGACCATTAAGCAGAGTTGTAGAAAAACCTTCGCACTAGAAGTCCATCATACAACACATTTTGAAATTTAGCTTCTGGAATGACTTATTGACAAACTACTAAATGATTGAACGCGAATTACTAAATGATCGATAACATCCTTGCTCGACCCTCGATAAAATTCGTGAAAACGCCCTTGTTGTAATAGTTATGGGATCACGCTGACAAAATCACGGCCAAACCGAACACCGCTCACAAGTTATTTGCGCCCGTAGATAATAATTTCCTGTTCAATTTGGCATGCAATAAGAGAGGTTCTTGAGAGCTTTTGTGCAGGTGCCATAACACTTATCACCTGGGACCGATGGCCATTTTCGCCTTGGATCACCCAACAACAACTATCTGTGTCGTCGTGTCGTTGTTGTCATCGCCGTATAGTTCTGTTTGTTTGCACAGTGTTCTGCTGTTCCGAGCAACAACAATGAAACCAGTGATTGCACAAAAGCGTTGCAACCGAGCAAACGATAACTCGGAAGGAGAAGAGAGCAGCAGCGCCAGAATGGCACATGTACTATGAATTATTCAATTTTATTGTCTCTGTGGAGGACCTTTTCCCTGTCACCACCGAGCCAGCCCAGGCCTGCCATTGCGTCTCCATTCTCATCATCGTCGTCGCCAAGACGTCTCGTTTTCCCTGGGATCGTTCCCTGCTGCCTGCTGCCCGAGTTTGGTTTAGGTCGTTAAGCGAAGGAGTAGTGGATTTGGCTAATGGCTTTCACAGCTAGTGAAGGCCGAGTTGCTTCTCTGGTCTTGGGAAGCAAAAGTTACTACACCACAGCTTTGATGGTTCCAATCCAATAAATCACTGTGCTATCCCAGTTTTGCCTACCCGTTCTTTGTGTGGTTATTGCTGGTAATAATTTCTGAAAAGAAAGTTATGAGAAGGTTTGTTTTCTTGAGTGTTTGATAACACTCCATATAACTACTTGACCCACTTTCAGTAATAATTTCTATCATTAATAATTATATATTTTCCCTATAGAATGTATTACCTTAAATCTAGAGGACAAGCAAATCTTTATGATTCAACTACTAGTATTGAAATTTAATTAAAATAAACTCTTTCCATAGATATGTTTTATTACCCCAAATGCAGTAATTTTTCGTGATCTAAGTAATGTTTAGATCAAAGAATAATTAGAGGGTTATGAGAGTGATAAGCTTCTCCAAAAACAGGATTCCACTGTATAATATGGTGCTGCATGCAGGCAGAATCTCGGAAGAAAAGCTAATCGAACCATCGAAGAAGGAACCACCGAAACACTTGCACTTCACCCACCACCCAGCCACCCACCGCACGCTGACTGGCTATAGGAAAGTGTTTTATGAGCCGGAGCGAAAATTCCGTCCGGCGGATTTGTTCATCACTAATTTGTTATTTTTATCGGAAATTAATGCTAATAGGTCCCATCCGAGTGTTTCCCAAGAGGGGACGGAAAGTGGCCGTCATTTCAGGGGGGCAGTGAGTCCGGCCTCTCGGATGAAATTAATGGATTGATTAAATAATTATGTAGAGCAGCGGAAAATCTACCGAGCACAGGCGGGCAGTGCCATGTTTTTGTGCTGTATTAGACTAGGCGTCATATTAGGAACAATAAACAAACAACTTGTTTTCCGATGGCTGGACGGTTCGACAGCGACATCCCAGATACACATGCTGGTGTCAGATATCCCACAGTTATGGCTGAAGTAGGCTGGCAAACACTCAACGTGATTGAAATCTTGCTCCAGAGATACATGGCTTGGCTCAAGATCAATATTGATCCAGCCAATCGGGGTTTGTGTTATGAGATGTTAATCATACTGATTATAATAGCAATCGATTGAATTGTTGGGACTGCTTCGGCTAAATACTGACTAGATATGCAATGCATGCGGCATACAAAATACTAAACGATGTTAGTTCAATGTTACTTCACTCATTTGACAAGACTCATGCAATGGAAGTACTCTTGTACTCACTATCGGCTAACTTTTTCTTTTTCTTCTTCTTTATTTCTATGGCTTTACATTCCAACTGGAATTAGGCCTGCTTTTTAATTTAGTATTCTATTAGAAAGAAATCAGTAGTGATTCACTTTCATTCCAAATTTTCGACCACTATTCAAGTTTGAATATGGAACAAACTCGCTGGTTTCCCCAGCATTGTTCCATCCATGTTTTTAAAATTTTCAATTAAGTCAAGAAATTCGGCATGATTGCAAAGTGGATTGATTCGAAGATTAAATGACGCATTCATACACCAAAACAATTGAAAAATATTTGAATCTCATGATTCATTCGTGGTTCAAATCTGCAGAAAAAAGAACTGAGCTTTATGCCGGTTTTAAGTTTTTGACAGTTGACTGGTATAAAAAATAAATCTAGAACGGCTGCTGGGAAAATAAATGTTTCAAATTCATTTTAAAAATGGCAGGCCCAAACAATTTAAATTATTGCTGAATTTTCTCTTAGCATTCACCATTCATTATACGAGCTTCTTCTTCAATTGTTCTACATTCTAAATGGAACTTGGCTTCCTTTCAACTTAATATTCTATTAGCATTTCCTCAGTTGTTAATTGAAAGCTTTTCTATGCTCGCCATTGCATAAGTATGTATCGTGGGTGGCAAGCACAATGGATACACTATTGCCCAGAGAGAAAATTTACAACCGGAGAACATCTTAGACCGGACCGAGAATCGAACTCGCCATCTCCGGATTCTCAATCCTACGTCTTTGCTCGCAAGGTTGCTGCTGATCCCATGTGCTTATAAAATCTAAATTAATTCACCCAGTTGCGAGGATGCCTTTAATGCACATAATAGACTAGCCCGGCCTTTCTCTGGCATCTTAGGATCAACTTTTTCCATACACTCTGCTGCCTAAAAGGAATACGGGAAATTACGGTTTTGGTCGGCCTAGACCTATGATGACATTCCAATTTAGCCTGAAAGCTCTTTGTATATCAAATATTGTTGTGACCGAAATTCAGTAATGTTTGAACTAACAAAAAATCCACCTGAGAATAACAGGTCGAAACCTGCCAAAACCATTATTTGCTTGAAGTATATTATGTTTTTTTTGCAATTACAGAATGACAGTGACGGACAAGACTATCGCCGCTTGTATGAAATTTAATTGCAAAATAAACGGGAAAATGCATAAAAAATTGCGCGATTTCGCTTTAAATAAAGTTTATTATCACATTTGAAGAAAGTCGACATCACTCTTAGAGTGAAATCAGGAGTGATTCAGTTTCATTCAAAATTTTCGACCACTATTCTAGTTTGAATCTGGAGCCAAATAGAACAAACTCGCTGGTTTCCCCAGCAGTGTTCTATTCATGTTTTTCAAATTTTCAATTAAATGAAATCATCATGTTGGCGCCAAGAAAGGCGCCGTAATTGCAAAGTGGATTGATCCGTAGATAAAATGACGCATTCATACACCAAAACAATTGGAAAATATTTGAATTTCGTGATTCAATCGTGGCTCAAATCTGCACAAAATAGAGCAGAGCGTTATACCATTTTTTTTTTGCATTTGACTGGTATAAAGAATGAATCTAGAACAGCTGCTGGGAAAATGAATGTTTCAGATTCATATTCAAACTGACAGCCCCGAACGATTTGAATCACTGCTGATTTTACCCTAAGGGCATAAAAGCCTTTTCAACGGAAGACGTTCTGAATCTGAACCACTCATCCAATTATTGTAATAATCGGTTCCCGCAACATTCAATATTTGGTAGGAAAAGCATCGTTTGCGATTACTAATCGAACTCTTCGTGTCACTGAATCTACCAACTTTCGTCATGTATTGGTGGGACCACCATTCCACGCTACCTGGATTGGACTCCACAATTCCTCTTTATTTTTAGTTTTGAAAAATTTGACAAAATTTCTTAACAATCTACCACAGCATTTCAATCTAATTGAGATATGGGGACTCTGCTGACCATCACATCTCGTCCAAATTTCAATCATCAAACCACTAGATGATTGGGCTATTAACTACCGTGCCATGAGAAACATTCCCACAAGCATTTTCTCTATTCGAATAATTGTATTGTGTAATGAAGTTTGAAATCCGAGTTAACAGAATCAGCATTTTCCAACGGATTCAATCAAATCTACTTTTGATTCCTCTGTTCACATTATATCTCTCCATTTTTACCTTTCTCGCAAACCAAATGTACAGAAAGGCTATCGAACCACTCCAAAACCGATCTTTTGAAAGAATGGCCGGAGACCCATATTATATACCATGTTATATACCAATAATCAACTCAGCTCGACGAACTGAGGTGATGTCTGAATGTGTGTGTAGACGTGTATAGTTTTGTGTACAAAAATGTGAGACACACTTTTTGATATTAAGCATTATCCGAAATATTTGTTGCATTGGATGTGGCCTAATTTTTCGCTATTGAAAGTTGGCCCGATCGGCCATTGGCCCATTGCGTTCAAAAGTTTTTTATAGAACATTGTTTTTTTTGCCTTCACAGGCCTTTTCATATACAAGCGTAGCTGGTTGTCTTTGAGGAATTTTATTTAAATTGGTTCAGACTCTTAACCCTTAAAACAAGTAAAAGGAACACAATATAAAGCTCCATGAAAGCTACACGAACTCCATATAATAAAGGCTTCAACATGTACAACTATACTGCAACAAAGCTCATTTAATTATTATGTACATGAACATCTTCAACTAAATTACCATTTATTTCTTCAAGTTCGATTAAAGTTCATAGCACGTATGTCAATAGCATTTCAATAGCAAGTTTTCTTCTCTTGATGCTTTCCTGGCATAATGCGTCCGACTTTTTTAAGTGCGTGTGATGGCACTCAGCTGTTTCTTCAGCCAATATGCTAAGTGATGCTGGTGATTGAATTGTTATATCCTCAGCATGGGCAATGAGCAAGGGCTGTAGCAGGAATTTTTATACCAAGCATACAGCTGCAATAACTGTCTATCTTTTCAGGGTTGATTGGCTCTTGGCAGTTTATCGCAATCAGAATTACCAAGAACGGTTGTATTAGCTCTTCGATGACATCTAATGCTTTACTTAACAGATTTGTATTCGAAAACGCTCGTCGAGTTATGTTTCCAGTTGTACTTGATCCTGTTCCACCTTGCCATGGCTCATCGATCCTCACACCGAAGCTATTATATTTTATTTTATTTATTTTATTTTATTTATCTACATAATCTTTATAATCGCATAAATAACCACATAACAGTTTTCAAAGCTTACGCAACTAGGTACTATTTTCTAACACAATAAAATAAGTAATTTCATACCAAAGTACTATTGGGAATTGAAGTGAATGCTCATATTTCGTTTGAAACAGACAAATGTCGTTTCGCTTATATGATTATGAGGTAATTCGTTCCAAATTTTGACAGCACGGGCACGAAAAGAATCTCTCAAATTATTAGAAAGGGCTCTTGGAACAATAAGTAGTAATGCTCGAGAAGAGCGGGCAACCTTGAAGAAGTTTCGGAGGTAAATTGGGGGTCATTTATAATTTTATATGTTTGGATGCATGTTCTTAGCTTAAGATGATTCACAAAATCACAACCAAGTAAAGACTTCTTATAGGCAGATATATGGTCATATTTTTTAGATTGTATGCGTACCTTACAACTGCATTGAAAGCCTGGTTTAGTTTTTTGAGATTTGTCTTTGATACAAGACCAAACAATATGTCTCCATAATCGAATAGAGGTACTAAAAGTGACTTGGCAAGTTGAATCCTGATGTGTTGAGGAGGACAATGCCGCAGCAAAAGTAGGGAGTGCAAGGCGTTGTAGACTTTACTGGAAACAGCGTTTGTCTGCGGTTTGTCCAATTTAAATTTGAATCCATAAGAATGCCAAGATTTTTAACCACATTAGAATACGTGATGAAATCGTTTCCAACTTTAATTAGAGGAACAAAAGGTAAGGTTGCACGTTTAGTGTGAAAAATTATAGTCTGTGTTTTTTTCACGTTAAGAATCTGTCCTTTCTGTTCACACCACTCTAAAATATTTTGAACATCTGAGTTCATCCGACAAACGATTTCAGGTGCGGTGCTAGGTTCTCCGGAGATGTACAGCTGACAATCATCCGCATATAGGTGAAATTTACAGAAAGATAAACTCAATGGTAAGTCGTTTATAAACATCGAGAAGAGTAATGGACCGAGTATTGAGCCTTGTGGTACCCCAGTTTGGACTGCAATAATTTCGGATTGATGATTATTGTAGTCGACATACTGCAACCGATTGGAAAGATAGGATAGAATTAAACTTGAGGAGAAATGGTCTAAGTGGAAATTGTGTTTCAACTTTTCACATAATCGTCGGTGGTTAATAGAGTCAAATGCCTTACTAAAATCTAAGAGCGTAAGGATAGTAATCATTTTTTTATCTAGTGCTTCCCTTATGTCATTTTCAATATTAATCAGTGCAGTCACTGTACTACATGCCTTCCGATACCCCGATTGGAAAGCGCATAGCAGGTTATTTCGGATTAAATATTCATTCAGTTGTTTAGAAAGTACTGACTCAAAAACTTTAGAAAGAGCGCAAAGGATGCTTATTGGACGATAATCTTTTTCGATACATGGATTATCAATCTTACTAATTGGAATAACTTTAGCAATTTTCCAATCGACAGGAAATTTGGATGATGTAATGCAGCAACTGAAAATACGTACGAAAGAGTGACACCTAGAGAAATTTTTAAAACATTCAATGGAATAAAGTCGTTTCCTACAGCATCGCATGAGGCAGTGGCGTAGTCAGCTAAAACTTCATCACTAGTTACACATCTGAATGAAAACTTTGGTTGTGATTCAACATCTTCACTTTGATTGAAACTAAGGGGCGGGAAATGCAAAAAACATATTCAGGGAGTCAGCAGTTACGTCACCTCCACCTACATGAGTGTTCGTGTGTTTCAAGCCCAATCGTTTAATGTTTTTCCACAACTGCTTTGCAGGAAGATCAGCACTAAGTTGAGAGTTAAAATATTCTCGTTTTGTGCGTTTGATTTCGCGGTTGGCCAAGTTACGAAGGCAGGTGAAATTTTTCCATTTATTCTGGTTACCTTGGTCCCGTTTCCAGCACTCATAGGCTTCGGAGCGATTTTTAATCAATCGATTAGCATACTTGTTGATCCAAGGATTTCTTGGATCTTTGGTCGTCTTTTTCTTGAGTGAGGTATGTATGTTAAGAACGGAGTAAAGTAAATCATTTAAACACCGAAGCTTTTCGTTGATTCCCACACAGTTATAGACATTATCGAAATTGACACAACGAAGATCAGCAATAAACGAGTTTTTATCAACTTTATGATATTCGCGAGTCCAATAAGAATCAGTAGAAGTTTTAGATAACCTAAACTTATAATCAACACAAATAAAATCGTGATCGCTGATTCCCCCCACTGACGACTGGTACACATTGTTCAAACTGTCCGTGCAATTACCTGTAAACAGATCAATGGTCGATGAAGAACCGGGCCTATGGCAAGTTGGATGAGTAGAGACAAGTTTGAAATCAAATGATGTTAAATAATCAATTAGTTTCACAGTCTTGTTTGAATCGCGTTTCAGCAGATCAATGTTGAAATCACCCATCAACAGAACATTGGGATTTGAAGATGAAATTTCTGAAACTACACGAGTTTAACACATTTAAGCGAAGATTTGTCGATATTAATGGTCTCGCGGAGATACTCGATGATGTCTTCCTCAGATTGTTCAATGAGGAACGGTGTGACGTAGAATGATTCCATAGTTTCTTCAGTAGGTATTTGGCGCACTGGGGGACGATTCCTGTTAACTACCTTTAATCGACAGTCATGTGGCACTTCACATGTTGATGGTGCAGCAGAGCGAATTTCGGTATTTGCAACAGCAGCAGGACGAGTAGCAGTGTTTGCAGCAGCAGTAGTCCTGGAAATCACACTGGCGTAGGTAGTGGTAGTGGAGGCAGGATTTGAGGTAGCAGCAGCGGAGAAAGTGACGGTGGCTGGTTCGGCGGTGGACGTGGTGGCAATTACTCGACTAGTGGTTGAGGTAGTGGTGGTGGCGAGTGCGGTGGTGGCTGGAGCGGCGGCAGGGGCAGTGGCATTGTTGAAAGTCTCGGTTTCGGTGATAGTTCTAGCATTCATTCCGGTAAAAGAAGCAGTAGGCAAACAGACTTCTGGATGATTCGGTGCGTTTTGGCCATCATTGTTGTAAAGGTCATCATTATTAAAACATCAAGATCTCCTGCGTCAGCGATAGTATTGTTGGCAGCACTTGAGCGGAGCGAATGATCGAGATTGAAACGATCGATGGTATTGTGGAACTCGGTAGGATCATGAATTGCCGTTCCGGACATCGCAAACTGCTGCAGTCTTGAAGAAAAATTCGAATCACGCCTGACAGTTGTAGAGATAGACACTAAGCCATTAAGCGTCTTCAAATTTTCACCAAATTGACCGACTCGTAGGTCCATTGAATCGACGCGTAATAAAAGATCCCTCATAGTTTTCAAAATCACAGCTTCTCGATCCATAACGCTGGGGTGGAAGTTAACCCTGCAGTTTTCGCAAAACCAGAGTAGTCCAACGTTCGCCGCCCATGCTTTAAAGTTTGTCGCATTCAAACCAACGCAGCCAGGATGAAAAACCCTTCCGCAATACCCACTGCACAAAACATTTCTGTCAGACCGCGCAAAGCTCCTAGCGCACGCTTTTCATGCATCCATAATTTTCAATTATCTCCTACCCCACAGAATAAGCCAACCCAGAATAGATTTCGCTACGACAACGAAAAATTAATGTGATAGGTAGAAGGCAGTATAAAATCACACACAATCTTGTGTTCAAGCGAATACAGTGTGTTCATACAAATCCCCTTTATCGTTCCACCTATACTTTCACTCAGGCCGTTGTCGAACCAGAGACATGCGCGTCGATCGATGTTTCAGCTTTTGATATAACCAAACGCAACGAGACACACTACTCTATCCTTCTTCAGCGCCGCCGCAGATGAAGCGTGTGGATGCGCACTGCATGGACCTCCACCAAAGCCGTTGTCGAAGCAGAGTCTCGCACGTCAACTGCAGTGTTTCGGCTTTTGAGACTGCCGATCGCACCAGGACTTGCTGCTCTATTCGAATCAACAGCACCGATTTGGACGTGTGAATGCACTGATCAAAACGAACCGGTGGATAAATAATATTACTAACGACTGAGTGACTCGATCACGGGCGTGAGTGTGAAAGTATAACACCTTCTAGTACCACTAATAAATTTGTTGTTTTCAGTACTTTCTTCGTTTCTGGGCTGGATTTCGTAGTGAATAAAACAATTTAGAATCACTTTTGCACTTCAGCACGCTTGAAAAAAAGCTAAGCCAACAGTTGTGTTTGTTTTGGAAACTCGGTTCGTGGAACTGCAAATCTCTCAACTTCATCGGGAGCACACGCATACTCGCCGATGTGCTCAAGGACCGTGGATTCGGCATCGTAGCGCTGCAAGAGGTTTGTTGGAAGGGATCAATGGTGCGAACGTTTAGAGGTAATCATACCATCTACCAGAGCTGCGGCAACACACATGAGCTGGGAACAGCTTTCATAGTGATGGGCGATATGCAAAGGCGCGTGATCGGGTGGTGGCCGATCAATGAAAGAATGTGCAGGTTGAGGATCAAAGGCCGGTTCTTCAACTTCAGCATAATCAACGTCCATAGCCCACACTCCGGAAGCACTGATGATGATAAGGACGCATTCTACGCGCAGCTGGAACGTGAGTACGACAGCTGCCCAAGCCACGACGTCAAAACCATCATAGGAGATTTGAACGCTCAAATTGGCCAAGAGGAGGAGTTTAGACCGACTATTGGAAAGTTCAGCGCTCACCGGCTGACGAACGAAAACGGCCTACGACTAATTGATTTCGCCGCCTCCAATAATATGGCCATTCGCAGCACCTACTTCCAACACAGCCTCCCGTATCGGTACACCTGGAGATCACCACTGCAGACAGAATCACAAATCGACCACGTTCTGATTGATGGACGGCACTTCTCCGACATTATCGACGTCAGGACATATCGTGGCGCTAACATCGACTCTGACCACTATCTGGTGATGCTGGTGGATCTGATGTCGCCACTGCATATGCGCAGCATCTCGAGGCAGCGTTGCCGGAAGAGGGTGAGCTCGATGGGGCCCCTCTTGAGGACTGCTGGAATACAGTCAAAGCAGCCATTAACGACGCAGCGGAGAACAACGTCGGGTATATGGGTCGAAGTCGACGGAACGATTGGTTCGACGAAGAGTGCAGACAGATTCTGGAGGAGAAGGACGCAGCGCGGGCGGTCGCGCTGCAGCAAGGTACCCGGCAGAACGTGGAACGTTATAGACGGAAGCGGAGACAGCAGACCCGCCTTTTTCAGGAGAAGAAACGCCGCCTGGAAGAAGCGGAGTGCGAGGAGATGGAACAGCTGTGCCGTTCTCAAGATACACGCAAGTTCTATCAGAAGCTCAACGCATCCCGCAAAGGCTTCGTGCCGCGAGCCGAAATGTGCCGGGGTAAGGATGGGAGCATCTTGACGGACGAACGTGTGGTGATTGAAAGGTGGAAGCAGCACTACGAGGAACATCTGAATGGCGCTGAGAGTACAGGCAGTGAAAGTCAAGGCAGCGGAGGAGATGACTACGTCAGTTCAGCGGACGATGGAAGCCAACCAGCCCCCACCTTGAGGGAAGTTAAGGATGCCATTCAACAGCTAAAGACCAATAAAGCAGCTGGTAAGGATGGTATCGGAGCTGAGCTCATCAAGATGGGCCCGGAAAAAGCTGGCCACTTGCCTGCACAAACTGATAGTCAGAATCTGGGAAACCGAACAGCTACCGGAGGAGTGGAAGGAAGGGGTTATATGCCCCATCTACAAGAAAGGCGACAAACTGGAGTGTGAGAACTTTCGAGCGATCACCATCCTTAATGCCGCCTACAAAGTGATATCCCAGATCATCTTCCGTCGTCTGTCACCATTAGTGAACGAGTTCGTGGGAAGTTATCAAGCCGGCTTCGTTGACGGCCGCTCGACAACGGACCAGATCTTTACTGTACGGCAAATCCTTCAAAAATGCCGTGCATACCAGGTCCCAACGCACCATCTGTTCGTTGATTTCAAGGCGGCATACGACAGTATAGACCGCGTAGAGCTATGGAAAATTATGGACGAGAACAGCTTCCCTGGGAAGCTTACCAGACTGATCAAAGCAACGGTGGATGGTGTGCAAAACTGTGTGAAGATTTCGGGCGAACACTTCAGTTCGTTCGAATCGCGCCGGGGACTAAGACAAGGTGATGGACTTTCGTGCCTGTTGTTCAACATTGCGCTAGAAGGTGTCATGCGGAGAGTCGGGTGTAACAGCCGGGGTACGATTTCCAACAGATCCAGTCAATTTATTTGCTTCGCGGATGACATGGACATTGTCAGCCGAACATTTGCAAAGGTGGCAGAACTGTACACCCGCCTGAAACGTGAAGCAACAAAAGTTGGACTGGTGATGAATGCGTCAAAGACAAAGTACATGCTTGTGGGCGGAACCGAGCGCGACAGGGCCCGCCTGGGAAGCAGTGTTACGATAGACGGGGATACCTTCGAGGTGGTCGAGGAAGTACGAGACGGCGTGGAGCGCAGCGAGCGAGATGGGCAGACCAGGTGCAAAACGACTTGGAGAGCGTGGGGCGTATCCGAGGATGGAGAGATGCGTCCTCGAACTGTGCATTGTGGCGTCAAATTGTTGATTCAGTGTTATCTGTTTAGATGTTAACTAAATACATGAAAAGTGTTTGACTGTGATATCTGTAATTTTTGTTGGTGTATTCGGCTGTGCAGTCAAGAACTCTGTTAGAACGATGATATTATGTTCGTCTCTACGTTTCGGCTTTGATTAGTACCATCTTCAGGGGATACTAGGGAATAGGCATCTACGCCCAATATTACATCTGATCTGAATATAACTGAGACACACATTATGACAATATCCAAACACAATGATCAAAAACCCATGAGCCTTGCGATGAACTCTGAATTAGTGAGAGTGCAAATTGAAACTCCTAAAACATTGACAAAATTAACCAAAAAAGAAGAAAAACACAAGTGAGTCAAATTGTATAGTTACACAAAATAATCCAAAAAATATATTTAGAACATGTTAAT
Source organism: Armigeres subalbatus (assembly GCF_024139115.2). NCBI lineage: Eukaryota > Metazoa > Arthropoda > Insecta > Diptera > Culicidae > Armigeres > Armigeres subalbatus. Next base: position 50,153,000 of record NC_085140.1, on the reverse strand, counting down.
ATTTAAAATATCCCTTAGTATCCCCTGAAGATGAGAGGAACATAAAACCATCGTTCTGACAGAGTTCTCGACTGCACAGCCGAGTATACCAACAATGCCGTTCAAAATAGTGACTTTAGTGACCAACGATAACAAAAAAGTGATCAAATAGTGACCTTCAATTGCAGAATAAGTGACCAAATAGTGACTTTTGTATGAAGTTTTAAATCGAGGATAGAGCTACAAGTTGCATTAGCATTGTTATTATATGAAACGTAGATTGCAAACTAGTGTTTTATTTTTGAAATCCTTATCTAGAAGACTATTAGAAATCAAGAAAAGGCAAAAACAACAAAAGCATGAAAATTATTGCTACTGGCCACGCCCATCCTCACCGCGAGGACAGAGAGTATGTAAGCAAGAGGCCAGTGACTGCAACACTCTCATAAGTACCTCGGAGTTGGATATTGAGGATGGTATTCGTTGGATCAGCCAGAAGCTAGCAATGTGACCATGGTATCATATTATAGCATCATATTAAGTAACACTTAATATGTAAGTAATTAATGATTTTTGAAGGATTTTTCGAAGGAATCCAAAGAAATTCTTGGAGGAATTCAATAATGTCGGAAATTTCTTCAGGAATTCCTTTTGAAATTTCCTTAGGAATGCGTTCGGAAGTTCCCAAATTTCTGGAGAAATTTCCGAGAAGGAATTTTTGGAGGAGTTCCTGAAATAATTTCCGAAAAGAATTCTTGAAAATATCTCTGGAGGATTTTTAAAAGAGTTTTCAGATTTTTTGAGGGAATATCTGGAAAAATTCCTCAACCCGAGCAGCACAATTCGGAGAAAAAATGGTTGCACTTCATTGTGACTAAATCTGGTCACATTTGAGTTGCAGTAACCTATGTGAAACATGTGTGCTGCTAGGAAAGAAATTTCCTAAGGTATTCCTGAATAAATTTATGAAGGAATTTGGATTAATTTGCGAGAGATTTTATGAACTTTCAAGAAGTTTCTGAATGACTTACCGAATTAGTACCTGAAGCGATTTTCTAAAGAATTATTTGAGGATTCTGCGATGAAACGTCAGAAGAATTCTCCGGAAGAATTTCCGGATTGATTTTTTAAATAACATCTGGATAAATATTCCAAGATATTTTTGGAGTAACTTTGGATGGAACTCCTGAAGAACTTTCAAAAAAGTTCGACCTACTCATAAAATGTCCTATTGCCAGAATCCAAAGAAGTGTGAAAATGGATCGAATGCAAATACGATTTATTGGGGTTTTTTATGACATAATACCACTTGTCCTGGACAATACCGCCATCCAGGGTGACAATAGGTCTGGGGGTGAGAATGGGTCACCGCTCTTACCGACAGTCTGGAGCTCGGATAGCAAAATCGTTCAAAAAGGTCTCTTATATTTTAGTTTTCTTGCCCTCAGATACATTCAATCTATTCTACAGTTGAAACAGTGATCCATTCTCACCCCCATTTGACCCATTGTCACCCACGACGACGGTAGCAAAACTCTGTTTTGACTTTGAAATTAAGGCCACATGCTAAGAACTCTACAATATGATGATCACAGGCGAAAAACATTAGACAATTTGATTAATTATTTGCGAGCGTCTTAGGGGAAATGTTAAACGGTTAAACGACTATTTTCTTCCATTTACTTCCACTAATTAATTTTTATGTATCAAACAGATAAGCATTTCGTCCTCTACTTGAGAACTTCTTCAGTGTTTTTAGACATTTTTTCATATAGTAATCCCTGGCCGATTTTCTCGCAACAAGTTTCATTCGACAGGGGGACAAAGCCTAGTTTGTCGTTTATCGCTATTGAATCACTATTGATAACGGTCGACCGTTGCGTTTAAAAATTATGAAGGAAATGGCATATCGAACCATATTAGCAGTACTCGGTGAATTAAGATGAGTTTTATTGAACTTCTCAATCATCTTAAACTGTCTGACTCACATGTTCGATTCGTCCAAATAACGTTTGCAACTCACACATTTTATTGTTTTTGATAAATTTCCCATCTTCATGTTCGCCAGGTACTTTTTCACTGTTTGGTCGGTTGCACTGACCTCCTGGCTAAGCGTACGATGTAGCCACTTTTCCCTCGGTCTTCCTATTCAGCTTCCTTTGGAGCTTCTTGTCGTTCAAGGTCGTTGAACGTTCGGAACCGGGCTTTCTTTCGATGCTCTGATTGTTGTTTAACCTTCGGGGACTCGCACCGATGTAAAAAATACACTCAAAATAATTGTCACTTAATTTCCACTATAAAAATCAGGTAGGCTTTAAAAATCTACATTTATGATGACCTTACTTGTGTCTAATAAAACTTACTCACATGTCATATGCCTACCAAAAAGAAATGTAGTGAAATTTAAATGAAAACGTGGAAAACAATATCTATATTCTTTTCTAGTGAATACTACTGTCACGAATGTATGCAAAATATATGAGTGGGGTACTCAGACCGAAGTCTATGTATTGCATCAATCGCTAATGAAAAATTGTGCAGAAACATCATGAGAGCAATTTACAAAAATAGGTCTTGAGTATGAAATAATTATTTCATAACTCTATTTTTGGTCCCGTCCGCCTCTAGTGGACGGGAATTATTATCACTCACACGAGTATTGCGCAAACTATTATTCCAATTCACTTAAAATCTATGTGTTTGTTGAAATTTCAATTCACTTAAATTTAATTACATTTTTTAGTGAATTGAGAGCAGTGAGTACCATCACTAACAAATCATTTAACTTCTACAAACGAAACTAGATGGAAAATATCCGCATATGTTTTCATGTAACTCTTAAGTGAAAATTATTTTGAGTGTACAACTCCTTCGAAAAAAATGCACGAAAAAATGGGACTGCGTGAGCGGTCCAGGACCAAGCGAGTCTTGAAAGGTTAATAGTGCCAAGATGTTGTAGATACCGGAACGTATCCGGATTCCAGCGTCCACAAAGTGCACGATGTCCGTTTTCGACACACTTGTAAACAGAGTTGCTTCACTGTTTCTGCCATCAAGGTTAGAGTTCGATTTATAGAGCTGCCAAACTTTGTCTACTGACTCATGGGCTACTATGATTGATGCTGCATGGGTAGTTTCGTCAGTGCGGTTGAAGGTGAACCCATGAAAAATTGGCAATTTTCGTCCATTTTTTTAAATGCAAACGTTCTTTAATTATTTTTTTAAATGAATTTAATGAGTGCTTGGGCACAAAGAAGGAAACCAACTCCTCGGTGTCAAGGAACGATCTGCTCGTCCTAAAGTTTACCCAACGGACATGCTTTGATTAATTTAACCAAGTATAAATGGTTGTCCACGTGAATTTTAAGTCCGTATTTTGATTAAGGCATGACGCCGAAATCAAAATCAACTCTTCTTAAGCTTTCCATGCACGTCCAGCTTCACCCACCCACCTTAATTAATCATGCAAGCAAATGTTCCAAATCAAGGTACACTCAGCCTCCCGCCTAATCGCTTAGACAAGGCACTCCAGACAAGCTCACCTCACCAGTTGTTGCTGGCCGATGCAGATACCACTCTCGGCTCCATCGTCGTAGCAGCTTTGTTGTGGGATGGCGGTTTTGGCTTGTCCCTATTTCTCGTTATCGGGCAACGACTGCGACAACGACGACGACGATGGCGGTAGCATGCATTCCCTTAGTGTACACTGTCAGAAGTGGATTAGGCTACCGTCGTAGTCGTCGCCGTCTAAAGCCAACCGGTCGGTCGTCCGGCCGAGTTATCGCTTGACAAAATTGATAATTAATATGAGCGATATTAAGGCTCGAAAGTTGTATCGTGCTTAGCATTTCTCCCGGGCAAACTTTGGCCATAAGTTTCTAAAGACCGTAACCGTCGTCATTCGCCCATATTGGTCCCGGTAGGAACGTTCGGCTATGGCATGATCGATAAAGCCATTTGCCATAATTGGCAGATGCCATTAAGTGGGAGGGGAAAATGTCCGAATCGTTTCATTATTGGATCTGTTGTGAGTTTTTATTTTATTTTTCGATGCATATAGGCAGATGATATTGTTTTCAAAACCCATCACATGGATGCGTCGTTATGAAATTTCGATTAATGAGCTGCGTCACCCACAAATGGAGTTAAACAAACTACTACTCATAGGCACCTGACGGATCCATATCAACATAGAGCCAGGTATGTGTCTAGGTGAGGGCTATGCAGTGGATGTTTTCTGTTAATATGATAACATCACACGGACCAACATATCTTCTTATTTATCTAATTACAGCTTGAGCAAACCCGTAGCGAATGGACTATTTTCCAGTAAAACAGTTTATGATGACCAAACCTGACCAGTAATACCAAACCCGACTGCCACTGCAGCAGCAGTCAACCAGTCAAACCACGTGAGCCTATCATGTCAACCGGGGCGCGAGTCAGTCAAAAGCGACAAACCCCAATGCGGTTTCGGACCCGGCGGATAGGAGAAGCCACGGGCGAAAGCCACATCCATCGAAACGATATGGACGAGCTGATAGTTCGTATGGCAGCCTCAGTATCAGCGCTGCACCATATAAAACAATTCGAACTCAACCGTCGTCGATGGTGACCTCAACACTGCACCAACAACAACAGCAACATGAACATTGAACATGTGCTCCGTGCGACCTTCTCATGGCCACATTCTGCCCGCCCATCGCATCGACAGCATCCCACCCACTGGAACGAGCGGCAGCACCAACATCGTGCTTCGGCATCAGCGCCACCATCCGGCAACATTTACGTTTTGGTTATGCATGCTTCGTTAATTCTGTTTACCGGTTCAACAGCTCTTTTCCATCAGTCAAGTTCATTATAATTTTTGTTTGTGCACATTCCCGGTCCCGTCGCTAGTTTCCCATAAACCGATGTCGCATGTGACGGCCTGAGGTGGGTTCTAATTTTGTCACATTTACAACCGGTACGGTTGGTCCTACGAGCCAACTACGGCGCTTCCAATCGATATGTGCTCAGCTCACACCGAGCGGCAACATAAGAGAAAGCATCACCCGTCCAGCGGCCAACAACAAGATGAGGAAGGTAACAAGCCGATTGCGGAAGCTTCACGGTTCATTGATTTTGCACTGTAATCGATCGAATGCAATTATGCGAATTGGAACAGGAAACCGGGATTCGGAACAACGGAGTTATGCGTTCTGATGCGATTGTTTTCTTGTTTTGCGTTCACAGTCCGCATCGGTATGCCATTGATCCAGTTAGTGTTGCATGCTTTGAAATGCAACAAGAGTCAAGGTACGTTCGACTGCAGAAGGTCGATTTATGGCCGTAAAAAGAAACTGAGTCTTCCTAAAACGGAGAGTAGATGTTGGACGCATCTGTTGCGGTCATTTGCTATTTGTGGTCTCGTGAGCGAACGAGTTCCACTATTATGGTGTTTTGGAATCTTTAGATAGAGTGATCTTAGTTTCATCGCTTGCAGTAATTTGTTTTAGGTAATGTACTGCAACAAACTGTGGAACTAGTTTCGGATTCATTCAAGGCTGGCCGTGGTCATATGATGAATGGTTGTGCACCATGTCTATCTGTATCTAAAGCCTTTGTGCATAAAAAAGGGAATGTCTCTGTTTTCAGCACACTCATAGCAAATTTTATAATTTACGAAAACCTTAAGGACAAGCCTCCCGGTATCCAAATCTAAAAGTACTGTTTTGGATTCCGAAAGCTTGTTCTTTAAAGATTTTTAAACGGCCTGCTCATCAATCTCATTTTAGAGTGTGACTACCTATGCTGCATCTTCTGTAATTATATCTGTCGTAAGTGGAAGTGGAAATACTCGAGTAGCTAATGAGATAGCCTCTCACACTGTGGACCAAAGTTCGATTTTTTTTACTCGCTACACTGGAGATATAGATACTTTTGAGCAGTGTGTAGCGGTGTAAATCTGGTCATATTATCAGGAGCACTTCAGTGCAGCTAATAATATGACGACCTCTAACCCTTAATCCTACGGTATCAAGCGACCCGTGCCAAGGGGATGCATGGTCAGAGGGGTAAAACAAATAGCAGGCCGCTAACGGAGCCTGTGGGGTACCTGGGCACCCCCACAGTATAGCGTTCGCTTACCACATTATCGCTGAGCTCTGGCTTGGCGGACCTATTTTCTCGCGCGATTCGTGGGACCAAAATGTCGACCATACCAAAAAAAAAACAAATTTGAGTGGAGAGGGAGACGAAGTGGCCCCAACAGGTCGTCCCACCGATCGTGGAAGATTGGAGAAGAGTGTGGCAGGTTGGAGGAGCCCATTGAGATCAAGATAGACGGAGCTACCCTGACCAGGGTCATCACGGAAGTGATGACCAGTCACAAGGAGAGTGGAGACCAGAAAATGGAGATGATTACAGACGTAACGGACGTAATCATGTCCTTTCTGAACAACGGTGGGAAATGAGTCCTTGAAAAGTCCGTGCTGACCCTCTGCAACATGGTTGTAGTGGCAAAGCAGGAGTGGAAGTCGAAACGAAAGATCCGCCAACTTACCGAGGAGAAAGAGTTGGCAGTGAGCCAAGCGGCCAGAAAGGAAGGCGAGTCGAAGATTCGAGTCCTTACGGAAGAAAAGCAGCTGGCAGAAAGCCAGACTGCAGAACTCCGCAGAATCATGGCTGCTACTGGAGCAACTCCAAAGCTTAGTAAGCAGTAAGGTCAGTATGGCAACCGACCTGAAGGGAGCTAACGCCAAGCCGGTATTGCACGAGAAGAAGGCTACTAAGATTCGTCGAGAGAAGGTGTCCGACCCTAAGGAACGACGGAAACCAGTTCCTCCTTTTACGAGGACTACCGAGACACTGAACACGGCCTTACTGTTGAGGTCGAAATACGTATCTGTCAAGATACAATTAAGTGGTGGAATTCAATGGGATTGTACCAACCCCCGAACAACTTGACATTTGGCCTTAGTTTCGCGTACCCACTTGGAAATCGCAGATGGCGCTTCGAAACATAAACAATGGGTCCATCCTACGCCACCGTCACACTTTTTCTCCATGGAAGTCATGTTTTTTGTTTCGTCATTTGTTGTCTCCAAATAACAGACAGGATCCTCATTTGAATAGGGCAGATTTTGAATTGCGAAGTAAATATAAAAAAATAAAATGAACAAAGAGGAAAACAAATAATGTTTCTATTATTCGTTCGTTTACTTATTATGCTCACGGAGCCAAAACCATTATTCATTGTTTTAGAATTTTGCTGCTTGATGCTTAGAGAATTATGTAAAACTGACTGAAAAAAAATCGAAATTCCTTTATGACAACACAGTTTTATTTTAATTCACCAAATTACGCATAATACTTCTCATTTTGGTCACTTCTCACAATGGTCTCGTCAAAATTTCTCGATTTATTTCGTTAGTCAATTCTTTGGCTAATTTCAGGTGAACCGTTGAAGAATGTTTGGAAAGATATGTATTCGAATATACTTCACACGGAAGGACGATAATAGATAAACCTGAAAACGTCGATTGCGAAACTCTCGAAAACCTTCTCTATAATTTATTTTGCTTTGCTCAATGAAAAATAGTTTTAGTGAAATTAGTTAAATGGCTTATTTAACAACTTTCGGTAAAAAGTTATAAAAATTTATTAACGGAAAAGATCATTACTTCAAAATTGAAAATTGTCACTTTGAGGAACGAAAAGTTTTTTACCTATCATCTATTTTATTCCATTTTTTCAATATGTATGTCCACACTGATCTATGTAATACTAATAGTTGAATTTGAGAAATGATATTTAATAAACTTGTGTACAGATACACAAATAAATTACATATGTTTTTTTTTTTGAAAAATCGCGCTTCCGTTTCACTAGAAGTTTAATTTTGTTAATTTCGTACTTTGAAAAATATTCACAGGGACTTATTCTGATTTGCTTGGTATCAACTTGCTCTCATCGAGGAATAATGTCCCACAATTTTTCTACTGGGCAGTTCTTAACCAATATAATAGGATACTTACAATTCTGTTCTATTCTACAGAATTCGCCAATGCGTTCAGTATTTATATTTAAAATTAATAGGGAGAATCTGTCTTTTGCGCTAGAATTCCGCTGGTGCTACTTTCTAAAGCTACATCTTCCGTGTTTATTCTTCCAACTTTCTTAATTGTGTCTCCATGATATCGCCATCGGGGTGACAAATGGTCAAATGGGGGTGCGAATGGGTCGCTGTTTTAACAACATGGAATGCTTGTATAATAGATTTAATTTATCTGAGGACAAAAAAACTGGATAAAAAGAGATTTTTTTGAACTATTTTAGTATCCGCACTCCTGACTGTCGGTGAAGGCGCTTACCAATTCCCACCCTCAGACACATTGTTACCCCGACGACGGTACTCCATATTAAAATGTCTGTATTCCAAACCTAATATAAAATTGTCTGCCTCCAAAAGTTGAATAAATTTTCAAGTTATGCGACATTCCCGCTGAACGATAAACCGTTATCCGAGAAAATTAACCCACCAGAAATGTTTTGGTAATCCGCCCCAACAACCTTAAGGCGGGGGGGGTCCCGTAGCGTAGTTGGCTACACGTTCGCCTTACAAGCGAATGGTCATGGGTTCGATTCCCAGCCCCTCCACCAAACCCTCGTCAGTCGCCGGATCCGTAGCCCATACGGTGGCGTTTGGGGTACGCGCCTTACCGTCACGGCTGCCTGATGACGACTGACACTTTGACACTCTTCTCGGAGGCATTCCTCCAACGTTACCCGAATAAATGGCAACCGAACAATACAACGATCAATGGATACACGACATGGACAAACGGACACAATGGACTCACGACGAGATGGACTGGCACCGACAACAATAATGGTAATGGAAATCTAAAAATAGATTCTGTGTGGATTCTGTACAGCAGAATACCACAGTAGATCTCGGCACAGTAGCGGTTAAGTAACACAGAGTGCCTAACAAATAAATAAAGGAATAAAAAAAAAACCTTAAGGCGGCCGTCTTAATACTCAGCTACGGAAGCCCCATTCTCCTTTGATTAATTCAAATTTAGATTGATTTTCATTTACCATTTTTCTGCATTGCACATCAATTCCATTTTCGCCCTATTCGTGAAATGATTCAATTAATATCGAGTTTGACAGGACCATCCGGACCAAAATTTCGGGGTACAGTGACATTGTACTGCGTATGTCAAGTTGCTCCCAGGTTGGATTGTACAAACTCGTCTCATGACAAGTGAAGACATTCCACTAAAAGCTCAAAATAATTTTCTTAAAGTCAAGAAGGTACTGGATAAGGCTAAGCTGAAGGTGGGTTGGTCGGTATGCTCGGTGAGCACAAACCAACAACCTCTGGTCTGCTTCTAGTGCTTCGATTACGAACATAAGTCATATGACTGCAAATGTCCTGATCGGAGTCGGCTTTGCCGGAGGAGTGGAGCTGAAGATCACAAGACCTGCCAGGCCGCACCGAGGTGTTTGATCTGTGGTCCTGGCACAGACAACAAACACCCATCCGGTCACCCAAGACGGGCTCGGTCATGCAAGTAGCTCAGCTAAATCTCAACCACTGCGAGGCAGCGCAAGCGCTGCTACAACAATAGGTACACGAGAATAAGACTGATGTTGCCTTGCTGTCCGACCCGTACCGCATCCCTGCTAAACATAGCAGTTGGGGTGCGGATAGGTCCGGAATAGTGACCATCTGGACTTGCGGAAGGTACCCCATTCAGGAGATAGTGTCATCTCCTGATTATGAGGGTTTTGTTATAGCAAAGGTAAACGGAGATTACTTTTCTAGCTACTACTGTCCTCCAAGATGGAGCATAGAGCAGTATACTAGGGTGTTAGATAATCGTTTAGCGAGACTAACTGGTCTTAAACCATTAGTTGTAGCAGGTGACTTCAACGCGTGGGCAGTGGATTTGGCCTCTCTGTTCACTAACGCTAGAGCTCATATCCTGCTAGAGTCTCTAGCGGTACTGAACGTAATCCTGCTGAACGAGGGCCAAGCGTCAACGTCCAGAGAACCGAATGGCGAATCATACTTCAATGAGGCCTTCTGCAGCGCGGGATGGACGGTGGAGCCTGAATGGAGGATTCACGAAGGGTATACTGCTAGTGACCATCAGGAAATACGTTTTATGGTCAGCTATACCCCCAACAGAATCACAAGGCGTGTCAGTAAGGCTGATCTAGGATGGCATATCTCGCAGTTCGACCCAGAACTGCTGGAAGAATCACTACGGTGGGAAAATCGGACTCTAGGCCTGGTAATGAGTTATCCGATGTCTTAACACGAGCATGTGACGTGACAATACCCAGGAGGAATATGCCAACCGGCAACCGCAAACCAGTGCACTGGTGGACGAGCACGATAGCTGATCTTAACAGAACCTGCCTTAGAGCTAAAAGAAGGTTTCGACGTGCTAGAACCGAAGCGGACAGGCTAGAAAGACGCCGGGTGTTCAAAACAGCAAGCAGAGCTCTGAACTACGAAATAAAATGTAGTAAGAGAGCCTGCTTTGAAGAGCTGTGTAGGATGGCCAATAATACTCCATGAGGGGATGCATACAGGATAGTGATGGCTAGGACCAACAGCACAGCTTCTGGGAAATCCCCGGAGATGTTAGCCAGGATCGTTGATGGTTTGTTCCCGAAGCATGACTCATCGGACACACCGTACGAGTCAGTGAATGTGGTACCGCTAGTGACTAACGATGAGCTTTTCGCCGTTGCAAGAAAACTTAAGCTAAATAAGGCACCAGGGCCGGATTATATTCCTAACCTGGTCCTAAAGCACGCGATTCTTGCAGCTCAAGATACGTTCAGGAGCTGCTTCCAATGTTGCCTGGATGAAGGAAACTTCCCAGATCGTTGGAAACGGCAGAAGTTGGTGCTATTGCCTAAGCCTGGGAAATCCCCGGGAGATCCTTCGGCATACAGACCAATTTGTCTACTCGACACAACTGGTAAGTTGTTAGAGAGGGTGATCCTGAATAGATTGACGGACTATACGGAGTGTGCTGGTGGCTTATCAAACAACCAGTATGGGTTCCGTAAAGGCCGTTCTACCATCGAAGCAATTCGGTCGGTAACGGAAACGGCTAAGATAGCGCGTGGTTTAAATAGGAGCGGTATTAGGTACTGTGCATTGATTACACTAGATGTAAAGAATGCATTTAATAACGCTAGCTGGGCAGCTATAGCTGATTCCCTGCATCGTTTGAGAGTCCCGGATTATCTGTGCAGGATTCTGAAAAGCTATTTTCAGAACAGGATATTGTTAGTCGACACCGACGCTGGTCAGCAGTCGATTGAAGTGTCAGCAGGTGTTCCACAGAGATCGATCCTGTGGACAGAACTGGTCCTGTGGAGTATCATGTATGACGGAGAGTTACGCTTAAATCTCCCGGCTGGTGTGAAAATAGAAGGCTTTGCGGATGATGTAATGCTAGAGGTCACAGGCGACACTCTCGACGAAGTTGAATTGAAAGCTTCGTACGTGATTAGGAGGTTGGCGTTAGCACATCACAAGACTGTGGTTGTTGTGGTGTATAACCACCATGGTTTGCAGCATTCGAGGATAAACGTAGGGACCTGCACAGATAACTCCGTTAGGTCATTAATACATTTAACCCCGGATACAACCCCGGACAACCTCGTTGAGAGGATGTGTCGGGAAGAGGTGGAATGCGGTGAGCACAGCGTCTCAATAGATTATCTCGAAACTACAGCGCTGGTGGCGTCTTGAACAAAAGCAGCAGCTGCAGTAGCGACCACTGTGACTCACCCCAACAACAAAAACGTAGCGGGTGGGCTGCGGGGACCTCCGTATGTAGATATAGAGGTCATTGCGGTTCACGCGTGGCGTTTATTGTCGGGGTGCTCGTCTCCTATGCGAGTTTATGATGCGGACCGATAGGTTACTATCATAGCTTGCAATCGACGGGTGGTGAGGTTACCACCCTTGAAGTCGATGTTTCGTTATAACGTCGAGTGCGTTAGCAAAGGCGTGAGCGTTCTCAATAGTCCTCCCCTGATGTATTGCTTAATTGCGGGCCGGAGGATACGGATTGGCGAAAGGGTTTTGGTTTTAGTGGGTCGGGTGATCCCATCCCCACACTACCTGAGTAAACCTCTTTAGGTGTCTGTTTGCGGATTTTTGTTTACCCTTGCTCAAGAAAAAAAAAACTGTCGTAGGTTGGAGCTTATAGAAATCCTAATAAATGCAGTCGTTATTTGCTAGATGTGATTTTAGTATATCGGTCACTAAAAAGGATGGCCCTCTGCTCTGTCAAGCCAACTAGAAAAAGCAAACATACGTCAAAATTCAATACAAACGTATAAAAAACAATGATTGGGCATCACTGGACATAATTTGTAATGTTAAAAACGATATGCACGTGTTCACATGACTGTCAGTCATAAAAACACAGAATTCGTCAGTTGAGTCGAGTCGAGTCGACAAAACCTGAGATTGCGTTCAAAACTTCACCACAGAGTAATTTTGAAACGTTGAATTCATTTTGTGGTTAATTAAAATGGTTATCCTACATATTTTATGTTATCCAAGGGCTTCCGCAAGCCCAGGCCCTAGTATCTAGAACAAAGACAGCGTCCTCATTCTAACATTGCACCAGTCAATTTCCCGCTTTGGCGCAGCTATGCGCAATTCACCACACTAAAGACAAAATAATAGATATTAATGCATAATACCAGGTCTTTTCGAATCTCTCCCAAAAAGGTTTAGGCAAATTTCATTTTCCCATACATATTTGTTCGGGAGACACTTTACGGAATGAACTTCAACAAGACACCAAAAATTTAGTTCAGTTCAGTTTTAAATTTACTTGGCTGTATTATTTTAACAAAAATGATAAAGTAGCAGACGGGAGTCGAACATTGGTCCACTGCGTGAGCGCCACTCACGCTACCACACAGCCAACACCGCTTCATGAAGAAGCAGAGTTCAAAGTGAAACAAGTTCTACATTCTTCTGCGCATGCTCTGTTCATTGCATCAACCCGTCGGCTGCTTGGCTGTTGGGTGCGTGTGTTGTCGGTTTATACGTTCATCGCACCGGTTGCTGTGCTTTGGGTTCGATGGATGTAAATTTCTGTTTGTTTTTCATTAAAACTGTGGCGATTGAACTGAAACTTTTGTGTGCATCCAAATTGACTGAAAAATACATCTCAATCCATATTACGTCTTGTGGTATTGTGTCAGTTTTTTCCATTACGTCACCTGTAACATTAATAATTTTTTGGTGTGTGGGCTTCATGAAAATCACTAAAAAAGTTTGAGGTTTGTTACCGGCGGGTAACAATTGTTCATTGATTTAGAGCCTTGATCACGGAAAATAGCGACAAAAATTGTAAAGGTTCATTCGATTTTCTCCAACGGTCATTTCATATCGACGCGCGTGGGCACGGGGTAGTCGATATATGCGCGTAGCGCAGCAGAGCCATAAATATATTTAATCTGGGTGCCGAGTGGGCGAAGAGATCCACTGAACTGAAGAAGAGAGGCCAAACTGGGATCGATTGATGGGTTTTGGGCGGGAAAGAGCTGGAAAACGGCGTGAGTGGGCGGTTGATCTTAACTCCTGGACAGAGAAGCATCTTTAAAGAAAACGGAGTGCAAGACTCATACCCGAAAGGATCCAGTAGACACGTTTTTATGATCCGGTAGTTAAATTTAAGTTGAAACCCCAAGTTTAAGAAGGGTTCCAAATCGTTATTCGTAGCCTTAGGCTCAGCGCGGCATTCGTGTCGTGGCGCCATCGACGAATAGTTGCTCGGTAAATCATCCCGCGTTGTATCGGACGGATACAGACATCCATGGGCATTTGGCTGGGACTCTAATCACCGTAGCCGCCGAAAGCCTTCCTACTGAACCGCTTCCGTTATTACAAACGCTAAAACCAGAGTCACCACCTCCGCCGCCGGCTGGATTTCGCGATCCTCGAACCAGTATATCTCCAACTGGGCCGCCATTCTGTTTCCCGAAAGACGTCATTGCGGCTCATCCCCGTTGCCACATAGAACGTGGCGGTTGTCAAGCTCCAATCATCGCTATCGGCCTGCTCTGGCAACATTCAACCGAAAATCGTTCCTTGGGGACCACCACCGTTTCCTGACATCACCTGTTCCGTCTTCACGTCAGCTGTTGAAGCCACCGTCGCCGTCGTAGTCCAATGTGGCACCCACCGTCGCCATTGTACCAAAATCGCCCTACCTGCATGAATCCGGATCTTTAAACAGAATTTCTCAGCAACTAAACTGAATAAAATCTTTTTGCAATGTTATGTTGAACAAGTTGTGGCGTTTCTGAATGGACTGAGCAGAAGGATTTCTGGGATGCTTTATGAATGCTTTATTATGGGATGCGATGACCTCGATAACAGAAATTGGTAATTAATAAAGTAAATTGTAAATTGGTAAAATACCAAAAAATATTACCAAAAACTTATATGCAGAATACTTGAGGCATAACATGCTTAGGTATTTCAATACCAAACGAATAATAATTTGTTATGTATTTGGTATTGAAATAGAGTTTAATAATAGAGTATGTTATGGCTCAAGTATTGTGCATATAAATTTTTAGTATTATTCCTTTGGTATTTTACCTCTTATGCAGGGCTATTTCATAACAGAGTATAGTATCAATAACATAATCAGGTATTATTGAGCCAACCTCTCCTGCTCAGGTAGGCTTAGATACCCTTTCCTGACTTGCGCTTATCTGGCTCTGAACACGTAAGTGTCAACCCTTACATGGTCTCCCAGCATGCCGTAAGGCATGCAAAGATAATCATGGGATGATTAAAGGCGACTCCTCCAGTAGGATTCAACGGCAGCCACAAGGGGGACCATATCAGTAGAAAATGTGTTATAGTTTTCTGATTAACCGTTTACTGTCATCTATCATTAAATCCTCCCCCCGACCTTAGCGATTTCATCGCCACGACGGCGACGACTACGCCACAGAAAGAAATATAAATGTTAGCGGATCTTCACTGCAAAAGATAAATATCTCGAGAAGATAGTCTTTACTATTATATAATCCAATTTTCCGCGGCATCCAATCTACCCAGTAATAAATTGACCATGTGCATATCTATACATGTAGTACGACTGGAAAAACTGCTCCGCGAAAAAATGCAGTCCTGAACAAAACTCTCCTGTCAAACCGCATAGGCATTGCTCATGTTGACATAAAATGTACACTCAAGCACATTTAGAATTCCTGTTTATGACACTCACAGGTCCGATGGGCTTCCAAGAAGGAAGTTAGTTGACAGCCCGGCGATTTCTCTCTGATAAATCAAAGTGGAAATGCGTCGACTAATATTGTCGCTAACCAGCTGAGAGCGAAGCAACTCCAACGTACTTCCAGTTGCAGCCAGAGACCGCGGAACCGTTAGGATCATCATATGCACAACAACAACAACAACAGAAACATTTTCAATTGCCATGCGTAATCCGATTGCATAACTTCATGCCATTGCAACAATGTAGTTCTCGTTGGGTATCCCTCGCGGCATGCCCATTTCTTCCCATACACTACGCTGAAGAATAATGAGACCCGGTTTGTAAACCACACACAAATATTACATAACAATTAGTGAAAAGCGAGTGCGGCAGCACTCGACCACGTTCGATCTTGGACCCAACCGCCAAGCCAGACAGACGACCGGCTGGCACGGAACGAGTTCTAGAGTGGCAAGCAGCAGGGCGATTTCTCACGACTTGGACAAACATCGGCCAGCCAGCCAGCCACTGACCGAGCCTTGTCCCCGGGGCGTGGTAATTCCACTCGCATGAACTCTGTACGGCTGGTTGTTCGCTGCCTACTCCAACTGGAGAAAGAGCGCGGTGAGGGTACTCACTTAGCTGCTCTGTTCTACTCGACAGCAGTGTGATTGCGGTTGCGGCACGCGGTTTGCTTTCGGGTTATTTTTATGAGGTTTGAAAAAAACCGTTTACTTTTATGGTCACTGGTTCTTAATGTTATTGTTTGGAGTAATTACGTTTGAAGGTTAAACCGAGTCGACATGGAACACGTTTAGCAGACTTTTGTTGTGCATGTAATAAGTCGAATGCAAAATAATCCGGGTTAAAAAGTAATTCGGAGACCAGTTCCGCGATTAACAGGAACTTTCCGAAATATTGTCGAAAGAAAAATGACTATGTTCAATGAACTGACACGATTATTTGATGAAATAAAATGTGAAAGGCGTTTTTTCTATCGGACAAACTATTTTTTTTCTTACCCCCTATTCGGAAGAGAATGTGGCAAAAGTTCTCTTAAGAAAAGTGGTGGAATTCAATGGGATTGTATTAACTCGTCTTATGACAAGGGAAAAGTTCTCTGTCAAATGCAGATTTCCATTATAAGAACTGATATGTTCAAAATTCAAACTCTATAAAAGTATGCTGGCCGTTGGTATTGATTAATTTAATGTGATTGCTCTAATAAACGTTTAATCAAAAAATATAGAATTTCTATCAAAAGCAACCATGGCGTGTGGAATTCCCAAGCTAGTTTTTTTTTAAACTAGTCATAAATATGCAACTTCATTTACATATGAACGAATTTCAATTTTGGTTTTTACCTAAAGCTTTGATATATATGTCAAAAATGTAATAAATTTCATGAGATACCGATGATAATTTCGCTGTTCTCAAAAGAACTTCTCATTTTGTCTTTCCTCTAACGAGCATTATTTTATCATTACAATTGGTATGACAAAAAAAGTCTGGAAAAATCTGAATGCATGTAAAATTTATTTAAAAACAAACTAGAATTAAATCTGTGAACTCAAATAGAATCAATTTCACGTCAGACAAATGAAACTTCAGAATATATTACAAAATTGTCTATGAACGATCGTAAATTCTCCGTTTGAATAATCACCACCTTTGATAAAAGTCGGTAAGTTTGTTATGAAACAATCATCAAGGTTATTATTTCTTGACATTTAACATTATTACAACTTAACAAAACGATGTTTCATCAATAATCTATTTATTTTTGTAGAAGACTATACTGAGAGTTCTTACTCTCAATTGAGGAAGAATTTAAATTAGCATAGAAGAAAGCTCCCATCTTCATTCCCAAAGTGATGTGAGAATAAATCTTTCACGTCTATAATATTTGAATGCATATTACCCACAGCGTATTGCTCCGAATCCGACACCGAACATTGAAACCTGCGTCGAACAGCTCCATCGCGGCGAAACAACCAACTAACCGGATTTGTTTCCTGATCGGCCTGCCGGAGGAGATCAAAGCGATGATTTTGCTTATGTAATTCGATCAGTTCCTGATTTTCGGAAAAGTGTGCCTACTGGTGCCCAACGGACATGATTTACAACGGTGCCGCCCGGACAGCTGTGCAATATTGCGACTTCGCGTGCGATGGGGATATCGTTTGCCAAGAAGAAAGATGCTATTAGAGTTGTGGCGTGTTTTATTTCACCGCAACTGGAATGTATGATGTTGTTTATTATGCAATAAATAAACCTTGAAAAGAGCATCATGCTTTCATGGCTTGTGGGCGCGGATATATGTCTGTTTACCTTTCTATTAGCCTGTATTTTGTTATTTCTTCCGCAGTTCATGTCCGCTAATAATAAAACAAATTAATTCACTTAGTAGTGATGCTGGTTTCCTTGCAATTAGACAAGGTACAGAGTTCTGTTGTGAGACACACTATTTTAATCATAACTTTTGAACCTATTTTGCAAGTAAGAATATCCACAAACACAACCTGCCACACCCGATTGGTGACAATTGCTGACACTTACACTGTGTTGACCGACGGAGGGGATTTCTCGGACGTTATGGATATGAGGCCCTTCAGTGGAACGAACGATTACTCAGCACCTTGTAGTTACTAAGAATCCGATAGCGATAGCGATAAAAGTGAATGAAGCTACGAAAGCCTTAAATGAGTTGGGTACAATTAGGTTGCTGGAAAGAATGCAATCCCGGACTAGTTTCTTGAACATGGAAGTGAGGAGCTGCATCAAACGATTCACCACTGAGAGCTTTCAAGGAATCTTTCTTTGGCAAATACTAGGCAGGATTAAAGAAACGGTGCGATGAATCAGATGTTTATCCTGAGAATTATTTATTTATTTATTTTCAAACTATTACCGAAGTAGTATGAACCGAATGTGAAAGATTTCTCCATTCAACGCGTTCGATAACTGCAGCAGCACGTCGCCGTTGCACAGAACGGCTTCTTGTTTCCGTCAGATTGCTATCATGAACCATATTCACCGAGTTATTGTCCGACCTTTTGGGCTTGGCTGCGTTACCTGATCGAAGTATGCCTTGGCTAGGGTGACCATATGGTATCCTAAAGGAGGACATGTCCTCCATGTTCGATAAAAATCGGATGTCCTCCTTTTGCCCTAAAATGTCCTCCTTTTTGCATAGTTTCAGGAAAAAATTATCAATACAGGAAATCAATTTTTGAATATTTTTTTTCTTGGAAAAAAATTATGTAGTTATATAAAAATTTGCGTTTGATTGCTTTCTAAAAAGACACATTACATTATGTTTTTAAATAAAAAATGTAGCAAAAGACTCTCCAGCAAGTTGATTTGAAGCAATCGTTTGATATTTTTTTCGGAATTGTTACAACGAACAGCCTACATGGCTGTCATCTTTGATATTCTGATTCCAACTTTGTGATGTCATCACATCTGTTCCAAAAGTTTTAAGAGAAATTAAAAAAATACGTTAGAATGGATTTCCACTGTAAATAAAAGTTAAATGCTTATATTTAGAAACCCATTCTACACATTTACAGGGATAGGACTCAACCCTACTGCCTAATACTATTACAGTGCACAGTCGGGTACAAAAAAAAATTCTGAAAAATATATGTGATCAAGCAAAACGTTTCGAAATTACATCACATGAAAAAAATAAATGTAATCTTACTTGGATTTATCATTTTATTCGTCTAGTTGATAGAACCTCATTCTGAAGATAGTGAGCTCATTCTTTGTTTTTGTTCATTTTAATGAACTTGTATGTCGCATTCGCGTACCTGAAGGAATAAAATAGACCCCATCTCGCGGTCCTAAGCCTCTTACCCAGCAACTCCTATCCCTACCTCCCCGCGGTGCTGGCCGGGATACGAGCAACCTAAGGGAAGATCGGATAACCAACCCCGGTGGGAGCTATGGTCGTATGCTGACAGGGAAGGGGGGGTTTGCTTCTCTCCGGAGGTTCAAATCTTACTGAGCGTCTGTTCTCCATGTCAGGATCGGCTCACAACAGCGTCTGTTCTCCATGTTAGGGGTGGCTGATCATCGTCCGAGTGCCAGCGAGGGACTCTAAGTGAAACTGTGCACAATGGTCCACCGGAAATAAGAAGGAATGGTCCCCTGGAAATTTAGGGGGTTTGGTGTCAGGCCCTGCAAGCCAGCCTTTTAAAAAAACACTAAACTAGCGATTGGAAACTCGGTTCGTGGAACTGCAAATCACTCAACTTCATCGGAAGCACACGCATACTCGCCGATGTGCTCAAGGACCGTGGATTCGGCATCGTATCGCTGCAGGAGGTTTGTTGGAAGGGATCAATGGTGCGAACGTTTAGAGGCGCGTGATCGGGTGGTGGCCGATCAATGAAAGAATGTGCTGGTTGAGTATCAAATGCCGGTTCTTCAACTTCAGCATAATCAACGTCCATAGCCCACACTCCGGAAGCACTGATGATGATAAGGACGCATTCTACGCGCAGCTGGAACGTGAGTAGGACAGCTGCCGAAGCCACGACGTCAAAATCATCATAGGAGATTTGAACGCTCAGGTTGGCCAAGAGGAGGAGTTTAGACCAACTATTGGGAAGTTCAGCGCACACCGACTGACGAACGAAAACGGCCTACGACAAATTGATTTCGCCGCCTCCAAAAATATGGCCATTCGCAGCACCTACTTCCAACACAGCCTCCCGTATCGGTACACCTGGAGATCACCACTGCAGACAGAATCATAAATTGACCACGTTCGGATTGATGGACGGCACTTCTCCGACATTATCGACGTCAGGGTATATCGTGGCTATTTTATATGGCTATTTTGGCTTTCGTTTTTTTTTCATAGGATCTTGAATTCGTTTGTAATCTTGATTCTCAGTACGAAAACCGATGATAGTTTCAGTTGAGGGGGGCTAAAACGCCAGTAGTGTTCGGAATATAAGTCATGTTCGGGATTTGATTCAAAACGGTAGTAAGCGAATACTTCAGCAGAGTCATGTGCTGGCTTGGCAGGCAAGTGATTGACTTGTATTTGATCTTCCCACGACCCCAGTACGCTTGACAGGTGTTTTCTCAACTAAGCTAAAAAGAACCTCCGGAATCACGTTTTCTATCGGTGTAATGTGAATGAGTAGATGACCCCTTTTTTAATACATAATAAGAAAATTATTTTGAGCTTTTATTAGAATGTCTTCACTTGTCATAAGACGAGTTTGTTTTAATTCTACCACTTGATTGTACCTTTGACAGATACGTATTTCGACCTCAACAGTAAGGCCGTCTTCAGTGTCTCGTACTTGACTCAACCTCGACTTCGTCGACTAAATTACAAAACACTAAAGACGGCTTTACTGTTAAGGGCGAAACAATCAAGTGGCGGAATTAGATGGGATAGTACAAACTCGTCTAATGACAAGTTAATCTGAACATGTTTCTCCCATAAAATCACCCTTCGATAAAGCAAGTCCTACGTGTTTCGCATTCTAATTCATAGCTCAATCTTTCCGTCACAAGTTTTGACGCTATCGAAGATGCCCCATGTGCAGTGGAGGAATAAGTAATCTAATTCAGATCACCAGTCAGACACTCTCAATTCAATCACCCTGACCAAAGAAGTGTGTATCCGTACGGCCTGACGATGCATAAAGCTAGGTCTCGAGTTTTCGAAAAACTATATCGACACTGCCCTGTCAATCACAGCACCACAACTCTCATTTCAAATATTTCGATTCTCACATGGAGGTAAATAATTTATTCATGGGTGCATATCTTCACCTGTTTTCCCACTTTCCCCATTTTCTCGATCCTATGGCTTGCACAACCTCTTCCAAGTGGACCATATGAATGGGGTTTCGCTTCCATAGTCCACAGCACATCACCGGAGCATCATTCTACTCTTACGGCGATGATGGTATCGTCCTCGTCTTCAGGTTGGTTTGTCCCAGCATGTACTCATTCAATTTGCATCGAAAATCAAGGTGCCTATTCCGTTACCGTGCTGAAGAAGCGGCAGATTTCTATGCCGAGAATGCCGATAGCGATGCTGATGACCGAGCTCGTACTGGGCTTGAGGATTTAATTTTTAGTACAAATATTATCGTTCGATAGCGGAAAACATGGTGATTAAGTTCGTGAAAGAGAGGGAGGGCGTTTAATCGACATGTATGCCAATGAGGACTTAAATGCTGGCAATTGATTTCAATTGCATCACACTTGCACCTATTCAGTGCCGGAGATGACGAGGAAATTGAAGGACAGGGTCAAATCGGTCTGGCGATATGAGTTTTAATGAACCGCTGTTTTATTTTCGAATTTATTCAATTCAATTTTAAATTCTAAACATTATTTTATATTTGATTTGTACTTTATGAGTCCATAAACAAATCTTTCAAAAATGCACTTTTGAAATGAGAGCATTTCGATAACAAGCGATATTGTAACTTATTTTCAGAGATATAAAATCTATTACCCGATAGACATAAAATTTTGGAAAAAGTACTTTGAAATCGCTCCCGTCCTTGACAGTTAGTTTTGTTCCAAAGTTCAACCCTGACCTTTGGCACCCTAATGGATGAGGAACTCTCCTGCCATAGGAACAGGAAGGCATCGTTCGCGATAAAAAAAATCCTGGCAATCCAGTTTCCATTGGCAGTGAGTGAGTGTGGCCCAAGGTGTGGGTGCTGCTGGCTGCCATCGAGTGCGCTTGTTTTGCTAAACAACGAACGCACGCGATGAGACGCAACAACAAGGAGGAGCTGCACGCCCGGCAGAGCGCAGCTTTGGCGAAAAGTGGCCACTTAATCACAATTGATGGTGCATCATCAGTTAGCGCGTTCGTTGGTTGTCGGGAGTCCCTATGGCTGCCTTCCAGTGCAGTGATGATGATGGCGTGGCGTTCATTCAACGGGCGGGTAGGTTGCACCATCGCTCCGCTGCACTTCGCGATGGGTGTTTGCGATGGCGGCGCGCACCGACCGGGTGCACTGCTGCTCGGGAAGCAGCGGGAAGTCATGCACAAACATGAACCGGAGGTTGTCGTCGTAGTCGCATTCGATGGCCGCGGCGGCTTGCGGTGGTAAATGTTAGCCGTTTGTGGTGAATATGAGCCTCGACATTGCGACTCATTGGGTGCGGGTATGCCAAGCGCACGGTGGCGCGTGTGGACTTTGGCGGTGTCTCTTCGGGTTTACGGTTATGGGCGTTCCGTGGTTGATTGTGTCGAGCTACTGGAGCGGAATTTCACACGATTAGCACTGATGAGCGTTGTGTCGCTGTCTGCCGTGTCAAGTGTGCGGTGAGGCTGCATGCTTTTTACGATACAATTTTGCGAAAATCCGTGACGTGTGTGGTTTACCGGTTTTGCGATTTGATTAGCGTTAAATGGGGCATTCTAGATAGGTGTTCCAATTACTTGCATGTATTGAATATAGAGCGTGACGAAAGCATGTATCATATTCCGGATTGAGATGTAATGTGCTCCAATTCAGGATAAGCATTGAATTATAAGAGACCTATCAAATGTTTGCCCATCCCTGGAGGCACAGACTGGTGGAGCTGTTGTAATTATTATTATTACATTGATCTCGTCGTTGAGTGGATTTTCAATTTTTTCCAGACCATTATAATAGGTACCTATATTGAAATGATTACATGACCTCGCGGTTAATAACTGTGATAGCGTGCAACACCATGCTACGAATCAGCAATACCCCAGTGGAAATGATATGCCAACAAATAGAAAGAAAACCAGATCTGTCTGGTCTGGACCTGAAGATTATTGACTAAGGGCAGAGCCCCTTTCTCACTAAAGAATATGAAATGTGCAAACATTACATTTAGAGACATATTTTAATCTTACTCCACAGAAATCAAATCAAACACATGAAGTTGTAATATGATAAAAACTTCAGATTCTGATTTTAATTTTTTTTTTTCTTGAATTTTCACGATATCTCAATAAAATTACGAAAATAGTAAAAACGATTTGTTCATAAACCACACAATTAGATTCTTAAGAAAATCATACTCCAGTGTGAGTCGATTGATGGTCGAATCCAGAAAAATAAAAATAACTCTGGATCGATCGGTGGTTTAGAACTACTGCTGAACGTAGTTTAGTTATAAAATAAAATCTCTAAAGTGAGATGTTGTCAATATCAATTAACAGAATCACTATCGGACCCAGTCGATCCAAAAATCGTTTTTGAAGTGGCTTGTATATGGCCGGAGTCGCTATTGGACCTTTGCGAACCTATGCAAATCCTGTAGAGTTTTGCACTAAAATGAACAAATTGATTTCAAATCCACATCACTATTTCCGTTATCCGTCCGTTCCATCTATCGTTAAAACATAACGGCTATTCAAAATTGACTCAACCAGGTAGATCTTGACATGTTTGTAGTGCCTGACAAAATCCACTGAGAAAGTAGGGAAATTTCAAATCGATTCAGTGAGGATAATTTACTTTCAAATAATCTTCACTGCTGTAAAACATTACTAATCCGAAACACGTAAATGGTGGCTATCAAACTGATTGTCGATACAAAAATTTGGAATACAGAAGTTCCGTTTTTTTTCGATTTAACTGGCTCCTTATAACAGATTATGGAATTCCCTGTAAGCCCGGAACAGCCTTCAACACTAACACCAATTCATATAACATGTGGATGTGAAACAATATTTTTGATAACTGAAGACAAGAAAAAGTTCAACAAAACTCAGCCTCACTCAGCCATGCATGCATACCTAGAAACTATCAAATATGAAGTATGATATTTTCCCGGAGAGTTCATGAATCATAGTTATTCAGACCAAAAAATAGCCACCAAACTACATTACGACAACTATACTTGTAGAGCTTTGTAGCTCTGGTCATTTGGAAGATGTTGGCATACCACGCCATGCCACACCATTTCTTGACGCCAAACGTTTAGATGAGCAGACTTATCCCAAATCCTAACCCCGTCTGATAAGATTGTAAAAAAAAATGTAATTATTCATCTTTTAGAAAGCAAATGCAAAATATGGGGCTAACATTATCCTAGCTGGGGCTATAGTTTCCCCTAGCCCCTTGTAGATACGCCAATGAGTTTTTGTATTGTTTAAAGAATTGAAAAATTATGCGAATTGGTTACTGAACAAAATGCTCCTATCCGGTAAATGAGACATCGTATTAGTCGTATGATATACAATTGCAAAAATGGTAACATTTTTGCATCGGCACGCCACCATTAAAAATGTTCATGCCGCCGATGTATAATTTTCCACGCCGATTCAAATTTGAAGAAATCCAGTGGAAAATTTTTCAGTGGAAATTCCGAAGATTCAGTGGAATTTCCGTATAATTTACTGATAGATCTCTACAACATCACGATGAAACTCCAGATAACTTTTCGTGAAGATATCAATGACTTTCATGAAAATCCCATACAATTTCTTGTTAACATGTCATAAAGCTCTCCATAAAAACTAAGCAAAACTTCGTGTGAAAAAATTGCGAAAGATTTCCCGTTGAAATAAAAAAACCACAAGGCTAAAAGTTGTTTGGCCGAATATGTTGTTTAACCGAAAAGACTATTTGGTAAAAGCCTACCCGAGCAAAGCTTGAAAGCAAATCGATAACTTGTTTTAATGTTGTTGAATCATCGATTGTGTTTACTTAATTTGATATTTTTTTGGCCATTTTAACGGTTAAAATAACAAAACGTATACCATTTTGACTCAAATTCCGAACATGACTCATATTCCGAACACTCGCGTTTAAATGGCCATTTTGGCTTTATTGGTGTAATTTTCTCCATAGGATATTGAATTTGCTTGTAATCTTGATCCTCAGTGCGGAAAACCGATGAAAATTTTAGTTTGCGGGCGCTAGATGGCCAGTGTTCGTAATATGAGTCATGTTCGAGATTTGAACTAAAAACGGAGCACAAAAATCTTACTGAGACATCAAATCAAAAACAATTTCTGCTGTCGATGAGAACAAATCGAAAACAAATGTTTCCGATAGCAAAGTAAGTGCACGGTTTGATGTCATATCATTCAATTTAGTAATATATAGCGAAATGAGATCAAAACATGTAATCATGATGATTCATATTTGAAAACAAATAGACATTCAGTCGAAAGAATCGTTCAGTGATTTCAGCTTTAATTACAAGAAGTTGCTACAAATTTCTTCAAGTTTAGCATAGCCAACTTTAAAACAACGGAAAAAAGTTCGAAATTTTAAAGGATTTTTTTAGATTTTTTCCAGAAATTTTTTTTTTTTTTTCGATAAGAAATTCTTGGGAAATTCCATTGACCAAAAGCGACAGACGGCCGAACTGGTAATTTGGCCGAAAAAGCCGTTTGCCATAACAGGTCGTCTGGCCGAAACGATCGTTGGCCGAAAATGCCGTTTAGCCGAAATGGATTTTTGACAGAATAGGTCATTTGGCCGAAAATGTCATTTCCATGCCAAAATCCAACGGGTCATAGGCCAAATGTCAATGACTGAACGGGTAAGATGGTCAAAAATGGCCACTAGTTTGGCTAAATAGCCTTTTTGTCAATTGACCATTGAACAAAATTCCGTAGCCTCTCTACTTTTAAGTCGACATTGGCTTTCAGACCAAAAGATATTTAGCCAAGTACTAGCAAAACTAAACGTTTAACCACAGACAAACAGACATAACAAATTGATCATTCACTCATCAAATTTATCGTCGTATACACATTAACGACATCTGTTGTTTTCACCACCCTGCAAAGATCGTGTTGGCTTCCGACCCGGAAGGTACAAGCGTGGTACGTGGAGAGCAATCGAGGATGGAAAGATGTGTTCTCGAACCGTGTATTTAGAGGTGTGCGCCGGTCCGAAAATCGGCGGCGGCGTTTGCTGAAGGCTATTTTAGCCGGCGGCGGCGAACGCTGAAAGCCATTTTAGCCGGCGGCGGCGTGAATCGGCGTGGAGTTTTTACGTCCGTTTCTAGAAGATTTTTTTCTGCATTTTTTTAGGATGTTTTAAGAACTTCAACGGAAGAATTTCGAAGGAAAAATCTAATGAACTTCTCCCGGAAATTCTTTGAGCTTCTATAAAATATGCATTAATTTTTTTTTTTCATGGCTCTTACTTTGAAGTTTTGAGAATTCTTTGGAATTTCCAAAGAAGCACTTTGGAATTTCTAAGAAAAATTGTTTCAAGTTTCCACAGGGAAATGTTCAGAAAATCCACGGAAAGTTTCTGTTAAGTGTTCTTCGAAATTTACACAGAAACATCTTCTAATTTTCCGCGGGAGATTGGTCGAAATGTGGACATTAACCTAAAAATTGGATTTCAACGGCAAATTGCAAAGGATTTTATAAATTGTCTATGAAAAAATCTTCGGAAACGGTTATACAATAGAAAACAGTTTGGCAAAAAAAATTTCATTTGGCCAAAGCGACATACTGGCGAATTTATAATTTGACCGAAAAATCACTCTTTTCTAACACGTCGTTTGGCTGAAACGGTCGTTTGGCCGAATAGATTATAAGGACGAAAATGTCGTTCGGTCGAAATGGTTGTTTGACAGAAATGGCCATTTGGCTGAAAATGGCATTTGGTACAACAACCAAATGTTGACGACATTTTCGGCCGTATATCCATTTCAGCTATATAAAATTGTCGGCCAAATGAGTTTTGGCCTACTGGTTTGTTCGGCCAAATGATTCGGCCAAACACCTCCCGGCCTTGTGTCTATCGGCCAAATGGCCCTACCTGTCATTTGGCCGAAGCTCAAGAATAACAAGTTAGGTCAAAAGTCATCTAGCCAAATTCCATAAGGCCGAATTAAACATTTGTCCGAAACGGTATTAGGTCGAAATGGTTTAACTGAAAATAACAATCGGCGGAGAGCGACAAACAGCCGAAAGGCTCAATCGGCCGAATTGGTAATTTGACCGAAAAAGTTGTTTGCCCTAACAGTTTATTTGGCTGTAATTCTAATTTGACCGAAAGGCCGTTTGGTAGAAATGGTCGTTTGGCAGAAAGAGTCATTTGGCTCTGCAAAACAAACATTTTTCTGCCAAATAACCTATTCAGCTAAACGTTTTTTTTTGGTAAAGTGACCAATTCAGCCGTGCGACACTTGTCAAATGACCAAACTGCCAAATGGGGGTGGGGGTGGAGGCTTAGGGGAGACTGGGTAGACTTGATCCCCTTTTCTCCGATATATCACAACCAAAAATGAATAAACATACGCGATTTCCACACAGACTCTCTAAGAAATATAGTATTTTACTTTACTGATGTATGACAGTCCTTAAATTATTGTTATTATTGATACACAATCGATTTTTTGGAGTGCTGTCAAAAAACGACTTTGAAAATATTTGGGGGAAATTGATCCCTCTCCAAGAACTTGCTTTGATAAAATTAGAAAGGTGCCCTCAGATTTTTTAAATATTTTCCCTTCAAAATACGCAGAATTATCGAATTGCTGTGCGTATACATGAACGATTTTTGCTATTGAATTCGACAGCACATGCAATTTTTTTTAAATTTGGGGAGACTTGATCCACTTTCTATGAGATCTACGCAATAAATAACCTGCCAAACCTTCATCAAATCCTGTGAAAAAACGAAAGACTTTGGTCATTGATATGAAAAGTTGTTCAAATTTTCCGTGGCCAATAAAACAATCATTAGGAAGGTCAAAACATACAAAACGCCCTGCAGAATAAATAAGGTTGTCAATCCAAAAAATAACTCACTACATAAAGGTCATTTGTCTAGAGGATCTATATTAAAAAATACGCTAGAACAAAACTACTTTAGTTCTCGATAAAACAGGGGGTGATCAGGTCTCCCCGGGGATCAAGTCTACCCACCTTCCCCTACTCCTTCCTAGAAAAAAATTAGCCCCCACCGGATTTGAAAAGATAATTAACAGTGATATAAATTTTCAACATATAGCATAATGAATTACTGAAAAAGTTTGAAGACATATTCAGCCTAATCATAATGAAGACAATTTTTTTTAAGACAAAACGTTTATTTTTAATTTCTGAGAGTGTGAGTTTGGCAGTGTTGATAATTATGAAAAGGCTATATCTAATTGATTTGAAAGCATCAAAGTAAGCTTAATATAAACAACAACGGAGAGCCACTAAAATATCAATCAAAGCAAATGTGATACTATACCAGCAGTGAAAGACATGTGGTCAACCATCACGGACTAGAGTGACTTCCGCTTGCCTAGCAGCAAGATAATTTCCACAGATCACAACAGAAAATTTCTCATAGCAATCTCTAGAGAATTGCTTTGAGCATCATCGAAGTATTCCAACCGGAATCCAGAAGAATTTACACTGGATTCTTTTCGGTATCGTTAAGGGATATCCTTGGGAATCTGTGGGAGATACCCTTCATAATCCATTGAGGACTTGTTTCAGAATTAATTTGCTTCGGAATTCCTCCGGAGTCGTTCGAAGATCTTTTTCAAAATTGTTCGGAGATTTGCTTCGGAATTCCTTGACGATTTGTTTCAGAATACTTCAACGATTTGCTTCAGAATTCCTTGAATATTTATTTCGGAGTCTCTCGACGTTTTGCCTCGTAATCCCTGAATGATTTGCTTTGAATCCCTTGACGATCGGAATCCCTCTGACGATTTGCTTCGGTATCCCTCGACGATTTGCATCGGAATTCCTAAAAGATTAATTACGGACTCCCTTAATGATTTACTACGAAATCCCTCGTAGATTTGCTTCGGAATCCTTCAACGATTCACTTAAACATACATGGAGGATTCCCTTCGGAATCGCTGGATAATTCTTTACGGAATCTCTGGAGGATTGATTCGGAGTCCCTCCACGATTTTCTTTGGGATCCCTCTACAGATTGCTTCGGAATCATTCGACGGTTTGCTTCTACATCCCTGAAACATTGTCTACGAAATCCCTGAATATTCTCGTCGGAATTCCTGAAGGATTCTATTCGGAATCTCTAGAAGACTCTCATTGGAATCCCTGAAACATTTCCGACGGATTCCCTAGATCATTCCCGTTCAAATTCCTGTAATATTCCTGGAAGTCGAAATTCCTAGATGGTGGAGGATGTTCATAAGTTTCTCATATCGGAAGCTCTTGAACATTCCTGTCGGAATCCCTGGTAGATTGCCTTCAGAATCCCGGGAGGTTCTCTTCGGTCATCGAAATCCTTGGAGGATTCCCGTCGGAATCCCTGGAGGAAAGCCGCATTTTATTTTTCAAAAATGTCCACTGCCTACCGGTTTGACCCGTCACATATTTTCCTTTCAGTGTGCGTGACAAACCGAGCGCTACTACACTTAGATGCAAAACCGTACGCTATAAAACTTGAGTCGTTGTAGCAATCATCGGCTGGTAAACAAACATACTTCGATACTATGGGTACAGCAGAAAGCACATACTTGAGAAAAGAAAATATGGATGAGTGCAATTGATCCGCAATCACCTTAAGTGGTTGGAACGTATTTATCACATTATCAATAAGATAGCTTAATGAGGGGGTAAAATGTTCGAGAATTTTCGAAAAGAAGCTCAATTTAGAGAAAACAGATATAGGGGTTATAGCCCCTCCTAGGCATCGGGGCCAGTTACACCAATGCGGAAAAATCTTCGGAAATTTATAAAAATCATGCTAACTTTAACGGAAAGTTATGCGAACTTCTTTAATTATGAATCGGCGTGGAAAATTGTAGACCAACGGCGTGACGAATTTCAAAATGCCGGCGGCGGCGATGTGCCAAAAACTGTCGATGGCGGCGCACACCTCTACGTGTATTGTGACGTCAAATTGTTTATTTAGTGTAAGCTAATAAATTAAATGGGACAAGTTAGACAAATTAGGAAAATTAGGAAAATTAGACAAATGATTTATTTATTTATTATCAGACTAAGGCCGGAGTGGCCTGTGCTGCACATAAAAGTCTTATCCATTCAGCTCGGTCCATGGCTGCACTTCGCCAACCACGCAGTCTGCGGAGGGTCCGCAAATCGTCCTCCACCTGATTGATTCACCTTGTCAGCTGTGCACCTCGCCTTCTTGTTCCTGTCGGATCGTTGTCGAGAACCATTTTCACCGGATTACTGTCCGACATTATGGCTTTCAAAAACTCCCAGTGCGCGTTGGTCCTCCACGAGCATCGTCCAGGTCTCGTGTCCGTAGAGAACTACCGGTCTTATAAGCGTTTTGTAGATAGTCAGTTTGGTACGGCGGCGAACTCTATTCGATCGGAGCGTCTTACGGAGTCCAAAGTACGTACGATTTCCAGCCACTATGCGCCTCCGAATTTCTCTGCTGGTATCGTTATCGGCGGTCACCAGTGAGCCCAAGTACACGAATTCTTCAACCACCTCGATTTCGTCACCACCGATAGAAACTCGTGGTGGGTGGCTCACATTGACCTCTCTTGAGCCTCTTCCTATCATGTACTTCGTCTTCGACGTGTTGATGGCTAGTCCAATCCGTTTAGCTTCGCTTTTCAGTCTGATGTAGGCTTCCTCCATCCTCTCAAAGTTACGTGCCAAAATATCAATGTTGTCAGCGAAACCAAATAACTGGACGGACTTCGTGAAAATCGCACCACTGGTGTCAATCCCTGCCCTTCATATTACTCCCTACAGAGTGATGTTGAATAGCAGACACGAAAGACCATCACCTTGCCGTAACCCTCTGCGCGTTTTGAAGGGACTCGAGAATGCCACTGAAACCCGAACTACGCACATCACCCGATCCATCGTCGCCTTGATCAACTTTATCAGTTTATCCGGAAATACGTTTTCATGCATTATCTACCATAGCTGGTCGAATTAGACAAATGATGCAAATTAGATTAATCTGACAAATTAGTGAAACTAGACAAACCAAACAAATTCGATATACGAGACTTGCCCAATTAAGTTAGACAAATGAGACAAAATTGACGAATCCGACAATCAGGCCAGTTAAAAAAATGCAAATCAGACAAATAAGAGAAATTAGACAAATAAGGCAGATCAGATAAATTAGACAAATTAGACAAACAAGGCGAGTTGAACAAATTATGTAAATTAGGCAAATTATGTTAATTAGACAAAGGATACAAATAAGACAAATCAGACAAATAAGAGAAATTAAACAAACCATTTTTTTTAAATATTTATTACAGAGGTTTTCAGTCCATGACTGTTTCACCTCATGTTTAAACAAATCAAACATATTATACAAGTAAGATAAATCCGACAAATCTCCGGTACTTATTCAAAAGGGCATATGCGGTTTTGTAAACAAAGTTTCATATGTCGATTTGACCAATCTGATTGCACCCCTACGAAACTAACACAACGATCAGGTAGCTGAAGCCTCCCTCTACCTGTCTGTGGCGATAGTTTGCGTGGGAGTGCTATCAGATTGAAGAAATCAACGTTTAAACAAAATCACATACGTCCTTTAGAAGAAGTACCCGAGAAATATAAATATAAGGTAAATTAGACAAAAAAAAGACAAATTAGGAAAACTAGACAGATTAGGCAAGAAGGACAACGTTGAAAATAAGGCCAAGTTCCTGTTGGAAGAGCCATAGAAAAATAATATTAAAAATAAGAGGCAGATTAGGCTAAATATACAGATTAGACAAATCAAACAAATTAGGCAAATCAGAGCAATTAGACAAATTAGGCATATTAGACATATGAGATACATAAGGCAAAATAGACGACATAGACAAGTTTAAAAATTAGGCATATCAGGTAGATTAGACATATTATGTAAATTATACAAGTGAGACAAATTAGACAAGTGAGACAAATTATGCCAATCAAACAAATTAAAGAAAATAGACAAATCAGATAAATTTGGCATATTAGACAAGTGAGACAAACCAGACAAACTAAAAAATAGGCGAATTAGTCAAATTTTACAAATTAGATAAATTAGTCATATTATACAAATTATAAAAATAGGCAATCTAACAAATTTGGCAAATAAGACAAATTATGCAAATAAGAAAAATAGGACAAATCGAACTAATTAGACAAATCAGAGAAATTAGGCAGATTAGACCAATTAGACAAAAAAGACTAATAGCGAGATTTGACAAATTAAACAAATTAGGCAAGTTAGACAAATTATGAAAATTAGACATATTAGACAAATCAGACAAATTAGAAAAGGCTCAAGAGAGGACAATGTGGGCCACCCACCACGAGTTTGAATCGGTGCTGACGCAATCGAGGTGGTTGAAGAATTCGTGTACTTGAGCTCACTGGTGGCCTCCAATAACGATACCAGCAGAGAAATTCGGAGACGCATCATGGCAGGAAATCGTACGTACTTTGGACCCACTTTTTTGTTATGGCGAGACAATTTTTATGCACACTTTTGTTTTCGATATTTTATCAAAATTAAACACTCAATCATGCAGCAATATAACGATGTGGTATGCTTGAGTTGAGATACCTGCTTGATTAAAGAGACTCGAAAAAGAATTTATTTGAAGTAACTAACCGAATATAAAAATGTTCACATTAACGATTGCGCTTCAATTGCAATTGCGTTCTGAACTTATAAAAAATGTTTTTTTTTCATTTTTCCCAGGGTTCCTCCTTGGATTTTTTTTTCAAAACGAAAAAACTTTCTTTTTCAAAAACTACTGCAATGCATTTAAATAAACGCATATAAATGTAAATTGATGTAAATAACAGATTCTATCTTCTTAACGTGCAATTTTGACCTCTCTTATGTGCTTTTCTTGTTACATTTCATAATACACGAGAAAGGCACCATCACCGCTAGGTGGATTATTTTGGGTTTTTAGTTTTCTGATGCCTCAAACTTTCACAAGAACCTTGTTTTCTTTTACTTCAATTTTTCCAATTTTCCCAATTCGTCCGATTTATCCAATTACACAGTTAACCGCAAATTTCTCAATTATTCAAATTTGTTCAATTTGTCAAATTTTTCAAATTTTTCCAAATTGAATTTTTGATCTTCCAGATTTGCCAACTCACCAGTCGGTCAAAATGACTTATGTCATAAAAAAATGCTCGTTTTTTGGCTCAAACATTTTCTTCATTTTTTGGTGTGGGATCGCCAACTTGGTAATATCTCGTGGATAAAGGGCGGGCTCTTCTCCCCATCTATTGAGTCAATCTGAGAATGTATGGCTAGATTATATTATTATATGTACTAACTTTCTTCTGGAAGAAAATTCTCTATTTATCCCCTGAATTCGCATAAGTGTCTCTGCTTATGGAACCACCCCACCTCTTTTTGGCTCTTAATACAAGAGTTTGATGAAATACAAACAATAGTATCATCATGATCAAATCGTTTGTCAGATATGGCCAACTATCTCAAAGAATTTGTTTGAAAACGTTTGAATAAGTTTGAAAACAAAACTTAAAACAAGTTCTATAGTGATGGAATCGATAGGTCAATAAATTTGTTTTTCAATTGTCAGAATTTGCGTTATGGATTGTGCTTCTGGGATCCATAACGCAGAATGTTTTTATGTTAGTTTTATGATGAATCTTTAAAATCACACATCAAGAAAAGCAATTTATTTTTATGTGAACACATTCTAAAAACAAATTAATATAATTTAATATCAATGCGAAAGCACTTTCCATGCATGTTAATTTTCGAACACTCTGGTATATTTGTGTCATATCAAACGGCAGGCATTACCACTGCAAGCATTGCGGACCGTTGCTTATTTGCTGCTTTCAGAAACCAAACCATTCACCAGAATTAACATTGGAAGGATTTGTTTTTGCAGCATTTTTAATAAGGTCACTAACATCAAAGGGCATCCCGTGTAATAATTAACATTTTATCCTTACTAGCTTCTAGAAAAAAATCTGGAAAAAAGACAATTACACTTCCTAAAACATCTAAACACATTTATCCTGTAATTTTGCAAACATAATTAATGGCCAGCAAATAAACAGTCATAAACTAGTACTCAGATTTCATCAGCGGATTAATCACACGAGCACCGGAACCGAAATCGATATTGTACTCTATGTTATTAGTTATGGGTAGCACCTGTTTCCGGGATTGGAAATAAACGCGAGACGTGAGCTGGACGTGAACCACAGAAAGGTGCTACCATCAGCATCATCAGCCATCGCTGTTGTTGTTCGGGTTGAGCTCGGAAAATTATCTAAATGATTTATGTTTACGAAGCATTAACCACTCAACCCTGGCCGATGCGGAATGGCGATACCCAGGTAGCCATCAACTTTTGTTCCATCGCCCGCCGTTCCAAATATTATACCGGACAGAATGATGCATTTCTGCTGGCCAGGCAGGACCAAACCATCCAGCCCTACCAGCGGGAATCGTCCGCCCTGCCAGTGAGGCTCGTTCACCTGTTCCCGCAACTTTTTATCTGTCACATCATCGCGTGAAAGGTGCTCTGCCTGTGCGAGGACGATGATGATGGTGATGATGAAAACCGCAGCGCTATATTTATGAATGTGGATCATCCATTCCACTCGGGCGAGCTCGAAGTGGTGGTGCAATAGCGTGAATATCAACTATCACATTACAGCGCCAATAACCCGAGGATGATGGGATGCATCGTGGATGGAGGACGCTTGTTTGGTAGGTATCTGGTACACAGCTGATCGCCGCAGATCTGCATTCTCGGCTCGGTATCGGAATCCAGCCTGTCAATGGAGAGTTTACTGCAATAATCTAGATTTTATGGTGAGCGATAACAAACTTATTGCGCATCGGGTTCGATGGGGTTCCCCATGCTACAACTTGTGGTGATAATTTTGAATAGTTTTCGAGGTATTACAGCGAATGATTCTGGTGCACACATAATTCAAGGGCTTCCACTTTAATGAGTGGACGTGTACGTAGAAAATAGCTGAGCTTGGCTATCAGAATTAAATCTGAATTGAACGCATGAAATGAATTCGCTACAATAATTTTTCGAATGTTGACATATTGGATTAAGTCAGAACCTCTATTACCAGCTCGACGATTTTCACATTGATAACAATTTCAAAAATATTTTATTCAAGATGTTAAGACCGGAGAAAGTAAATTATCAAAATTATAGCGTGGGAGAAATTAAGCTGAAAGAGCAATCGACTTCACAACACTTTTCATTTACCATCTATTTTATCGCTCCAGGAGGGATAATAACTTCAGTATAAACCAAACTCTTCGTAAAACTCAAAGAAAGTCAGAACTCCACCGCCAAGAATTAACAAAAGTAAAAATCGAAACATTGAGAGGCAGAAAAAAAACTACATCCAATCAAGTGGAAATCATTTTTCTCACCCCGCGCCTCCCCCTCCATCAACTGTGTAGCAAGAAAGCAAGAGCAACTGCACAATGGTACAGAATCATCCTTCGAGAACCATTTGTCAAGGGTCAGCAGTTGGGACCGAGTTGCCGAATCGGACAAAAAAGTATACACAGTCCGAAACACTTCCCGAAGACGGAAACAGATGAATTGGAAAATTTGTGAACTCGAAGAAAATGGCATCGAAAAACAGCGAACATTATTGGTGAAAAGTCAATCAAATGAAGTGAAAACTAGATTCCCCCGCGTGTTCTTTGTGTTTCGTTTTCTGGAAGAATGACCGGTTTGCCAGACTCTGGCTTCTTGAGATACGTCAGAAAAACGGTACGATAGGTACCTACTGTGGGTTACAAAGGAAGAGAAAACGGAAACACATTAGACAATTGAGTGGTCGGATTAAATTGCCGGAAAGGGCGGCAGCTGTGCGAACCGAAAACGCGATAGATGAGGGTTTTCCGTGCGGTAGGCGCCGTTTGCAGGATGGACGTGCCTTACTTTAATGGGCGAATGGATTTCGAAAGCAATTACCTAAAGACTGATCGATTTGTAATGGCTTGCAGGAACGGTGGTTTGGAACATTTTTTTTTTTTCCAATGGTGGCACCCTTTCTCGAAATCAATTTCTTAGTTTCGGTTGTTCTTTTCGCCATAACTATCAGAAATCTCCTTTCAACACTTGCTCAATCAACAAACGTGAAGGGGGAGCCCAACATCGAGAAGCAGTAGCGGCGAACGAAGAGCTGAGCGTGTCGATAATAGTTCATCAGCGAATTGAACCACCATTCGATGACGACGACGACGACGGTACTGACTATTATTGAACTGCAACGCCTTGAGGCTCTTTTTCGATGTTTCGCCTACGATGCCCTCACCGTGAAGGCGCATCTAGTTAGGGAAAAGCAGTTCAAAGCATCCCGGAGAAGTCGTTTCGCGTGTGCCATCAGAATGAAGCGCCTGAATAGCAATAGCGATACCTATAGCTACGGTATCTCAGTGCAGTGGGTTGAACAGCAATGCACCCGGCGATGAGTGGTGAATGGTTTTGCGATGTGCAAACGGCGTCGACGACGGTGCCATATAACCCCGATGATGAACTAAAGGTGATTTGGGCGATATTAATTTGAACGTATTTTCAAACAAAACCGATTGGCTTCTTGTCGGTAGGCAGATGCGGGTGGAAAATTCCTTTCTCTTTGACAGGGGTTCCAAATGATTTGATGTGAGGCAGCACTTGAGTACTGAAAGCAAATCTTTTTCTTTTTCAATATTTTACGTGTTTTTACTGATTCCTACGAACTTGCAAGAATGTTTAGTGAAGGGAAAATCCATTGGTCCTAAATATCAGTAAAAAATCTCATTCTATTGATCATTGATACATATGCAAAAAATCATACTTTTGACTTGAAAAATCAGTTCGTATGGCTATTGGAGATTGCTCGTACTTGATTCTTTTGTGCTACTCATGGTTTGACTAAACTTTTAGCTCTTGCATGACTAAAATGGTCTGCAATAGTCTAGGCCAGAATGAGATTATGGGATCCCATCACCATGCGATCATGGGTCGTATTTATAAGGAACAGTATTGTATAGCTTTGTGCACAAAATACGTAAAGCTTGAGTGAGAGGGAGGAGTCATCTTCAACTGCAAAAACTCAAAGGTGCAGCCCAATCGTGTTGTACGTAAAGGTGAGGTAGGACTACGTAGCTGTACGAAATGGATAGTATTCGAAACATGTCATGCGACTGCTCTATCTTCATGATTTCTCATGAATAATCTTCTGGTGATTCCATAAAGGACGATTGACCTCACTGGCTACTTCCAGAATATTACATGGTTCCCCGGGGAACCTGTAGAAGAGGACATTTCCTACTTTAGACCAAACGTATCGTGAAACTGCTCTATCTACATGGATATTCACAAATAAAGTTCTGGAAAGGCTGTGAAGTGTAAAACAACTCATTGGCCACTCCGGGAACACCAACGAGTGCCCCAGTGGTATGTGGGCATTTTCATTTTTGCTCTAAAACATATCATGCGATAGCTCTATCTTCATGGTTTCTCACGAATAATCATTTGAAGATCTTATAAAGGACAATTAGCCTCATCGACCACTTTCGGAATACCACGGAGTACCCGAGGGACCTGTATAAGGGGATATTTCCGAATTAAGACCAAAATGTGTCATGCGACAACTCATTCTTCATAGTTTTGACGTAGGACTTACGTCTCTCTTTACTATACCGGGTGTCATTTCAAAATTTGCAAATAAACCGCGTTACGCTGTGTTGAAAGATTTTAAACGTTAATAGCGTTCGTCTCAGTGGACGAATTTCTGCGGTAAGCCCCTCAATCGACAGATTTCAAGTATGCCTTCCATGTCCATGCTAGATAAGACCCGAAAAACTTGTTTCAATAGGCATGAACCTGTTTTCAATGAAAAACATTGAGATTAAGGGAACCTATAAATATGGGTACCGCATAATTCTTGCATCATTCCATTACCACGTTCTGATTGGTGCAAACACCAGCGAATGAGCAGCCGCTGGGTCTGCCGAGAAGCCATAAAATAGCGCAACGCGGTTTTTCCTTTCATTCTGACCGGGACAAGCGAAGCAACCGCATCATCGATTGAACAGCACTCACACCTTTTAGCAGGGAATGAAGTCTGCACCGACCGATTTTTTCGGCTTGACACCATCGAAGCGACCATCATCAGCCGAAACCTAGCCCGTACATCAGCAGTCCACCCTACAGACCCGACAAAGCAGCATTGCTGAGCAGATACCGACAGCAGCAGCAGAGTCGAGCCGAGACCGGCCGGCATCGGTGCTGAGCCGAGACAGGCTGAACAAAAGCCACATGATGCAGCATGTATTTATGTCCAAAAAACAAACGGTTCTTGAGAGAGCCAATAATAGAGATCAATATCAATGCTTTCAATACCCTTCGGGATAGAAATTGTACTTGGGTGCCAAATCCAATATTCTAGAGATAAAATTTTATGCGTGATTTTCATAAATAGCGTCAAAACTAACAGTGGCTAATTTTTCTGATTTAACCGCGAAGTGGTCGAAGGACTTCGCTTGACCATGCTTTTAAAGATTCATAAGATGTCCAAATCTCTCACATAATCTTATTTGGATAAAAAAACACCGATAACAGCTCAAACATGAATAAACTATCAATAGATTTTTCATCAAATGTTGGATTTGATCGATAAAAAAATATGTAGATAGACATTGTTTTATACTGACCGCACACAAAGCGAACGTGACTGAGAAAAGAACACATACTTCCCACATGAACTGCAGTTCTAAGCTCGTTTGCCCGGCTTATTGGCCTGTATCTAGCGAAAAGTCCCGTTAGGAAATAGACGCCAGCAGCGAGCAACAAGCGTAAAAAAGAAGAAGCCCTTCTCGAACGCGTTGATGATGATGACGCTTTGGCTGACAAAGAAGCGGGATACAAGACACTAGCTGATTGGCCCACCAATTGGGAAGCAGAGAAGATTCAAAATAAGGTATAAAAGAAAAGTGCATTCGCTCGCAGAGCATTCAGTCTTTTTTATACCATCACTAGAAATTCGCCGTTATTTGAAAAGATCGTTTTCTTACTTTTTGCACTTAGCCGAAGCAAACAGCCTTTTTCAAGGCTCTAAGAGTTAAAAATAATGTTCTCCTTCAGTCGCTATCGCACGGATTAGAAGGCTCTTCAGTGGAAGGGCTGAGATACAGTCTACATCCCCTGTTGAGCCAACTTGTGGTTTATTTCAGGCAGTCCTTCAGTGGGAAGGTTGCCACTGTCGAGGCTAATATTTCGTGACCGGACAGATACTTCCTGAATTTTTGTTTGATGATTCTTGTTCGAGGTAGATTTGATTTCTGTGTCGGTTTGATGAGAAGATTTTGCCAAGGAATGGTATGCAACGCCGATTATTTATCCAAAATAGTTGATGTGAGAAATTTTGACATATTATGTATCTTAAAGGCATGGTCAAGTCAAGTCCTACGTCCACTTAGCGGTTATGTCACAGACATTACCCACTGTTCGTTTTTCACAATAAACTTCTGGTAATTCTGAAAAGTGCAGAAAAATTAATTGACCATTTCCGGAACTTCATAGAGTGCCCCGGCGAACCTGTAGGAACGTACATTTTTGTTTTTGCACCAAAACATGTCATGCAATAGGTCCTTTATTTTCAAGGTTTCTCACGAGTCATTCTCTGATGATTCTATAAAGAACAATTTACCTCACTGGTTACTGGATTATCACGGAGTGTCCCAGGGTACCTGTAGAACAGGACATTTCCGAATTGAGGCCAAAAAATTTCATGCGGTGGCTCGTTTGTTCATGTTTTTTACATATGAACTTCTGTAATGTGTAAGGGAAATCATTCACCAATTCCGAAGCATCACAGAGTGCGCCGGCGGAACCTTTAGGTATGGACAAAAGATATTTTAGTTACTAGATAAAGATTGTCGCTGCCGTCGCTGTCCGGAACATCTTTTGCTGGCGAGGATAGGGGAGCTAAATGTCAAAGAAGGAAAATCCATACGATTTGACAGGTATGTACCACACATGTTTCGGACAGCAGAACAAAGGGAACCGAAGCGACAATCTTTATCTAGTAACTAAAATATCTTTTGTATGGACATTCCCGATATTAGACTAAAACTGGTCATGCGCCAGCTTATTTTTCATGGTTTCTCATGAACAAACTTCTGAAGCCTTCCTGAAGGGTGAAAGTCTCATTGGTCACTCTCGGAACCTCATGGGGTGCTTTGAGGGCATTTGCATGTATGTACATTTCCGTTTGTAGACCAAAACGCATTTTGCGATAGCTCTATCTGTTTGCTTACTTACGAATAATCATTCGACGTCATTGTTCACGTCATTGTTCAAGGAAAATCGACGTCATTGTTCACTTACGGACCATACGCAGTGCCCCTGGTGAACCTGTAGAAGGGGGCATTTCCGTTTGTAAACTAGAACGTATGTTATTCGATCCTTTATTTTTAATAATGCGCCATTCCACACACTAAACGAAATTTTACACTAAGATGGCGTCTTCATCGGTTTGGCTATCGTCGGCGGAAGTGAAATTTTCTGGCAAGATTATTTGGTTTTGGTTTTGTTAATCATTGGAAATGATTGTTTTCCGGGCCACCATTTTATACGAAAGAAGGTCAATCCGACATGAATTTTATTCAAAATGCATAACATAATGGTTTGGCAACGACAAAAGGTTACCCTTCAGTAGCAGAATTACAAGAGCTCGACGGAAGGGATGATGCAATCAATTTGTTTGAATGAATGGAATCGCCTAGCGCCGATGTCACCGAAACAGTCCATTTTTGCAATCACCCCTTTCTGTTCAGAAAATGCTGGTCCTGAGAAGGAACAGTTTTCTTTCCCCCAATGCGCCTTTCAAATAACTAACTGCAGCCACACGCTTAGCGGAACCTTGCGTTGGAATTTCACTTCGTGCTGTTATTGTCCGACGGCCACTCGATGAGTTTTCGCTAAGACGCCACCATTTGGAATAAATTTTCAGCATCGCCACTGGTGGCGCGGGATCGCTACAGACGCCAGAACAGAATGGTTTTCCGTTTAAACTGCTATCAGTCCTGCTGCTGAGTTTGCTTCACTACGCCCGCTCTTCATGTTCGACCGCTCTCTGAAGAATCCCGATCAAAATGGATCGCGCGCGCCGGAAAGCAGCTCTCTTGTATTCAATAAAGTAAGCCCGTTAGCTCCGCCCCTTTGTGATCTGATATGGGTGTAAATATGATGTGCATTCATAACGATTAACGAAAGGGCGGGGCTAATGAGATTACTTCATAAGATACAAGAAAGCTGCTTTCAGGCGCGTGCGAGCCATTTTGATCGGGATTCTACAGAGAACAGTCACGAAGCATGGGAGAGACTGAAAATTCGAAGCATCCTGCGAAATTTTCTCACAAGATGAATTTGGTTATGAGCTGTTAAAAAAAGTAACAAAATAAATTTGACCCAAGACGAGATTTCTTCATCGTACAAAAAATAATCGCTTGGCGTCTGTCGATCTGATCGACGGTCGCCTGTGGGTGGATGCTGCAGAAATTTTCCTCTAAAGATGCGCCTTTATACATTTGGCTGTCATCGGTCTGTCGTCTGTCTGTCATCGAGTTTATACTATTCCATTTAATTCCACTACTTTATTGTGACAGATATGTATTTCGACCTCGCATCACGCGGGATCGCAAAAGACGACATTTTTGTAATCAAGCCTTTCTTCACATAAAATACTGGTTCGTTGAGGTTGAATAATGACCACCGACGCCAACAATGCGATGGTTTTCCGTTGAAAATGCTACCAGTGTTGCTTTTTTGCTCCGCTGCATCCACACTGCGTTAAATCTTGCTCGAACTGACGATTAGTTCCAAACCAGCCATTTACTTGATTTTGATGTCTGTGCTTGCGATGCATGCACGGGTTTGGTTGTTTTACTACTTCTAAATTGTTTGCCAATTTTGAATTATGAATAGTTGAAAATTGATATTTTGAGAACAACACATTGAAGCGTTGACTCATCCTTGATCAAATGGTTCAAAAGTATTGGAAATCCATCTAGAAACGGCTGAGATATTAACGTTCAAAGTCTACCATATTTTCGTGACGGTCTCTGATTTTCGCAATCGCAAGGTGTACCCCTATATAAAAAAGATAAACGTAGTCCTACGGTAAAAGAAGGTAAGGTACCCCGGAGCAAGTGAAAATACTGGTAAGTGGATACTATGGCTGCCGATGAATCGGTGAACGTTTTTCAATGGTAACAATGTTCTAGAAGGATGAAGCAAAACTATCAACGAATTCACGCGACACAAAACTATATGAAATCAAATCCATTTGAGGCACCATACTAATGCTATTGGTTGGTCATGCTATTACTACCGGGAAAAGCTATTACTTTTATTTGAATTCAATGGATTTCCAACAAAATGGTCGTTTCTAAATGTGTCATTGATGTGAAAAATTAATATTTTGAGCAATTAAATAATTGTGTGACATGGAAAACGATTTAAAAGTATTAATTCAAGCCAAAATTTGCAATTTTCATTTTCCCTCGAGTTTTAACATACATGGGGCAAGTGGGACATATTAGAATAACGTTCTCGATAGAGCAATTTTAACTTTTTAATATTGTTTTCTAGTGAAAAATAACTTCGACACTCATATATTATATGGCACTGAATCAGATGCAAATTGATATCGTTGGTTTCTTTGGTAAAAAGTATTGTACGGTTAGATACCAAATATGTATTTTGCATTCTAAAAATTATCTCCCGCTTGAAAAAGAACAATGGTCATAACTATGCAATATTTTTCCGTTTCAAGTGCAAATAATCTATTTATTCCACAATAGATCAACAGGTTTTGTCTTGTGTTTTGTTATTTTCAAATCAGATTTACATATTTTCAGATAAATAAAGTCCTTTACTTGAAAATTTGCAATTTCGTTCTATTACACACTCGCACAGCACGCCGCTTGAATAAAAACGCTTCTTTGAAGTACTGATTTATTTAATAATGTGTGTTCTAAACAGAGAAATATCCATCCGAAAAGTGAATAAAGATTTGTTTATCCTTTCCACCCAAAACATTTGGTACAAATGTAAGCTAATGAAAAGCAAGACAACATCCAATTCAACCAGTAAATCGACTGTTGTCGACTAATAAGGCTCGATGAAAAAATAATTTTTTGCCGCAAAATGTTTTATGCAAAAAAAAAAGTTCCTTAAAGTTTTGCCTAGGGACTACCCCTACGTCTTTCCTTGAAGGTATAAAAACAAAATCCAGTTGCTTATAGTTTTCGAAAAAAACGTCATAAATTTCGAAACATTTTTTTTTTTTCAGTCCGGGGCTGGCTCGTCTCCGCGAAACATTG
This sequence comes from Armigeres subalbatus, assembly GCF_024139115.2. Classification (NCBI taxonomy): domain Eukaryota; kingdom Metazoa; phylum Arthropoda; class Insecta; order Diptera; family Culicidae; genus Armigeres; species Armigeres subalbatus. The sequence goes on along the minus strand of NC_085140.1, from coordinate 50,109,481 downwards.
AATATAGGTATTCTTATAGTACACGGCAGACTGCGATGGGCTGGACACTATTTTAATATGAAATTATTGCAACACCGTTAGTTTGCTCTAACTTTCTTTTTATCGGATGAACAACAAAATTGCAGAACAGTTGTATACATATATAAACTTCAGTTTACATACATTGAATCAATTTATTGCTAAGTCCTCGACACTTTCGCTTCACAACGTCCCAAAGAGCTTGTACAGTCATATCTGATACCTTTAACTCATTTTCCAACCACTTCCTACACATGTTTTTTGCATCCTTGACTATCTTATTGGTTTTCCTGAGCTCCCACTTCATCTTGGCTCAATAAGTTTCGATCAGGGGCACGAAATACACCGAAAAGTCTCATACCATTCCAGCAGTCTTTTTCAATAATGACATGAAGCTGAATTCGGCAAAAATGAAGGTTTTTTATTGTGCTACTTCAAAAATGGCAAAAAACGTTTTTGTTGGCACTCAGTCTCTTAAATTTCACCATTGACGGTACTTGTTGTGACGAAAATTTCGCTCGCTTTCCACAGGTGCAAATGGCCTGCCGAATTAGGAATTCGATGCAAATTTGAACATTTTCTTCTTTTGAAACGATCATCTACTTGGAATTTATCTTTCCCGGTGTAAAATTACTGCCCTGGCGTTTGTTGGAGGTCAGCTTTCACGTATGTTTTGTATTTGGTCAACAGCTCCGTGTATAGCTTCCTAGCATGGGTCTTGGCAACAGTTGCCGTTCATCGCGGTTTGGAAGTTTTGAACCTTTTAGGCTTTTAGTCCAGCTCTTGACTACACCTTTGGAACGTATCTTTGGAAAACGCCGACCTTTTTGGCAACATAATTGATTATATGTTGGGATTTCTGGAGAAATTAACAGCGTTGTTAACAGTTGTAGATAAACCTTTGCACTAGAAGTCCACCATACAACACATTTTGAAATTTAGCCTCTGGAATGAGTTATCGAAAAACTACTAAATGATCGAAGGCAGATTACTAAATGATCGATAACATCGTTGGTTGCATTTTGGATCTCTAGAGGAAGTGCTATATCCGCTTATATCTTTCAAATGAGACGTGTGATACAGGCTAAAATCACAAAATTTCATAGATGAAAGTCTTATTTATGAAAAGGAAGTTTGAAATGGGCATCGGATGTTTATAAATCGCTGAGATTTTTAACTATCTGAAAAGAAAATATTCTTCGTTTTGGAATGTGCAACATATTTTGGACCCCCAAAATGTACATATTTTGGACACCCCCCTTTTAGACTGTTCAAAAATGAATTTTCAATTTGCACAGGTCATTTGAGCTAAAGCAAAGTCTTATCTTTCCATTGACATGCATCAATGAGAAGATTGCAGCGATTTAAATTTGCAATTTCAACATGAACTGATTGTGTTCGTTATGAGATATTTAATGATGTATGCTTTGAAGCGTAACGCATTGTAACGCTTGCCTTCTTGAAAAAATTGCTTTCATCAACATTTCATCCAAATATCGTTATTTTCGCACATGAAACTAGTTAAACACATTCGCAGCAATCTTATTTGCATAAAGACCATGCGGAATTCAGCAGCGGCATTGAATTTAGTTCAGATATCAATAAAATGTCAACAGGAGGGTCCAAAATATGTAGGGGTCCAAATCAAGTTGGTTACCCTAATTTTTCGGTAAATGAGACGGACCTTAATGTTTGTTTTCATTCTGATTCTGATAAACTTATTTCTCGAAGGACCTTAGCCGGCCCTGTAAACATACTGTGAAACAATATTAAATTTCCGGTCCAGGCATCCCTAAATTGTCAAAATCGAATGATAATTGTGGTCATCTACAGCATCTTACGAGCGCTAACGGCCGCTTATTTTAAGCTCTTTTAGTGGAATGTCTAGAAGTAGTTTGATTTAAAACGGAAAGCAGTACGGGGTTTGACTTTTCTCATACTGTGTATCAAGTGTGATATCACAAAATAAAATTTGAAATCGAAAAATTGCGTTTATTATGCAGTAGAAGGAAAGTCCAGCCCCGTACTGCTAACCGTTTTTAATCAAATTGCTCCTAAAATTTTTGAGAAGAATTTTAAAACACTTCCCGTATGTTTCCTCGTGCAATTTTTTTCAAATATTATCCTTACACGGAAGAAAAAAAGTACCCAAAGTTGAGTACTTTTAAACTTACTTTTGAGTTATTTTTTCTCTTCGCTTTCATCCACTCTTTCTTTTGTTGTCAAAAACAAAAGAGCCAAACAATCCAACGACGCCAGTTCAATACGGGAAGCCAATTTTGAGTTTTATTACCTGAGGTCGAAATTGAGTGAATTAAACTTAAATTTGGGTCAATAAATTTTCCGTTGGGTACTTTTTTAACATGGGAGTAAAGGCAAACTACTTCGACCCTACTTACTCAATTTTGGCTTCCCGTACGGATGTTCGAGGTTGGGTGAATTAAACTCACTATTGGGTAGTTTGTTTCTTCCGTGTAGACATCTTCTTCTTCATGCAACCTTTATTCGCCAATAATGATAAATTCATGAGGATGATGATGATTGCTGCGATAACAAACGACACAAGACAAACGTCAAATAGATTGTACCTTACCAGAAATGTTAAATTGTGGCGGCTATCGAAATTAATTTATTGTTTTTTTTCGGTGATAATTTCGGCTGATTTTGATGATAATTATATTGTGGCAGCTATTACCGCACGTAAAATGCTGGATAAATGACGAAAACAGAACAATATAACTTAAGTTATTGAAATTTAAATTTTCACGATCGAAAATCATTTTACGATACATAATTAAATACCCGCGCGAAATGTACGGTACAATATGAACGGAGCTTTAAACTTCAAGAACAGCACTAGCGCCACACCAACAAACGGTGGCTTCAAGAACTAGTGCTTGTTTCACGGGGTTGGTTTAGTAGCGACCGGTAAAGTGTCAAGTGACGATCGATACTGCGCTGCCGAACGACTAATATTGTCGGGCCGGCACCAAACCGGACCGCGCGATTGAGCACTCGCGCTGCGACGCGAGTCGCGACAATTTGAAATATTTCATTAGTAGTGCGCATCATGCACGCATGGATGTACTATCATGCGCACTAATCAGAAATGAGTTGCGACGTCTGATAACTGCAGATATTTCATTTTATTGAAAACAAATTTTCGATTTTCTACTATACACGGAATACTCATGCCCGTTAATCTTGCATTAAGGCTGTGAACCATTCCAGCGATTCGTTTAACTTTTAGTTAAAATTTTACAGTTTAATGGTTATTTCTCTGTGGTTAAAAATAGCCTGCTTCGGAGCATGGTTAGATTTGACAGTTCGATAGTTATGACCTGGGAGGGAGCTCTCGATACTACACATCAAATAAATAAATACTGTCGTCAGGCTACAAGCAAATTTTCAACAAGAATAAACAATCAACGTAGGCGCCACCTGAAAAGACTAAATTTTGTTTTGTGTGTTATTGTTGTTATATCGCCTTGGAAAATTTTCTTGACGAGAGTTTTATTCTCGGCTCACACTGACATGTCATGACAGCTAGATTTCGGCTCGGCTTGACACACACATTTTTTGAATCTGTTTCTCCCTCCCAGGTTATGACGGCCCAAAGCTACTGAGGCAGTCAATTATCATTTTTTGCTCTGTAGCTCTGTAGCTCTGTAGTTTGCTCCCACTGGTAAAATCTGTTCGGATAATTTACAGACACCCTTCTTCTTCTTATTGGCATTACATCCCCACACTGGGACAGAGCCGCCTCACAGCTTAGTGTTCATTAAGCACTTTCACAGTTATTAACTGCGAAGTTTCTAAGCCAAGTTACCATTTTTGTATTCGTATGTGCATCATGAGGCTACCACGATGATACTTCTATGCCCAGGGAAGTCGAGACAATGTCAAATCCGAAAATTGCCTAGACCGGCACCGGGAATCGAACCCAGCCACCCTCAGCATGGTCTTGCTTTGTAGCGTTTTACCACACGGCTAAGGTGGGCCCCTGCAGACACCCTGTATAGATAGAAATTAATCCTTCAGGACGAAATGACCGTTACATTGTTAAAGGTCTTTAAACGATAAAAAATCATTTTTAATATCTTTGCCATACACTTTTAGTGCATTTTCATTGGGGTGCCTACAACTGACAAAAAATACGTTTTACTCAATTGAAATATGTTTATTATAAATAACGGAATCAATTAAATTCGATCACCAGGTGCCGGCTGAGATGTATTGAAAAGTGAATTGAGATAGAAAGATAGTAGTCATCATAATAAAATAACTCTGCATTCACCTATCCAAGAAATCCACTAGCGGGACATGCATGTGAATAAAACAAGATCTGTCATGGAGCATTCGCAAACCTCTGGCTAAATTGCATTTATTGGTAGCTATTTAAACACCATCTCCCCCATCCATCAACGCAGATTGGCAACGGATACACTCAAACAGATAGGTCAGGTTTAGGTCAACCGATAGATCATTTCAAATTGTTGAAAGGTAATGCCGCAGTCTTTCGTCGCACTGCCACAAAGTTGCTTCGCAAGTACTTAATTTATCGCAAAATGCATTGAGGAAGCTATTGCAACATCTCCAATGAACTTCGCGATAAATAAGCACTTGAGAAGCAACTATGTGGCAGTGCGTTAAAAGAGAACATAAGAAGCAACTTTGCCTCTTGCCATTCCCACGGAGTCAACATCTATTAATTCTTCGTACAACTCTCCCACGAATATGAGATAAAAGTCCCACTTACCTGTAGCTTCGTGGTCAAACTGGCTAATTTATTGACCACAGAGTTCGAACTGCTCTCGCAGTTTATGGCACTTTTTCCCCGCACAGTCATCCATTTCTCTAACGGTCTGTTTTATTTTCTCTATTTGCAGTTGCATCAGCCGGATCTGCCGCCAATAATCACGGCCAGCCACAACAGCAGCAAAATCACGGACAAGTACCAACGGACAGTAATCTGCATCACACGTACAACTATCTCAAAAGCACTGGACAGGTGAGCCAACTGTAACATAGGCATCAGGGTATTCCATATGGAAATGCAGCGTCGAAATGGCTCAGATGGTCATTTCGAACATAAAGATGCGAAATCAATTGTAATAAAATGTTCCATTCAATAAGATGCACGGATGCATCCCTTTACCATATTGAAGGTGGGGTTTGAGTCTCAAAGTGGGATTAGACATTTTTTCTTGATTTCTCTGTCGCCAATTGGACACACCTATGTAAGTTTTTATTGAACACAAAATTGCATAGCGGCAATAGTCCTGTTGTGGAACTAAATACCAAACATATGTTCTCAATTTACCAACGCAAAAACTTTATTTTTAGATGTTTCCAATTTAGTTTTGATGTTCTGCAGTTGCCTTGAAACACCCTAACAGACACTCCACCGGGAAGAACCACATCTCAAATATACCCAGCGAAATGAAGTCCGAACGGAGGCAATGATTGCTTTCTTCTTCGAGGCCGTATGACCGCCTACCCAAGGTTCATAAACGGGCGGCGCGAACGATTCGAATTGAGCGGGGCCGTTCGTTGCCGCTGGGTTTGGGGTACTAACATGATTCCGAAACGATAGACAGACCGACCGACAGCTTGTTTATGCTGATTGGCAGACATCATTGCATTGATGGCTGCTGGATGGCTGGTAGAGATTGCATGAAATTGCTATTTCGATGAATCGTGGTTTGCTGCTACGGGCCGTATGGCAGATGAAGCTGTCAAATGGTGGCGGTCGTAATGGCTGGGAAACAACGGAAATCAGCCAATAATCGTGGACGATTTCTGGGCGAAGGAAAATTGAGTTAGGACTTTCAAAATTGGCGAGACTTATGGGTATTTAAAATACTCATTTGAAGGAAGCGTTATAACTATGAAATCCTTCCAGAAACCTTCGATTCGGATAGTTTAGTTTCAACTCTAACGATGCTATATCGAGTGGATAGGAGAAGTTAGGAAAATTTAAAACTTCAAAATGCTTATCAAATTACCTAACCCCTACTCATCCATGAAGACTTTTTAAATAATTTATTAAAAACTTCAGAAATTGTTGATACAGATTCATGTCTATAATTTAACCCACAACTGTCATTGAATTTTAATAAAATGGTTGAGAGATTTTTTGCAGTATATGACGAAAAATGAACACCTTAGTCGAATTCAAAAATGGAGAGTCTCGTGGCTGTTTTGAATAGTAGAATCGCTATCGGCTCCCCCAGATGAACATTTCTCCTTTCCAATTTGGAGTTTGAAATTGCACGATTTGGGTATACATACGTTTGTGACCAAACAATTGAGTTTTCCGTTTTTGTCGAATGGTAACTTTTTTTTCGGCACTGTTTCCCGTATCTGATAAAGGAAGGCAAACCATGATTAATACTGCTTGATTTGGCAAGAATTAACATTCTTAATGTGATGGTCACTGCATCGCTACAACCATATTTGAGTTATTCTTTTTATAGACATTTTTGTCAGACTGTTATTAAGTTTTTTCTATGAGCTCCGTTATCTAACATAATCGGAAGGGTATAGTCTTTTTAAAGTTGATGAAAGCATTCAATTTCTTCAAACGGTCTCAATTCAATCTATTACCAAACCATTCAACTGTTGTAATTCAAAACATTGTTGTCCATCCTTTCTATGGTTTGATCAGAGTGCTGTAAGCTGTACGACAGAATCGTCACCAAAGACGAGATACCAACACCTACATTCGTTCTTACAAGTCCAGGGAAACATATACGTCCCTACAGCGGCATCTAACCCAGTCATCTCTTGAAACAGACACGTTTTGTTCAAAATAATCTTGGTTGAATTGAAAGCGACACAGCGGGTGTTAGTTTCCTGCTCGAAAGAGAAAGTCCATTACGAGAAAAGCTCCTTTCATGCTGTTCGACTATTAGATATAACTGGAATTGGTACAAAAACAAAACACATTGTTGAAAACGTTTGAAGGGGTGGGGTAGTGGGAATAACGAAAGCTGTCTGGTCAGAGGCGACATTGACAAAAACAATTCGAAGATCCTGTATAGGACAATTGGGCTCGGTACGTACGTACCACTGATACCAAACGAAAGCAGCTTCCTCGAGAGGGACTTCAATGGTTTTTGTTTTCTAGTCCTTATGCGTCCTTTTAGATTTTCCCCAGGGAGACGGTTTTGCCGAATGAATGAATGTGTGCAGGTATGTTTCGATGGACCCGGGATCCAGCGTAGTCAAGGGATATGACCGTTCATTGTCCGATTGCGTCGATGTTGTTGTGATGTTGTTTGAATTTGTTTTCAGAATTAGAAAACGCTGAGCTGCTTTTGATGTGGATCTGAATGGCCGAAAGCTAAAGTGCTTCGGAGTGGGCGAATGACATTCAATTGCCCGAAAGCACATCAGCAGTGTTAGCAGAAGGAGCATCGTGGGGAGAAAATTGTAGAATCGGAAATTTTTTGATGGATATGTTTTTAAGATTTCTTTGCAACGAATGAACTAAATTTTATTTACTAACGCAGCCTTTTGAATTTGAAAGTTTTATTTCCTACAAACTTTTCTAATTGTGAACATCACGCTTAAATTTTGTTCGCTTAAAATGCTATTTTCGTCTGCTTTTTATTGATCCCACAAACGAGTAATTGCAGTCTCGTAGTTTGGAACTCATCAAACATTTCAAAAGAGATTAAAAGCAACATGCAGAGCAAAATCTATGCTCTGTTAAGTCGTAAGTTATGCTGCATATATAACCGAGATTCAAAACTATCCAACTTCAGAATGATCTGCTTTGAGCATAGCCATGCGATTTTCCTGTAGATACTCGAATGAATTTTTGTATACACTGGATTTTCTTTTTTTGTTGAAAAATCAAAAGATTTCCTCGAGAAAATTCGATAGAACTTAAATTTGGAAGTATTCAAAAGATTTTTCTGTGGAAATTGGAAAAATATCCCGCGGAATTTAGAAACGAAAGCTCTTGGTGATAAAAAAGACATGAATAGGCCATTCGGTCGAAAATGTCATTTGGCTGAACGGAGACCTCATTTAGTCAAGACGCTTCAAATCTCACTTCTCAGCCTCAATTTCAGACTTCTCAGTGTGAAGCGAGTAAAGAGAAATGGGTGTGACCCAACAAACATTGAAGACGAATAAAGCGCTTATACAGCCAAAAATTGACTTCTTCAGCTAAAAACTAGCTTATTCAGCTTGAATTGTTTGTTTGGGAGATATGAGCAAAGATAAATTAGTTAGACGTTTCACATCCCACTTCTCATTCTGTAATTTCTCCCTTGTGGGCACTCGAACTTGTTGAACTAACAACATGGTGAAAAACTGTTTTTCTCTCCTACTTGGGCATCTATGCCATCCAAATCTTTGGAAGTTGGCTGAACATTTCGATCGACCGTACAAATCATTTTGCCAAAAGAGAGGTTTGGCGAAACAAAATATTCGATCGAAAATGCCGTTTGGTCGCAGTTCTCTTCTGGCCGAACGGCTGAAAATCTTCTTTCTCCGAACAGGTAATTTGGCTACGGCCATACGGCCAAACGGATCATCATAACGCCGAACTGGCGATTTGGCTGAAGATGTCGCTTGACCGAACAAGTCATAGGACTGAACAAATCATTTAGCCGAAAAAATAGGCCATTTTGGGTTAAACCGATTAGGTCCAAAACAGACAAAAACAAACGCATCACAAATGGTGCAAGATCACAAAAAGCATATGATTGTCTGAGTTCGAAGAGTTTGCACTTTGAACTGTTCATTTTGAAATATGTCGTTCCCTCCCAGTAACGCAGTGTGATGTTTGCATCATTTTGTATTGTATTTATTTTCATCTGGCCTGGAAACTCAATCGGCTAATAGATATTTTCGACAAAACAACATTTATGACTTAAGACAGAATAGTCGTCAATCAAGTTTTTCGGCCACACCACTCTTTCGGGAAAATGAGGTCGGGCGGTCGAAGTGTGCCACGAAGTGTGCAAAGTGTGTTGAATATGTTTTAACATATTTTGACCAATTTATTTCGCATGAAGGCTTTAAAATATTTCTTATTATCTATTTATATTGGGAACGACCAGGGTAGATAACGGAAAATCCCTCTGTTTTGGCTTTTCTGGTCATAGAATTTATAAAGCGGAGTGATTCTACAACATCCGACGTTTCGACCCTTGGTTTGGGCCTTCTTCAGGGAGGTCTACAAGATTTTTATTTAAATATTTAATTTTATGTTGACATACATTTTTTAATAGAAAAATCTTACTATAGGGGTGCCGCTATGTGTCTATCGCCTATTGCTGGGCGTTTAATTGTCGGGGGAATGGTTTTGGAGCTAGAGCTTGTGATGGATATTTGTGGGTATGGTTTGAGGGTGTAATTCACTAAATTATTATTTGCCACTTCACCAAACACAAACATGGTGGCCAGACACTGTATACTAGTATTCGTGTTATTTTAGAGATAAGATTTGAGTCAGCTCTCCTATTTGGTTGGAAGTTTATGTGTTTGTGTCATGCTTTCTGTTGTAGTGTCTGTGTCATATTTATTTTATTATTTATGTTATTCTACCGAAGATGAGTTGGTCGGGTCCAGAGTGGTTGATTCTTGAGGAGATGGTTTCGTTTGGATTTGTCGGTTTTGTTTTGATGCGATCGTTCGTAGTAATCCAGAGTATATTGTGCTGAGTCCTTCAACGTCCGTTCGGTGATTTACTGTTTGGGGTGTGTTGTATATATGGAAGCATTCCAGTAGCGGTAGTGTTGCTCTATTATATGTCCGATCTATAATTTTGGTTCCCTGTATGTTAAAACTATGGTCTTCTCGTACCGTGTGGTCGGTGAGAGCTGTTTTTGAGCATTGTTGGATCATTGCATGGTCGGTGTGAGTGTAGCCTAGTTTCCGCAATCGATTAATCTGAATGATATAAGATTGGTGTCCACTTAATCGTTTCTTCAACCTGTTTGTAGTCATTCCTATATATGTGTGTGGACAATCATTGCATGGTATTTGATATACTACATTGTGTTGCATCATTGGATCCAATGGATCTTTGACTTTCGTGTGTAGCTGACTGACTGTGTTGACCTTTCGATGTGCTATTTGTATTAAGGGATATTCCTGGTGGAGGCATTTGGCTATTTTTTGACTGAGTTGTGGTATATAAGGAAGACTAACATATTGTATTATTCTGTTCTCTTGATTCTGCTGTCCTGTTGTTGATCGTTGGCTGTATTGATGTCCAGTTTGTGCTGACAGATGATCTATGGCTGGTGTGGTAGTGATGGAGACGGATGGTTGGCTATTTTGTTGTCCAGCTTGTGCTGACAAGTGATCGGCTGCTGATGTACTAGTGGTGGAGTTGGTGGCGGTGGTGGAGGTTGGAATTGTGGGGTCGACAGGTGGGTTGTTTCCAGACGTGGCTGCTGCATCCATTGGTGGTTGTAGTGCACGGTAGAAGATGCAGTTGATGAGACTGGGTGGGTAGTTGTTTTTCGTAGATTGATGTTTACGATTTGTTTTAGCTCCTGTGTATCTGCTTTGGGTGATAATGCGATGACTCTCTTGGCAAAATTAGTGATCATATTTATTTTTTGTGGTAGTGGATGGTATGAAAAGTAATTCAGCAGTCTGCCTGATGATAGAATAACATAAATAATAAAATAAATATGACACAGACACTACAACAGAAAGCATGACACACACACATAAACTTCCAACCAAATAGGAGAGCTGACTCAAATCTTATCTCTAAAATAACACGAATACTAGTATACAGTGTCTGGCCACCATGTTTGTGTTTGGTGAAGTGGCAAATAATAATTTAGTGAATTACACCCTCAAACCATACCCACAAATATCCATCACAAGCTCTAGCTCCACAACCATTCCCCCGACAATTAAACGCCCAGCAATAGGCGATAGACATATAGCGGCACCCCCATAGTAAGATTTTCCTATTTAAAATGTACGTCAACATAAAATTAAATATTTAAATAAAAATCTTGTAGATCTCCCTGAAGAAGGCCCAAACCAAGTGTCGAAACGTCTGATGTAGTAGAATCACTCCGCTTTATAAATTCTATGACCAGAAAAGCCAAAACAGAGGGATTTTTCGTTTCTTATTATCAGCCGCTTTCAATCTTGCGACAAACTTAGGATTCTTGATTTTAAAAAAATAGGTGGTGCATTTCATACAGATCATCTCTACTTTTCAGTTTTTGGCATTTTTGGAACAAACAAAAAGTGAGAATGCGCGTCCAATTATGTTTGAGCTAGCACGCAGAACGGTAACGCGATCAAGAAATTGTTTTGTTCTGCGTTGTGCGGGTGCGTCAATTAAGTTGCAAGTAAAAATTTAGTGCGCGTTTAATTGTGTTTTCTTTAGCAAGCATAACGATAGAAATGTTTGTTCTGCTTTGTGTGGATAAGTAAATTAAATGGCAAGTAAAAAAATGAGTGCGCGTCCGATCGTGTTTCCTTTAAAATGCAAAACGATCGCTCGATCATCGAAATATTTTGTTCTGCCTTGTGCGGGTGAGCAAATTTATATGCAAATAAAAAATGTACGTGTTCGATCGTGTTTCCTTCAGCTCGCAGAATGATTGTGCGATCATCGAATTATTTGGTTTTGCTTTGTGTGGTCAATAAGTCAATTAATGAGTGCGCCTTCGATTATGTTTTTTGTTTAAACTCGATCATACTACACGTTACACTCGGCATACCGTTTACCAAAACGAACCCTGCTACAACCCTTACCTCATATATCCAACATCCCAGTGATTTCTCGTGGAAGTACAGATGACTCGGCGGCTTACTTCAAGGCGAGTATCACGTCAACATTGTCCTACCCATTCCTTAATAAGGCAAAGACAAAGGTGCCGTTTGAACGAGATGGCGCCACAACATTTAAAGTAAAATGAATTTCCTTGTATGGACAAATCATCCGTTCTCATCAACTACGCATCGCACCAAAATGAAAGCTAGGTCAAAAAGCAACAAATAATTTTTAGATTTTTTGTACCCACGACTTGTTTTCCAGTTCTAAACGGAGATCACAGCAACCACTGCGCGCGGACGGCTGCTGCTAAATTTTGCTGTCAAGTTTTTTCACCCGTTTTTGTTATTTGGCTGGTGGACAATTGTATAAACTACTTTTTTTTTTAAATATTAAGTGTGATTTTAAATATTAAGTGCAGTGATGTGGTGCCTACGCTGGTTGCAACCCATTCATCCAGGTTTCGGATACATTCGGTGAGAGGTTCCAATTTTATCTCTTTTTTGTGTTATTATGTGCATCTTTATAATTATTAAATAATTGTAACATATAATAGTGCTTTTAGGCTAATATTTAGTTGGGATTATTGACTAAATGACTTGACTCTGATTTTATCGCTTTCGATACAGAGAAAGAACAAGCTTGCACGAGCGTTCTGTATTGAAAGGATATGCGTAGATTTGTTAATGGTTTGCACCACAAATAGACTGTAGTTCACCCAACTAGTTAATCTCTGGTTTTATTTTTTTATGTCTAAATATTGAGTTCGGCATTTGAAAAATTAATTATTAAAAATAACAAGATGCTTTAACAACTTTTATAACACAGTGTTTGTAAATAGTTTTCAAGAAATTCTACCCGGGTAGAGGAGGACAGCAGAACAATATCAATTGTTACTTTTATTATATGCATGACTGAATAGCAAAATTTGATATTAGGTTGTTTGATATAGTTGCTAAAATAGAAAAAGTAATGACAGAGATTGTTCGAGCGAATAACTCATGAATGACTCATTTTGGCATTGTAGTATCAAACTAATAGCAAAATATTTGCAAAAAAGAAAATACCAAAATCAGTTATTATTGATATGTTGAAAACTCAAATGATGATTGAATGACAAATTTGTTGTGATAGCAAAGTTTGTTTTTCATTTGTTGTGCTGCTCTCCTTACAATAACACATGAATAACGGATTTTGATAAAATAAGAAAGTGTGTTTGTTATTTTATGTTATTCATGAATAGCATAAAAGTAGCAAAACCTGATGTCACAGCAAAGTTTGTTATTTTTATGTTATTAGTTTGATTTTCGTCTCTACACGGGTATACATTCATTATTTTACCCTTCTGATGTATTTTCGATTAGTGGGAAGTATTACATGAAATGTCCACAATCTGATTCATATTGTTCTTACACTTATGTGTTATATCATATTTGAAACTTTATCTACGTTCTGGGGGAAAGGCCCATGCTAATTTTGGTTTAGTTCTTGTCAGCGATTAAACAAATCAATTCTATAGTCTTTAAGATGCAAGAAATTTTTAACGAAGGAAAGAGCTTTCCGATCTAATCACCACCGATTGTATGTCGTTTGTCTCTTTTATCCTCTGCAAAAGTATTAGTGCAACTCTCAGCGATAGCCCTAATATTCTCAGTGGCTGTTTGTCAATTTTCTTTCTTCCTTAAATGTACGATCCGAAAGAATGAGATACTTTTCCATAGCAATCAATTTGTTACTAAAATTAGGGTTTTTATAGCAGCTACAAGTTACATATAAGACAATTTCTACATTATTTGGCAATTTTGTTTATGGGAAGCATGTGTTTGTCCATCTCATAGAGTACTCATGCATATTCATTAGGAAAAGATCATCGCTACCGCCTATTGGTGGTACAGCTAAAAAATCATGTTGAAATTCGTATCTGTATTTTTTGTTGACAAAAATTATGATTTTTATCTTTGCCGAAATTTCCTCTGTAACCAATAAGGGAAGTGACTATTGACATGTATTGGGAGGTGGGTGGGGCAATTATTTTTTATTTTTATTTTTTCTTTCTCGTTTCAGAGAGCGAGTATTGGCGCTAAAACCTAGGCTAATTAGCCAGGGCAAGTCTAATACCTTGTCCCACCCCAATAAGAAGCAACACCATGGAGAACGGAGTGACATAAATTTCTTAGCATTGTCACTCCCAACGTCTGTACAAAATTATATCATTTGCTTATGATGATATTCCTAAACCATATTCCCTACCAACCATCCAACTCCTTGACATCTATGAGGGCGTCGGTGAGTCGCTGGCCTCTCGTTAAGTAGATGTCATATCATATGCCTTCCTTTCCCTAGTAACGGAGAAGATGGGCGTGGCCGGCAATGGTAGCTTTCATGCTTTATCATTTTGGACCTCCAATTGGGTTGCTATTATATCCCAAATAGTAATCCATAAGCAATTGGGGTAAGAAAGTTAAAGAATATACATGACAGCTATCAGTATGCAATCTACGAAATACTCCGTTACCACGCAACGCAACGCAACGCAAGCGCAACTTGTTTTCCAGTTCTAAACTAGGAATGGGCGATACCGATACGATATATCGGGAATCGATATTTTCGCTCCGATTAATCGATATTTCGTATCGATTTTTTTAAGTTCGATATTTGACTGTATCGATTTTTTCTAGCGGATATCGGATTTCGATTTTTTGAATTCCAAAAATATAGCACATTAGGCACAATCTGTTAAAAACTGCGAAACAGCGAAACTTTGATGTGCGATTCGATGACCTGAAATGAAAAATCTAAACTAACCCTGTTTTTTTTTTTGCTCGTGCTTTTAATTTTTCGGGCGTATCGATATATCGGAATATCGATGTTTCAACGCCGATATTTTTCGGCATCGATTTTTCGACAATAAAAACATCGATTCGGCAGTATCGATATTTTTCCGAAAAACGCCCATTCCTATTCTAAACAATAAAAGAGATTTCATTGTACCTTCATACTAAATTCTAGCTGTATACTTTCAATTTCTTCAAGACTGTTCTCCACCTCGTGTGTGGAAGGAACATTGAAAGATTACGATATCGAACAGCAGATGTCACTAGTTTATATGCAATAGTACATTGATACAAACACACAGCAACACCACCTGTCGCCTGATCATGGAAATATTGCAATTATACCATCAGGTGTAGTGGCTGTTGTTAGGAAGGGCCTCAAGCGGAATTTTTGCTAGAATGCAACTGACGGCGTCCTATTGGAGGTCGTCAGTTGCATCTGCTGATCGATATCGTTCAATGTTCCTTCCACACACACGAGGTGGAGAACAGTCTTGAAGAAATTGAAAGTATTCAGCTAGAATTTAGTATGGAAGTACAATGAAATCTCTTTATTGTTTAGAACTATAAAGCAAGTCGTGGGTACAAAAATCTTAAAATTATTTGTTGCTTTTTGACCTAGCTTCCATATTGATCCGATGCGTAGTTGATGAGAACGGATGATTTGTCCATACAAGGAAATTCATTTTACTTTAAATGTTGTGGCGCCATCTCGTTCAAACAGCACCTTTGTCTTTGCCTTATTGACTTGCATTCGAACACGGCCGGCACTGGTATTGCTTGATATTGGGTCACCAGTTCTTACACATTGAGGATGCTGTTAGTCCCAAACATCATCTGTTGGTTCTCGAAATTACAGCTGGCCTGGCAATAACGGAGTAGAAACCGTTGGCGGTCAATCATGCTCATGCTCATGCCCACACTACTCGTTCGGGAAAATGACATTTTCGGCTATATGAGCAGCCAAATGGTCTTATTGACTAAATGGCCCTCTTGAGGAATGATCTGTTCAATCAAATAACATTTCCGACCGTATGACCTTGTGATTCGTTCGGCTGAATGACCTGTTCGATAAAATAACCTGGGGTGGCATTGCGCATCTCGATTCGAACGTAATTCTATCGAGTCGAACATGTTTGGCATTACGGCTTTCGATTCGATCTCGAAAACGACTCATCGTTCGAGTATGCTCCAAGAGGTACTAGAATAAGGGGAAGGGTAATTTGGCCGAAACCCATTCGGGCGAAAGCCATTTGGTTGTTTGGCCGAAAATACCATTTGGCCGAACAGACCATTATGCCGAAAGTCATTTGGCCGAATGCGTCATTTAGTCGAAAGGACCATTTGGCCGAAAGGGTCGTTTGGCAGAAAAAGTCGCTTGGCCAAAAGGGTTGTTTGGCGGAAAGGGTCGTTTGGCCGAAAGGATTGTTTGGCCGAAAGGGTCATTTGGCCGAAAGAGTCATTTGACCGAAAGGGTTGTTTGGCCGAAAGGGTCATTTGGCCGAAAGGGTCATTTGGCCGAAAGGGTCGTTTGGCCGAATGGGTCATTTGGTCGAATAAGTCTCTTCTTCTTCTTCTTCTTATTGGCATTACATCCGCACACTGGGACAGAGCTGCCTCGCAGCTTAGTGTTCATTAAGCACTTCCACAGTTATTAACTCCGAGGTTTCTATGCCAGGTTACCATTTTTGCATTCGTATATCATGAGGCTGGCATGATGATACTTTTATGCCCAGGGAAGTCGAGACAATTTCCAATCCGAAAATTACCTAGACCGGCACCGGGAATCGAACCCAGCCACCCTCAGCATGGTCTTGCTTTGTAGCCGCGCGTCTTACCACACGGCTAAGGAGGGCCCCTGGTCGAATAAGTCATTTAGCCAAATAGTTCATTGAAAAGTGAGAAATGAGGAAAGAGAAGTGAGACGAGAAGTAAGAAGCGGGAAGTGAGTAGTGAGTCTTCTCACTACTCACTATTCATAGTGAGAAGTGAGAAGTGAGAAATGAGAAGTGAGACGTCTCACTTCTCACTCCTCATTTCTCACTTCTCGCTGTCAAAAGTGAAAAACGCGAAGTGAGTAGTGAGACGTCTCACTACTCACTTCGCGCTTCTCACTTTTTAAAGCGAGATGTGATAAATGAGGAGTGGGAAGCGAGACGTCTCACTTCTCACTCCTTATTGCTCACTTTTCACTGTAGAAAAAGAGGAGCGCAAAATGAGTAGCGACACAGCGAGAAGTGAGACGTCTCATTTGTCACTTTTAATTTTTCTCTTCTCACAGTAAAAAGTCACTTCTTACAGCGAGAAGTGATAAATGAGGAGTGAGAAGTGAGGCGTCTCACTTCTCATTTCTCACCTATCTCGCAAAATAAGTAGTGAGACGTCTCTCTTCTCATTCCTAATTTCTCACTTTTCAATAAACTATTCGGCTAAATAACCTATTCGGCCAAATGACCCATTCGGGCAAACGACCCTTTCGGCTAAATGACCCTTTCGGCCAAATGACCCTTTTGGTCAAACGACCCTTTCGGCCAAACGACACTTTCGGCCAAATGAAACTATCGGCCAATCGACCCTTTCAGCCAAATGACTTTCGACCAGATGGGTTTCGGCAAATGACCCTTCCCCTTAGAATAAAGATATGTTTTGGCATTATGGAAACTCGATAGCACACTGGAAAACGACTCAAGTCGAATGAAAAACGCTCGTCACCTCTATAGCTTTCGAATGTTGTTCGAGAGTAATTTCTTAATGATAGTTTTTAATTATATTTGTTATTATTTCTGTACGTGAACAGAATAAATGTTTTATTATTGTATCTTGAAGGAAACAATGTCATTAGTATACCTACTTTTATAGTTTCCAGACAATATTCTATCTCTAAATATATCGAAATCCGCGTAAAAACGACGACAACTAAAATCCGTTTTTTGCAGTTTTCACTTATTTCATGACGATTGCGATAAACCGCGTGAAAAATCTATGAGGGAAATTCACGTAAAAATAGTTGCGTCATATTTAAAAAAAACCCAGATTAATCCACCTAGCGGTGATGGTGCCTTTCTCGTTCGTTCAAAAGGTTTGGGGAAATCTAAAATAACTCCAATATGTGGATTGGTCTTATTTTTCATATTTATTTATATGCATAAAAAAAATTCTCGCCAAACGCAATTTGTTGCAAACAAATCGGATGAGCATAAGAGCAAAAACTGGCATTTTATTTTGTAGTTTTAAAATTAGTATTTTTGCCATAACTTTTGATCCAATTGTACGATCCGGCCAAGTTTCTACAGGAAACAATGGGACAAGATTCTGCGTCGAATGCAATCTGTTGCGAGCGACCTGAGAAGCACACATATTACACATCAATCACAGTAACTTATATATGACCGGATTCAGTCACTATATGGTTACTGCAACCAGATTTGTTGAACTTGTGTTGCTTGGGGAATAGATGAAGTCTAAGTGCTAAAAAAGTGAGCTAGACTTTTTTGAACTCTTTTTCACAATAAATAGTAATTTGACCAGAACATCTAAGCCCATAGTCCGATCTGGACAATTTTCAATAAGAAAATATGAGACATTCTGCGTCGAATGAAATTTAATGCGAGCAAATCGGTTGAGGAAGAGCGCCTGAAAAATAAGTGACATTTTTTTTAGCGATTTTCCATAAAAAATGGTATAATTTTCGATCCCATAGTCCGATATGGCCAATTTTCAATAGGAAACAACGGGACAGGATTCTACGTCGAATGCAACTTGTTGTGAGCAAATCGGTTAAGGATAAGTGCCCGAAAAATGAGTAACATTTTTTACACGATTTTTTCGTATGATTTTGTATTTTGGCCATAACTCTCGATCCCATAGTCCAATCTGGCCAATTTCAAATAGGAAACAATGGGACAGGATTCTGCGTCGAATGCAACTTGTTGCAAGTAACATTTTTTACACGATTTTTTCGTATGATTTTGTATTTTGGCCATAACTTTCGATCCCATAGTCCGATCTGTCCAATTTCAAATAGGACACAATGGGACAGGGTTCTGCGTCGAATGAAATTTAATGCGAGTAAATCGGTTGAGGAAGAGTGCCTGAAAAATAAGTGACATTTTTTACGCGATTTTTCCGTATGAATTTGTATTTTGGCCATAACTTTCGATCCCATAGTCCGATCTGGCCAATTTCAAATAGGAAACAATGGGACAGGATTCTGCGTCGAATGCAACTTGTTGCAAGTAAATCGGTTGAGGATAAGTGCCCGAAAAATGAGTGACATTTTTTACGCGATTTTTTGTATGATTTTGTATTTTGGCCATAACTTTCGATCCCATAGTCCGATATGGCCAATTTCAAAGAGGAAACACCGGGACAGGATTCTGCGTCGAATGCAACTTGTTGCGAGCAAATCGGTTGAGGATAAGTGCCCGAAAAATGAGTGACATTTTTTGAGTAGTTTTGCGCACACACACACACACATACACACACACATACACACACACACACACACACACACACACACAGACATCACCTCAATTCGTCGAACTGAGTCGATTGGTATATAACACTATGGGTCTCCGGGCCTTCTATAAAAAGTTTGTTTTTGGAGCGATCATATAGCCTTTACCGTATACTTAGTATACGAGAAAGGCAAAACGCGCAAGAGATGACCCAAGTGCATTTAAGTAAAACACATGGAAACATTAAAGTAATTTATTATTGAATCCTTCTTTAGCTTTATATTATTCAGCTCAAAATCGGATCTGTAACATAAACTCGAATAAACATAAAACTTATATTTTATGTCGTAACAACATCTCAATTAACAAAACATATAGTATCGCCATAATGCCTAATAAATAATATTGATTTTTATAGTCATTGAGCACAATTTGCTTGTTTATAAATTAACTGCCAACTCATGCCCTGAAGGATGCCTATTCAACAGGCAACATGCTCCACGCAGATGAAATCTCGCTTAACTTTTCAAAAGGACCTAAGTAACATTTTTTTCATGATTTAATTTGAATAGCGCAATCAACACAAAAATATGAAAGCTTTTGATTGCAGTACTCAAATTAATTCAAAAATGTTACTTAGGACCTTTTGAAAAGTTAAGCGAGAAATTATCTCTTATTCTCTCTGTTTACTCACATTTGCCATGCGCTGAGATTGTCTCTCGAGCGGTCGGCATACTAAACACGGAGACAGCTATCTCTTATTCTCTCTTGTTTACATTTCGTTTGATAGAACTAAAGACACTATAAACAAAGACGCGAAATCTGATCCCTGGACAGACAAATCAACTGGCAACCTCGAATGCGCAACACTGCTGATGTTGAATGAACTTTTCAAATTGGTCTATCTAATTTACATGATTTAAAAATATTGAATTAGTATCGCGTTCACCAACCCAAATCGGATTGTGAATTCACTATAAACAAGAAAAGTTCATTTTCAACCTTTTGTTGAGGTAGATGAGCCCAAAATCTCCAAAAAATAACAAAATAATAATCAAAACATGTCTTTGAAATGGCCCTCACCAAATGTTACGCGCGATTTTTTGGAATGACAGGTCTCTTGCTCGATTGGAATGGCACTGACAGTAAATTTGGAATTCCAATTGGAACATTTCCTGTCTTTGTTTATAGTGTCTTTAGATAGAACATACTCGACGAGCTATCACGGCACCATTCGAAATCATGTACTGCGACTGTATGAAGTCGCATGAAATTCATAATGCTGTAATCTCGACACGAGTGCAAAAACGTAAAACGTAAAACGTAAAACGGAAATTTTACTAAATTTCCGTCCAAAGCAGGACTACTCACAGTTTTGAGAGAGAGCAACACAATTTTACTCAGTCACTGAGTAGGTGAAAGTTAGTGATTTTTTTTTCACAGAAAGTTAGGCAAGATCATTAAAAATAAGGCACGGGGTGTTTCAAAATATTTCATCGGCGATTTTTTGAAAAAAGTGATATTTTTTGTTATTTTTTTAATATACCATATAAAAAGTCACGAACAAGTCACTAATGCACGAACACGGTTTTCCGGATAAACAGACACGGTTGATCAAAGCGACGATGGATCGGGTGATGTGCGTAGTTCGAGTCCTTTCGGGGCATTCTCGAGTCCTTTGGAAACCCGCAGAGGGTTACGGCAAGGTGATGGTCTTTCGTGTTTGCTATTCAACATCGCTTTGGAAGGGGTAATACGAAGAGCAGGGATTAACACGAGTGGTACAATTTTCAATAAGTCCGTCCAGCTATTTGGCTTCGCCGACGACATAGCTATTATGGCACGTAACTTTGAGAGGATGGAGGAAGCCTACATCAGACTGAAGAGGTAAGCTAAGCGGATCGAACTAGTCATCAACACGTCGAAGACGAAGTACATGATAGGAAGAGGTTCAAGAGAAGACAATGTGAGCCACCCACCGCGAGTTTGCAATGGTGGTAGAAGAATTTGTGTACTTGGGCTCACTGGTGACTGCCGATAACGATACCAGCAGAGAAATTCGGAGACGCATAGTGGCTGGAAATCGTACGTACTTTGGACTCCGCAAGACGCTCCGATCGAATAGAGTTCGCCGCCGTACCAAACTGACAATCTACAAAACGCTAATTAGACCGGTAGTCCTCTACGGACACGAGACCTGGACGATGCTCGTGGAGGACCAACGCGCACTTGAGTTTTCGAAAGGAAAGTGCTGCGTACCATCTATGGTGGGGTGCAGATGGCGGACGGTACGTGGAGGAGGCGAATGAACCACGAATTGCATCAGCTGTTGGGAGAACCATCCATCGTTCACACCGCGAAAATCGGACGACTGCGATGGGCCGGGCACGTAGCCAGAATGTCGGACAGTAACCCGGTGAAAATGGTTCTCGACAACGATCCGACGGGCACAAGAAGGCGAGGTGCGCAGCGGGCAAGGTGGATCGATCAGGTGGAAGATGACTTGCGGACCCTCCGTAGACTGCGTGGTTGGCGACGTGTAGCCATGGACCGAGCCGAATGGAGAAGACTCTTATATACCGCACAGGCCACTTCGGCCTTAGTCTGATTAAATAATAATAATATAAAAAGTCAATTGGTAACTCAGCAATAGATAAATCACATTAAATAATCCTTGATATATACCCATTTTTAGTCTTAGAGAACCTATTTTTAAAGGGGTTTAAAATGTTAAAATAGTAGCAACTAGTTGCAAAAAGATGATTTCTTCAGCACGAGTTGTACGTTTATCCAGCGAGGCGCCAGTAACGCCAGTAAGTGAACAGCCTTGCTCAGATGGATACCAAACAATGGTTATGAATGATCGTTGCTGCGTAAACAAAGAGCAACAGAGTTTCCCAAGTCAAACTTTGTATGGTATCCATGGAAGCTACGACTTAAGAATTTGTGTTACGCTTGCTCTACTACAAACAAACTAAGACATCACAATGCATCAGGTGTTCTGCTTTATTCACTCTGCTTTCAAGTTGCTGGGATTGAGGAGCCGCCCATGCAGTGTATTAGAGTTCCTTTCTCATAGCGGACTAAATTTTCCTAATGTCTGAAATGATTTTTCTAACAGCGTGAGGCAACAACACTCATTGTTAGGTTACCAAGTGATTTGCTTCGCTCAGTTGTCTCCTATTGGTGAGCGATGAAGATCTATAAACTTTAACCAGCCACCAGACCAGACCAATCAGACCATCTTTGAACCTGACCAGCACCACTCAGGTACCTCAAATTAGACTCTATTTAGTTCGTTTCACGAAATCATGAAGTTTGAGACGTCGCAAGATGGGTTTCAGATCACAAAAAAAGTGGCCACTTCCACGGGTGAACCAGTTTCCTGGAATACCACGCAACCTGACCAACACCACTCAGGTACCTCAAAGACTCTATTGAGCTCGTTTCGCGAAATAATGAAGTTTGAGACGTCGCAAGATTGGTTTCGGATGAAGTCGAAAAGTGGCCACTTCCCCGGGGGAACCAGGTTTCCGGAATGCCACAGAAACTGTCCTAACCTCCCAAGGAACCTTGAAGTAGGCACTAAGAACATGTCTCGTGATTTCATGAAGTAGGACACACCAAAAAACGAGTTATAAGAATTTTAGCAAGGTCATCCGATTTGAGAAAGAAAAGGTACCCCACTCGACCCCGGAATTATTCCGGAACCAGGTTGCCAATGCCAATTCTCTTCCTAGGTTTGAAAATTAGAGACCTAACTGGCTCGTTTGGTAGGTAAATCGTCAAAACCGGATAAAGCCCCAAACGCAATACAACGGAACGCCAACTGAAACGGAAAATTTGACAGAAAATATATGGACTAACTCTCAAATTTTCCGTTTCCGTCGCCGTTCCGTTGTATTGCGTTTGGGGCTTAAGAATCGAAGAAGTTATGATTTATTAGTTATGATTATGATATCATTACTAAAAATGACTTTAAAAAATCATAACAAGGCACTAAAGCCTAAAAAGTATCACGGGAGGGTAAGGGCTACGGACTGGTTGCTGTCAGATTTGTATCGAGTGCCTTTGACTTGATGGACCAATAGATCTGAACTTCAGAACGGTTTAAAAAATCTTGAACATCTTCTTCTTCTTCTTCTTATTGGCATTACATCCCCACACTGGGACAGAGCCGCCTCGCAGCTCAGTGTTCATTGAGCACTTCCACAGTTATTAACTGCGAGGTTTCTAAGCCAGGTTCCCAATTTTGCATTTGTATATCATGAGGCTAGCACGCTGATATTTTTATGCCCAGGAAACTCGAGACAATTTCCCAATCCGAAAACAGCCTAGACCGGCACCGGGAATCGAACCCAGCCACCCTCAGCATAGTCTTGCTTTGTAGCCGCGCGTTTTACCGCACGGCTAAGGAGGGCCCAAACTTGAACATCTGTTTTGGACAAGAACGGGTTGCACTTATTATACATGGGTTCTACATGAGTCAGTCATGTTCATGCAAATCCGCAGCTGTTTTTGTATCAGGCAAAGTTGATCTAATGAATATGTATTTCAAAACAGTTTGGAGAATCTAATAGACCTGATTTGGGTATAACTGAGTTGCAAGTGAGCTACATGGACATGACTTGTAGCTGTCAAATTTGTAGCGAGTCCATAGGATCCAGAACAGTTTGGAGAACCTAAAATGTCCGGTTTGAGTATAACTAGCTTTGTGTTCAGGCTTAGTTTACCTGGTAGACCAATTGATTCAAACTCTAGAACAGTTTTGACAACCTAGAACATGGGCATTACTTGCTCCTGTCAGATTCGTTTCGAACCCTGTTGACTCGATGGACCAATTGATCCAAACTTCAAAACAATTTGAAGAACCTTAAACATTTAGTTTAGGTATAAGTGCAATGCAAAATATACGCGGTGTAGGTGTTTGGACATGAGTGATTGCTGTCAGATTTATATCGAGCCCAGTTAATGTGGTAGACCAATTGATCCAAACTCCCGAACAATTCCAATCGGGAATTCATTCGAAGGGAACTGTAAGCCCCATTTCATTCGCGTGAACTGTAAGGACTAGCATGGACATGACGGGTTTCCATTGGCATGGGTTTTCGTAGATTGAGAATCGCTAGGGATGTTCAGAAAGAACATATTGTTCACACATAGTATTATCAATACTAAACTAGTGTTCTAAGCAGTGTTGGTAGAATCATGCTCGAATCTCACTCACTCAAGCCTCATGCGCGAGCTGAATCGCTTGCGACAAAACGTTCAAGAGGCTCGGAAGCCTCCTTTCAAGAGGCTCGGAAGCCTCCTTTCAAGAGGCTCGGAAGCCTCCTTTCAAGAGGCTCGGAAGCCTCCTTTCAAGAGGCTCGGAAGCCTCCTTTCAAGAGGCTCGGAAGCCTCCTTTCAAGAGGCTCAGAAGCCTCCTTTCAAGAGGCTCAGGAAGCCTCCTTTCAAGAGCTCAGAAGCCTCCTTTCAAGGGGCTCGGAAGCGTCTTTTCAAGGGGCTCAGAAGCCTCCTTTTAAGAGGCTCAGAAGCCTCCTTTCAAGAGCTCAGAAGCCTCCTTTCAAGAGGCTCAGAAGCCTCCTTTCAAGAGGCTCAGAGCCTCCTTTCAAGAGGCTCAGAAGCCTCCTTTCAAGAGGCTCAGAAGCCTCCTTTCAAGAGGCTCAGGAAGCCTCCTTTCAAGAGCTCAGGAAGCCTCCTTTCAAGAAGCTCAGAAGCCTCCTTTCAAGAGGCTCCAGAAGCCTCCTTTCAAGAGGCTCAGGAAGCCTCCTTTCAAGAGGCTCAGAAGCCTCCTTTTAAGGGGCTCAGAAGCATCCTTTCAAGAGGCTCAGAAACCTCTTTCAAGGGGCTCAGGAAGCCTCCTTTCAAAGACTCAGAAGCCTCCTTTCAAAGGCTCAGAAGCCTCCTTTCAAGAGGCTCGGAAGCCTCCTTTCAAGAGGCTCGGAAGCCTCCTTTCAAGAGGCTCGGAAGCCTCCTTTCAAGAGGCTCGGAAGCCTCCTTTAAAGAGGCTTGGAAGCCTCCTTTCAATAGGCCTCGGAAGCCTCCTTTCAAGAGGCTCGGAAGCCTCCTTTAAAGAGGCTTGGAAGCCTCCTTTCAATAGGCCTCGGAAGCCTCCTTTCAAGAGGCTCGGAAGTCTCCTTTCAAGAGGCTTGGAAGCCTCCTTTCAAGAGGCTTGGAAGCCTCCTTTCAAGAGACTCGGAACATTCTTTTCAAAAGACTCGGAAGCCTCCTTTCAAGAGGCTCGGAAGCCTCCTTTCAAGAGGCTCGGAAGCCTCCTTTCAAGAGGCTCGGAATCCTCCTTTCAAGAGGCTCAGAGCCTCCTTTCAAGAGGCTCAGAGCCTCCTTTCAAGAGGCTCAGGAAGCCTCCTTTCAAGAGGCTCAGGCCTCCTTTCAAGAGGCTCAGAGCCTCCTTTCAAGAGGCTCAGAGCCTTCTTTCAAGAGACTCAGAACATTCTTTTCAAAGACTCAGAGCCTCCTTTCAAGAGGCTCAGAGCCTCCTTTCAAGAGGCTCAGAAGCCTCCTTTCAAGAGGCTCAGAGCCTCCTTTCAAGAGGCTCGGAAGCCTCCTTTCAAGAGGCTCAGAGCCTCCTTTCAAGAGGCTCAGAAACCTCCTTTCAATAGGCTCCGACGCTTCCTTTCAAGAGGCTCAGAAGCCTCCTTTCAAGAGGCTCGGAAGCCTCCTTTCAAGAGGCTCGAAAGCCTCCTTTCAAGAGGCTCGGAAGCCTCCTTTCAAGAGGCTCGGAAGCCTCTTTTCAAGAGGCTCGGAAGCCTCCTTTCAAGAGGCTCGGAAGCCTCCTTTCAAAAGGCTCGGAAGCCGTTCTTCAAGAAGCTCAGAATTCTTCTTTCAAGACGCATGGAAGCATTCTTTCAAGAGGCTCAGAAGCGTCCTTTCAAGATGCAAAGGAAGCCTCCTTTTAAGTGGTTCGAAAGCCGCCTTTCAAGAGGCTCGGAAGCCTCTTGTCAATAGGTGCGGAAGCCTACTTTTAAGAGATTTAGAAGCTTCTTTCAAGAGGCTCGGAAGGCCCCATTTAAAGGGCTCGGAATTATTCATTCAAAGGCTCGGAAGCCTACTTTCAGGAGGGGGTACCACAAATAATGAGAAAGTTTGGAGGGGTACCTCTCAAGAAAAAGGTTGAGAACCACTGATGTAGTTTTTTTTTTTTTCAATTTTGATTCTTCCATCCTCTTTGCGCATCTTTATAATCAATAACATTGGTTTAATTCATTAAAAAAAAAAAACAATTTTACATCACCATTCGGACGTTTTGCCCCAGGCCTATTATTGAAACATTTTCTAAATGCGCTAGAAAGACATAAAAACCTTATTGTTTTGAATTGGAGATCATTGTGACATGTAGCTGATTTTGTAAATTTTGCATCTACACGTTGAAATGATTTGGTATTCTTGTTTATATTGATGAAAACATCGAAAAAGCTTAACATGTACATTTTGGACCGTTCTCCCTTATCTGAGTCTTCCCCTTAGACGTAGTTTACGTAAAAATATCATCAATATTTGGACTTTAGATTTTAGGTCGAAAATTTCTCTGATAACGTTTTTCATTGAACAATGAACATATCCTTAGTGTAACCATGCTCCCGATTTTTTTTTCAAATTTTCGACTGTTTCGTATACACTATTTGAGTATAATAAATAAATAAATCTCGCTTAACTTTTCAAAAGGACCTAAGTAACATTTTTTCATGAATTAATTTGAATAGCGCAATCAACAGAACAACATGAAAGCTTTTAATTGCAGTACTCAAATTAATTCATGAAAAAAATGTTACTTAGGTCCTTTTGAAAAGTTAAGCGAGAAATGTACCATTCGTTCCGAAACAACGTATCCCTCTTCAACCAAATCTCCGATTTCGCCTATGCACTCACTCAAGGTATTATAGAAACTCGGCAAAAGCAATTTAATGTTATTATCAGGATGAGCATCGCTCTGTGGTTTTTGCGGTTTTCCGAAGCCAGAAGAATATGGTGTGCGTTTTTTGCTTCCTAGGAACTGGCATGTGGGTAGAAAAATGGCACTGGCCAAAGACATGTGAATTATCATGCATGTGATAGTTTTTTAGGCTTCAAACTTCACGTTTGACTTCCACTGGATTGTGAGCTTGAGCTTCTTGTCTTATCGTTCTATCTACCCGGGCATGATATGTTTTTATTAGTGTTTGCACTTTCACTAAAAACGAACAAGGAGATAAATTTCAACGTCACCCTTCAGCCATGAAGGGTTTTGTGCTTCACACGTTCTGTTAGAACAAGCAATTTCCGTAAAATGAGAATAATGAAACCGTTTTAGAAATGAAGGCAAACACGTCAGATCGTATCGTTCCGGTTTATTGAATGGTCCCCAGGTGGTACTGAACTGATTTTATTATTCTAGATGCGGTGTATCTCTTGCCTGCGGCGTCTGAAATTTGATGATCAGAATTATACAAACTTCAAATAAAAACCAAACCCGACACAGAATGGTCGATTTAATTTAAAATTCGATTTCATGCACGCGACCAAATTGAACCTGTGAAGCGGTGAAACTGGAACACATCCAATCTCCTGTCCAGCATCACCTGAGGGTCCAGAAATCTCATCCAGATTTTACTCTTCCGTGCGCTTTTTTTTCCATTTCCACATCCAAAAGCATTAGATGAAAGCAAAATCAAATGAATATTCAATCCCAGTGCCGTGCAGCACACGGCTCACATAACCCGTACAGTATAGGACTTCAAATGGAATGGGATTCCGTCGTTTCAAGGACGAGTGTCAAACCGACCCATCCTCCCCTTAGAAAAACAGTTTTCCGAGGCTTGGTATTTGCTGATGAGTTTATGAATATGGTTTCCAGTTATCTGGAATAACAATTCCTCTAGTGCTTGGTAATCTCTAAAACAGCACTCCCATGAGTGGATCAGCCAGGCTGGATTTGCTATAATAAATGAATCACATCCCACTCCATCAGACACCTCGACTGGATAGCTGTTCCCTGCGCCTGTGTGTAAGATTCCAATCACAATTGTTGTTTGTATGTGTACCGAACATGTGTACTGAGGTGCAGTGCACTGCATATTCATACTGCTGCTAATCCCCGAACGAACATAGATGTGACCAAAACACATCACTGGGAGTTAGGATAAAATTTCCAACCGAACGGGCAAATCTGCTGTGAAAGACAATCGCCCATATGGAGAAGTAATTATTTTTTCGGACAGATGGAATGATATTTAGTTTTTGGCTTGCCTAAGGCGTACCAAGAAATATGATTTCCTTCGTACAGTGAATCTTCCGATTAAGTTTATATGTAAATTACCTATCTGCTAGAAGTGTGTTCATGGGTTTTGTATAATCTGCTTGAAGCTCTTTATGCTTTATGCTTGACAAACAATCGAGTTAATTAAAGTTGCAATCGAACGACTGTTGTATCGAGTACAACTAGTGTGGCAGGATTTAAGCTGTATGAATAATAATCTTACTCGAAAGCAAACGATTGGCATATTGATTGGCTTCATAGTTGGGTAATTCTTATCATCGATAAACACTTACGATAACATACAGAAATAGATAGAATGTATCGGAATAATCTGATTACATGTGTAGCCAATACTCAAATCTTAGTATTATTCATTTGTTGTAATTTGTAACAATTCAGATGATATAAGTATTTTTAACTTACCAAAGGCGTCCTAGATGACGACTTGCTATTATTTCGTTCGATTTCTGATTATCTTCAGGCTCCACTCCTATGTAGTTCGTAGATAGTTGCCTCTCGCCTGCACAAAAAATGACTTCTGTACACTTGCATTGCTTCCTCACAGCCTGCACAGACCCTGCAGCACACATTTCTTTCCTATTCATAATCCTCCCAGCGTGTGCGCTTGCTTTCAATTGCTCTTTGATTGGTGGTTTTACCAATGCGCACTGCATAGTGCAGTAGCTGACCTACCACACCCTTCCTATACGACAGTAGTGGTCCCGGTCCTAGAGGTGGCTGCAGTTTATCGTTCTTCAGCCGAAAGTCGGAGCCTGCGAGTCTGACGACTGTGTTCTTCGGTGCTTCCGGTTCGGGACCTGGAGCGCAGGCGGAGGATTTGTGGTCGAATTGTGCACTCCGTGAGGAGCCAAGCCGTATAATAGCTGATGGCCTCTTAATGAACCAACTGCTGCAGAGCTCGGCTACTTCTGCTGCTCCTCGGGCTCGGTATAGCCACGCGTAAAAACATCCGAACGCGCAAGAAAATGGACCGTGCCAAACGGGTTGATGATTTATGATCAGGAGCTACATACGACTTGGCGAGCGTGTACCAAGGCGAGGGTCAGTTGGCTTGACTTGACTCACTATAGGGATGGTAAAGCAGGCAGAAGCGAGATCATCATTAAGATGCTATTAATGCAATAACAAGAGTTCGTTTCGTGCCGCTTTCGGAGAAGTACAACGAAAACGAGATGCAGCGTGAGTCGTGCGGAGAAGATGCTCTAATTTAAATAATGGAAGGAAATTAAAACAGTAACCCATTTAAATAATCAAGAACTCCCCGGCGGCATTCATAACGCTAATGAACGAAATTGTCCGTGCGGGATTCGGTACGTGGCGGCAGGTTGGATGCCTAATGAGCTATCGGTGCAACAATTTATGACGATTGTTAGCTGATTTATACCTTCACAATAGGGCAAATATATATGTAGGCTACTATTGAGCAGAAGACAATCAGTATTTAAAGGAATACATAATAAATAAAGTTTCCTTCGTGTTAAAAACTTAAGATCCATAAATTACGTCACATACAACCATTTCCAAGCTTTGTTGTACTTTTTGTATGAAAGCTCTAAAAAATGTACATGGGCAGTCACAGTAAGGCAGTTGAATGGTAAGTATGCGGAAGGAAATAGAATCACACCAGAACCAAACTTTTGATAGAAAGCTACAGATTGCGTTCGACGCGGATTGCGCCCTGGCTGAACTCTATCGTAAATTTGCCAGGCCATTGCGTTTCGGGGCTATTGACAAAACATGGTGTTTTGCTTTGGGGAAAAATTCAGACGCATTGCTGTAATTATTCATTAATATTAATGCAAAGAAATGCTTGTTGAAGGAAATAATGGAATCTATCTTTCTAAACTGCTATTTTGATGTGTTTTGCACATCCATATCGACTTAGTTCTTCTCTTATTTTAAGTTAAGAGCATTTAGGTACTGGATTTTTATAATAGCGATGTGCAACAAACTTTCGATTTGATCGTTTTTTGTTTCAACCGTATAAGACGAATTAAGTACTCTCCATTTAATTCCACCAATTATTTTCGATATCTTTGCAGATACGTATTTCGACCACAGCTGTGTGGTCGTCTTCAGTGTCTCGTACTTGACTCGACTTCTAAGTCGAGCTCCTAGCTCCAATTTTTTTCATCGAATAACTCACGCCATGATGATCTATTCCACATGTCCAAAATTCATTCAGTATTTTATCGAGCCAGCTCTAGAAAATATAGATCAATCTGTTGCTCAAGTGAGTCAAGATTAGCCATAATTTCTAATTTGAGATCTGCATCTAATATAGTTGATCCTTTCTCAATCACACCTGCGCCTGCGAGATCCTGATTATGGCATTCTGGACGCGTGTTAACGGACCTTGTCTTGGATATCGTAATATTGTGAAAGCGAGGCCTGGCAGTCTGACATTCTACTCTCTTAGTCGCTCTTAGTGGCCGGGTGACACTGACTCAAAACGGCGAGTGGGCTAATGGCTAATGTGGGCCTTGTAGCATGCTGTCCAATCCTGCCACCAAGCTTTGCCTGCTGGGTGGGAGTAGGCTCAGATGCCCTTTCCCGACTTGCGCTGATCTGGTACTGAACACGTAAGTGTCAACCCTTGTATGGCAGTAGGTAGGATTCGACGGCAGCCAGAAGGGAGACCCAATAACAATAAGAGTTTTGCTTCACTAATATAACAATTCTTCACAATATATAATCATTCTTTTGACGATGCGTTATGCATGGAGGTGGTAGACCCCTTTGCCAAGGGGGGTTTGGTGAGGTCTCCTCCCAGGGAGGCGTAGAGCGGAGTGACGGAAGCAACTAGCAGCATCGGAGTCTCCCCAGCAGTGACGGGGTATAGCCCTATCAGCACGCTCGGCGGGCCACTACCCGGGATGCGAGTGGTCGCCGAGCAACTCGATGATATCATCGAGTTCGCGAATGCAAGGCAGTACACTCTAACTTTCACCTACTCAGTGACTGAGTAAAATTGTATTGCCATCTCTTTTCATCCCACGGAAATTTTACTCAA
Organism: Armigeres subalbatus; assembly: GCF_024139115.2. Taxonomy (NCBI): domain Eukaryota; kingdom Metazoa; phylum Arthropoda; class Insecta; order Diptera; family Culicidae; genus Armigeres; species Armigeres subalbatus. The sequence continues at coordinate 50,078,109 of NC_085140.1, read as the reverse complement.
TTTCCGTCAAAAGCGGGATTACTCATAGTTTTGAGTTGTCCTGCTTTTAACGGAAATTGAGTAAAATTTCCGTGGGATAGAAGGAGATAGCAATACAATTTTACTCAGTCACTGAGTAGGTGAAAGTTAACGTGTAAGCAATTGAAACAGAACCTTCGGATGCTCCGCCAGGCTGTTCGAGTCGCAAGACAAGAACAGGATGCGTTTATCAAGCGGGTGATGGGAAAAGAGAAGGCCGACAAAGGTGCCCAAACCGATGCTTTCTCCGTCCTTGGAGGAGCGATCATGGCTCAAGAGGCATTATTGATTTCGCACTGACGGCCAAGGAAGAAAATACTGCGCCTAACCCGAAACTCAGGCTCAGGCAGCAATCCAGCGAAGGCGCTCAAAGCAAAGTCAAACGACGTCCGATCGTAAAGGCCAAACGTCGTTTGAACGGAGCAGATCGGGGTGTAGAGAAGCCCGAAGGGCGTCGACCCGAGAAGGTGACTTCTCGGACCAAAAAGGCGAAAGGCACCAACCAGGCGCAAGTTGGCGGGCCGCAAGAGAGTACCAGCCAGCCTGTCAGTAGGGCAAGTAGCTGGTCAGTAGGGCAAAGCAGAAGTCGAACGCATCTCAACCCGCAAAGAAAGCTAAGGACAGAGGCGAGGCCTTGTTGGTGAAAACTAATAAGGAAAAGTAGGCTGATGTCCATAAATAGACGCGGGCTGCCGAAAAGCTTTCGGCGCTGGATCAGGACGTACGAAGCGTCAGACGCACCAAGACCGGAGACATGATCTTGGTTCTGAAACGCGGAGCGCAGTCTAGTGGGACTGACTACAGGAAGCTGGCCCAAGAGGTCTTGGGTTGTAACCGTTCGGTTCCAATATGGACTTGTTGGCTCCACCACAAGTGAATTTCCGTCACCAATCCCTCCCGATACGACCTATCCAAAGATTACTCCTCGGAACTGTCACACTCACTGGTCGAGGATCGTCTCACGAGTGAGTGCGTGTTCCACTTTCACGTCATACCAAGTGTGACAAGATGCGATTGACGTTCGAGCAGTTTGAGTTTGGGCAAAAGCATTGGCGTAACTACCTCCAATGCCTAGGGGGGGGGGCTATAGCCCCTTAATTTTTTTTCGAAATTGACCCTCTTTTTGAAAATTCTCGAACATTTTAACATCTCATCAAGTTATCAGCGGTAATGTGACAAATGCAGTCCAACCACCTAAGGCAATTGCGGATCCATCACACTCATTCATATTATTCTCTTTTCTCAAGCAACAACTCACAGTCTATGTTTAATTGCGCTCGACTAGCGTCAGGCAGTGGATATATTTGCATACTTCATAAATATTCTATCTATCTCAACTGAAAAAAAATAGTGCAACTTTCCATGGATTCCGCGGAGAATCTTCCAAGAATTCTGATGAGAATCCTTTAGTGATCCTGACTGGAATGTTCCAGGGTCTCCGACGGAAATCTCTAGATATTTCGACGAGAATATCGATGGGAGCCTCCAGGGATCATGAAGGGAATCCACCAGAGATTTCGGAGGGAATGTTTCAGGAATTCCAACGGAAAAAATTCAAGGATTTCGACGAGAATGTAGCAGGGATCCTTCACCCTCCAGGAATTTCGACGGGAATATTTCAGGAATTTGAAGGGGAATATTCCAGGGATTTCGTCGAAAACCCTCTAGGAATTCCAATATGATGATTCCAGGTATTTCATGAGCAATGTTCCAGGGATGAAGACGCATATCGTCGAAGGATTACGAAGCAATCCGTCGAAGGACTTCGAAGCAAATCGTCGAGCGACTCCGAATTAATCCTTCAGTTATTTCGAAAAGAATCCTCCAGCGATCCCGATGGGAATCCTCCAAGGATGTTGAAGCAAATCGTTGAGGGATTCCGATGCAAATCATCAAAAGATTTCGAAGCAAATCATCGAATGGTTCCAAAAAAATTTCGTTTAGGGACTCTGAACAAAATCTATGGGAAATTCTGAAGCAAACCGTTGATGTATTCCGCAACGAAACGTCGAATGATTCTGAAGCAATTCTTCGTGGGATTCCGAAGCTAATCGTCAACCGGATTCCTTATCGTCTAGAGATCCCAACGCAGACCATTTGCAAAACGTCGAGAGACTCCGAATTAAATCTTCAAAGGATTACGAAGCAAATCGCCGAAGGATTCTGATTTGTCGAGGAATTCCTAAACCAATCTTAAAACGAATCTGGAGATATTCCGGAGCAAATCAACGAGAGATTCTAAAGCAAATCCTTTATGGATATTAAAGGGTATTTTCACAGATTCCCAAGGGTATTGCATAACAGTACTGGAAAGAATCCAGTAGGAATTCTTCTGGATTACGATTGGAATACTTCGATGAATCCGAAAAGAATTATTTAGAGATTGAAGTGGGAATTCTTCTCGAATTCTGATGAGAATCCTTCTCGGATGCTGATGGGAATCTTTCTCAGAATTCAGAAACAAGCTAATTTTTTTCCACTCATTTCATTAAGTATGATAGAGTGAATATGATAGATAACTCTTTAGTCTTCAAACTTTTTCGGTAATTCATTATGCTATATGTTGAAAACTGATATCACTACTAACTAACTTATCAAATCCTAGGGGGGGCTAATTTTTTTCTAGGGAGGGCTAAGCCCCCCCTAGCCCCCCCTTATTTACGCCAATGGAGTCGTTGAAAGCAAAAGTACGTGGATAATTGTTGTTAGAAAGTATGGATATTAGTTGTGTTAATTTATTAGTACACCCAACCGGCGGATGTTAGATTTTCTAACAATTCTGTATAAGAATCTACCAAAATCTGTATAAGAACTGGGCATATGCGAAAATGTTAGATTCTTATACAAGTATTGTATAATAATCTAACAATTTTGTAAGCTTTTCTAACAATATTTGATGATAGCTTACATTTTTTGTATAAGAATCTAACAATTTCGTATATGCCCAGTTCTAATACAGGTTTTGGTAGATTCTTATACAGAATTGTTAGAAAATCTAACAACTGCCGGTTGGGTGTACGGTTAGTAATGTTAGTGTTTTAAACTTAGCCTACATTAATATACTACTTAAATTATAGTTGAAATCCCGTTAACCACAATAAGAACAACAAAAACGACAGTAACAAACAAATTGGAAAAACCACAAAGAAAATGGTAAATATCAAGTGGAGAAAATAGAAAAAGTTTAGAGGTTAGGAAGTGACGTTGCAGGGTGCTAATCCGTGTTGTCCAGGTCCACACCCAAGCCCAAGGGACCTTTTTCTTTTGTACCTTTTTTCAAAGTTCCCGTCAGAGCAGTGGTGAAGACTTCCGGAAAGGAACAACTACTGCTCGTGCGCCGGCCGTAGAGATCCCAATGATTTAGATGCCGTAGACTTTCGGTCCAAATCCATGCCGCCATTGCTTTTGAGCACGCGGGATTGCCGTTTGCTAAACGTAGGCCGCCCTCTTCCAGCCACATTCCTGTGTCGCACTCGTCCCGTCCGTGGATTGACTTCTGGACCCTGCGACCAACGCCAAGCCGGCTAGATCGAGCCTGATCGGCCACCTCCGCACCGGAAACACCAAGCATGCAAGTAGTACCCATTAATGTGACATCACAAATAAATTGTTAATTATGTTAGTCTCAGGTGTAGCATTCTGCAAGAAAAAGCAGCCCTAAATTCTAAGGTCTTTCACCATTTCCTTATGTGTCGTCTTCCCGGGTCCACAAAGGGACCACCAAGCGTCATTCTTGGATCACTGATTAGCTACGCTCCCCCCTCCTTTGTGTAATAGCTTTGCCCATCCTACCGCCAGCTATGGGAAAACTCACTCATTCACACGAACCACACCGATTTAAAATCCCTGTCCATCAGCGAACATACGATTGCAAAATGAATGCTACTCAACCCAACAGCGAACCAACAAACGATTCATACCTACTGGGGGCCCCCCCCCCCCCCGCAAGAAAATAGTGCGAAAAGAAATCGAGAGATGAGAATGAACCGATGTGCAGCAGAAAACTCTGAGTTGGACTCAGAAGATTGATTCAATTTAGACTCAATGATTCGTTTTGCGGCCTGATTCTTTCTGCCGAATCCTCACTCACCACTCAATTGCGATTCCATTCGTTTACGAACCGAATGTAAACAAATACTCGGCTATGCATCATTTGCTATCTGTGGGAAAGATTCGGTGATGAATTTTGCCTGTTTGTTTTTTGGCATGATTCGTTACTAACTGAAGCCAAACGGCAGACAATCGGAATTGAAAATTTTGGAAGGGCTCGTGTACAGTTGTCTAATTTGCGATTGTGTGTAGATGTGAGTGAAAGATTAAATGAATCGATTTTTCCCATACCTGCCTACCGCATTAGACACCTTTTGTCGACAGCTCTGTTTTTATCATACTCCTGCGAAGAATCGAATCATCCTCAGCTTTTGAGTATTGAGGTGATTGAAGTAGCGTAACGACCCTCCCGTGAGCCAGCGAATTTCAGGGTGACGACGCCAAGTTGAGGTCGTTGGGGGCGGAAGCGACCCTCCAGTGCAAGAAACTGGACGAGGTCATGAACGCGAACGACGTCGTATCTGCCGTCAGTGAGTAGTGCGGTACAGAGATCGAGAAGACCTCTGTACGCCTGAGAGGCGGTCCCTTTGGCACGCAGGTAGCCTACCTTAGGGTACCGGTTACGAAAGCCAAAAAGGTAGTGGTGCGGGGGAAGTTGAAGATCGGCTGGTCAGTATGCTCAGTGAGCAAACTGCAGCCGCTTTCAGTGGACAGCTGCTATCGGTGCTTAGATTTGGGACACAAGTCCAACAACTGTAAGGACCCAGACCGTAGTAACCTGTGTCATCGTTGTTCCATCGGAGAGAAAAATAAGTATAAGCCGTGCAAGTAACACAGCTGCATCTTAACCTCGGAGTCGAGGACCGATGTCGCCCTCCTGTCCGACCCGTACAACGTCCCTGTCGATAACGGCAATTGGGTGGCGGACGGGTCTAGGATGGCGGCTATTTGCACGACGGGACGGTACCCGATCCAAGAGGTAGTACACTCCTCTGCTGAGGGTGTCGCGATAGCCAAGATCAATGGTGTGTTCTATTGTAGCTGCTATGCCCCACCAAGGTGGCCATTAGAACAGTTCAACCAGATGATCGATAGGCTATCGTCTGACCTAGTGGGTCGTAAGCCGGTCGTCATAGCAGGAGATTTTAACGCTTGGGCAGTGGAGTGGGGCAGCCGCTGCACCAATCGAAGGGGTCAAGCGTTACTAGAGGCGCTAGCGAAGCTCGACGCAGTGCTAGTCAATGATGGTTCCGCTAGCACGTTCAGAAGGAACAGGGTCGAGTCATGGATTGACGTAACGTTTGTCAGTCCTGGTCTGGCACCAGATTTGAACTGCAGGGTGGACGAGGGTTACACCCATAGTGATCATCTAGCAATTTGCTTTAAGATCAACTATGGCGTGCAACATCCGAGGTCCGGGGATCCCTGTCAGGTCCGTTGGTGGAGAACCAATCACTTCGACAGCGAAGTTTTCACCGCGGCCCTGGGACTGGAAGCCAACACTGAAGGTCTAAGCGGGGATGCGTTGGTAGCTGTCCTATCACGCGCGTGCGACGCCACCATGTCAAGGAAAGCCCTGCCGAGAAATGGTAGACGCCGGGCATACTGGAGGAGTCCCGAGATTGCGACCCTTCGATCAGCCTGCCTCAAGGCTAGACGAAGGATGCAACGTGCCCGCACCGAGGATGAAAGAGCGGACCGCCTTGAAGTGTTTCGAGCTGTCAAACTGGCCTTTAACAAGGCCATCAAGAGCAGTAAGTGAGCGGCTTTCGACAACCTATGCGCAGGAGCCAACGCAAATCCGTGGAGTGACGCCTACAGGATAGTGATGGCCAAGACCAAAGGGAGCGCTTCATCGGATAGGTTGGCGAGAATTATCGAGGTACTCTTCCCGTCCCGAGCCACAAGTCCCTGGCCTTCTGCACCGCAAGGCAATATGGGTGACAAACGAAGAGCTACTCGCGGTGGCCAAATCCCTGGTAACGAACAAAGCTTCGGCTTAGCCTGCCGGTGGGCATGTGCCGGATTTTAGAAAGCTATTTCCAGAACCGTGCACTATTATACGAGACCGATGCTGGTCAGAGAAGCGTACCTATTACCGCAAGAGTTCCGCACGGTTGAATGCTGTTCCCGGTATTATGGAACCTTATGTATGACTGCGGTGGGCCGGGCACGTAGCCAGAATGTCGGACAGTAATCCGGTGAAAATGGTTCTCGACAATGATCAGACGGGAACAAGAAGGCGAGGTGCACAGCGGGCAAGGTAGATCGATCAGGTGGAGGACGACTTGCGGACCCTCCGCAGACTGCGTGGTTGGCGAAGTGCAGCCATGGACCGAGCTGAATGGAGAAGTCTTGTATGTGCAGCACAGGCCACTCCGGCCTTAGTCTGATGATAAATAATAATAAAATGTATGACGGGGTTCTGAAGCTAATGTTCCCTCATCATCAAGCCATTTTTTTACGCGGGTTATTAGATTTACGCTTAGAAACAATTCCAAAAATGAATGTGTCGCCAAAATCGAATAGTTTTGTTGCCAAAATCGAATGGATTTGCTGCCAAAATAGAAAAGGAAGTGATACAAAATTAAAAATGCCCGATTTGTTAAGTTTTGGCTCAATCAACGTCTCCAAAATATCAAAAATTTAATTTCAAGATTATCACATCTCTATGTTTTATGCATATCAAATGCCAAAAAATAGTTATGGATAGAAAGGCAAAAACATCGAATTTACTTATTTCCACCTTAAAATATGTTCACACGACTCGGTTATTCATATTGCCAAATAAAACATGCGACTAACCAATTTAAACAGCCAAATGACTCACCACAAAACGACATTGAAATCAACTCACGTCATCGGTCCATAGTGTTATCAAACGGCCAGTCAAATTCGGAAACGATGCAAATTGTGTCCGTGCATACGTAGGTGGTGCATTTACCACTGCTGCCGGTATCTTTTCACTTTCCAGACGCATACAGCTTGATTATGGTAACAAATTGATTTCGCTTTCGCTGAAGCGCGAAACGAACCAAACACGCTCCCTCGTTAATTTTCGGTTCCGATTATCGCGCGTCCCGTGAACCCATTAAAATCGGTCCGATGTCATCGATGTTAATCAATTGATCTGTAGAGTTGCCAGTATTTAATGTGTTTCCATTTTATTGCGAATACGACAGAGCAATGGCATCAATAAAACATTGGCATTTACGTGAACAGATCTCATGTGAACTTTCTTCCTATAATGGGTACCACTGAATAGCGGGAATGGGAATAATGGCTTGAAGTACAGTTCGATCTGATATAATGTTATGTAAAGAATTGACCTTAGTCTTAAAACTTCCGGATGCTGCTTCTGATCCTGTTGATGAGTTGATTCATGCCTTCCAATCATCTTTGTATGTTACAACGGACCACAGGAGACAAAAAAAACTTCTATGACTGTTTTCGAAACTTTTCACACTTAAAATGTTCCATCGTGCACTCCTACGAAAAATTGTAACCATGATCGAAATACAAGAGGAAAGTACAACGAGAGATTTTTTTGACTGAGCATCAGATTACTTAGACTTACTTTCGAGAGACTTACAGGAGAAAAATAGCAAATACTTTCCCACGGTTTTCTGATAAAATCATCCAAATTCAGAAAAAAATACTATGATATTAAATGATTCTTAAACAACTCATTTGAATTTGTTGAATAAGAATTGAAAGTCGCTTAAGCACCTCAACAAGCATAGGAGAAAAGAATGTCGATCCCATAGGATCAACACATATCGACCTAATTACGCTGCTACAGCAGAAGCAACCAACTCAAGTATTTATTGGAGGATAAAATAGAAAGGTTGAATAAGCCAGGCGGTTTTAAAGTTGCCCCCAATGCAATGTGATAAACTCTATGAAGGCTAAACAAAAAATAATCGGAGATCTTGTACATTGCAAAATAAGAAAGGAAAACAATAAAAATTACTACTCTACATTTATGAGACATTCCGATTCTACGATACCATATAAACGATGAAAAGCGCACCTCTACGATCAGATAATAATAAGATTTTTTTTTTCAAAACTCGAAAATTAATCTAACAAACAGAATCATATTTGGTTTGTGATGGTTTTTGAAGACAAAAAAGCATTCTGTGGTGGTTCGACACACCTTCCCTTCTAGAAGGAGGGGTTGCCATACAAAAAAACAGAAAGTTTTCCATAACTCGAGAACTAATCAGGCAAATGGAACCAAATTTGGTTTGTGGAGGTTTTCGAAGACAAGAAACGTTTCCGTGGTGGTGCGAGACTCCTTGAGTATAGACCTACGGATCAACCAGCGTAACAATCTTCGTCGTATATTTAACTTATAGTCTTATTCTGGTCTGCGGAGACATGCTGAGGTGCTCATCATTATTTCCAAGATTTTAGGGTCATCCAAGAACTCTTTGTAGTACAGACCTACGGATCAACCAGCGTAATGACGCAAGTCGCTTCAAGCGAAATAGTTTGATTCTGGTCTGTGAAAACACGCTGGGTGGTTTATCATAGCTTTCAGGGCTTGTAGGTCGTCCGAAAACTTCTTGGGGTGTAGACTTACGATTCAACCAGTGTAATAACGAACGTCGCATGTGTAGCTTCATAAGAAATAGCAACGAAAACTAGAGGCAAGATGTGCGTCAACTAGGCGACTTGAAATGGTTATACGTGATTTATGAATGAGCCCAATTATTATGATTCAATTATTGTTTTCGCGTTTTTTATTTCCTAAGCTTCGCAGACTCATTTTCTCCTGTAGTATACATCAAAATACGCTGTAGACATATAAGTTTGTAGATGAATTACAATATTTGTGTTACTAAATATAGCATCTCGTAGATTTCGCATAACCTTTTATTTAGAACAATACTTGAAAATATTCGATCAACATTTGAAAAGGACGTAATAGCCAATATAATTTCCGCATTCCGTGTTTGACTACGGTCGAGTTAAGTTGCATAGGCGCAATCGGTCAATCGCAGTTAATTTATTGAGAGGTGTCCAATTACGACCCCGGTCGTGCGGGTAATAGTATTACGTGAATAAGCAACGCAAGTCTCTTACAAGAGTGCAAATTAAAAACCAGATACAGTGATATCATCAGTTGACAAAGAAGTTAAGAAGCATACTAATGAAAACTTAGCCTACGTAGTAGCTAAAATCAACGAGCTAAATGATGAGAAGAAAATGTATGCTGACACTTTGAAAGCTAAATGGAAGTACAGTTTGAGACAAAGCTCATGCAATACAAAGAAGAAATGATTAAATGTTGCCAGGAAAATGATAAGAAAGTGACGGAAATGCAAAAAAAATGAGGAAATGCAGGAGACGTTAGACTCAGTACACACAGCATTCCCGGTGCCGGTCTAAGCAATTCCAAATCTCGGTTTGGAAATTGTCTCGACTTCCCCGGGCATAAAAGTATCATCGTGTTAGCCTCACGATATATGAATGCAGAAATGGTAACTTGGCTTAGAAACCTCGCAGTTAATAACTGTGGATGTGCTAAATGAACACTAAGCGGCAAGGCGATTATATCCCCGTGGGGAATGTAATGCCAATGAAGAAGAATAAGAAGATTGGCGCTATTATTGCTATCATTAAACCTCTCATAAATTTGTTGAAAAAAGCTTCAAACATCAAATGTCTTTTGGCCATATGAACAGATCTATGGTTGTGATGAAGAGCGTAATAAATCCAAATTCAACGCTCGTGTAAAGCTCCAATTTTTGGTCATAATGTAGTCAAATGAATTACCCCCAATAAAATAGTTAACATTGCGAAGAGTTTATGATGGTGTTCAATAAAAGCTAACTTTTGAAAATGGAGAAGCGTTTCGCAGTCAGTGAAAAATATCACTGAAATTCATTATTTAATGACATTTTCACCGCGTATCAGAGATGCATCTGAACACGAGAACGCGTGTTCGTGTTCAAAACGTTTTGAACACAGCACACTGTTCAAGAGCACTTACCTAACTTAGCAACTTGTATCCTAGGAAAACAAAATCAAGCGACGGCATGCTAGGGTAAAAGACCCAATAGTGGAGGAACTAAGCATGTTTCACCACTATTTGTTGGTTCACACCAAGCCTATACTTCATTTCACTTACCTCAAGGGTGCACATGGAAGATTATTAATTACATTTTATGCGAAAGGGGTCCTGATTGCAGTAGCATCAATCATTGTTACCTAAAATGGTACCTCCAATTATTGGTGCAGTGTTCCAATAGTCGCGGTATTTTTTAATTCGTGTTCCTATAGTTGCGAATCCCATTGTTTTCATATGGGACTCGCAACTATAGGAACACTACCGCAACTATTGGTGCAAAGCAGAGAAAAGAAAAAGGTATTTTATTAATACTTTACCAATTTTGATGCAATTTTCAACCTGTTTTCCTGTATTTCGTGTAATGACAGGTCAACAAATTGATAGACTATATGGGTTGCTGCGTTAAATACGTAGCTTGTGTAAAAACAACACTACCGCAACTATAGGAGCACCCACGACTATCGGAACTTTTACCCTACACATTTTTCGACTGGTAATGGAACACTTGGGCATCTAACGGATAGAAATCAAGCATGCTCGTATGTTTTTGCATAGTTCGAAATCTAAAAAATCTGGGTCTGGGTCATTTGGCATAAAGTCATTTGGCATACCGCCATTTGGCATAAGGTCATTTGGCATAAAGGCCATTTGGCAAAATGGTCATTTGGCATAACGGACATTTGGCATAATTTCGAACTGTGAAAGCGAAAGGGATATTTCATGTAATGGAGGTAGGGGAAAAGTGGGTAAAACCGACACCTTAAGCAACTTTACAGTTCCCCAATCTATGAAACAATTTTCCGGTCTAGAAATTTCAGACAAGCATACTTTGGCTCTTCATGCATCAGTCCATGTCGTCTCACGACAATATTTCTTGATAGAATTTGATTTATGATGAAAACACGAACAGTCCATCTTCCAGCCCAACCAGCTGGGGTACGGGTAAGATCGACACCACATGAGGGTAAAACCGACACATCAAGTCGTTATGGAATCGAACATCGGAATAATTCTAAATGTTGTTACAACATAATTGGAAATGTTTAACAATATTCATTTTTAAAATTTGGTTTTAAAATTCATGTTTAGGGGTCACTCATAAACGATGGTTGAACAAAATTTTATTTATTTAAAATCATCACCACATTTCATATTTTATTTACTTTCTTTAGTGGGTCTGGTGAAAAATATATAGAGTATAAGATTGTTAGTAATAAAATTTACTAACTACTGTAAATATAAACCAACATTTAAATTTCACTTATTTTAAAAAGCTGTTTACAAAGGCGTTTTAAAATAAATGCGTATGGTGCAGTTATGACAAGAAATGAAGATGACTAGTTCCGTAGGTGACGAGCTACATGTTTACAGGGGTGAAAATGGATCACGAAGAACAACACTAGAGAAAGGATATATTCAAGAGTAAAATAAGCCTAAAAATACGATTCTTCTTTGAGCGCTATTGTTATCCGACCTGCAGGTTTTCCTTGATGACTCAATATTACCCTCTATACCTATTGTCACGCCCAATGATGGTATGGTATGCAATCAGTCTATGATTGAGTTATATTCCTCGTCGCCTCGTTTTTCAATACTTGAATTATATTATACGAATGATGAGTCCAATAATACAGAGGTATTTCGTGATTCGATGGCAGGTGTCGAATTTACCCCAACTGATAGCATAATAATGATGAGATACATGTGGATGTTCATAATTAGAAAAGTTAACTATTTTTCCACAACATACACAAAATGATGTTCAATTATGGATCAGAGGTGGATTAAATACTGAAAATCAACATATTATTGCCGTAAAAGCTTATACACCGATGCCAAAATTTTACATAATTCATCTCCTCAATGGTGATCAATGCTAATTGTCTGTTTATTATGACTCTTACACGTCTCCGCCAGTTACAAAATGACTAGAAATACTAGAAATCAAACGTTTATTCAAACTGTGTTGAAATTCTGTCCGATAATCACTAGAAATCAGAGATTTGAAGTGGTGTCGGTTTTACCCGCAGTGTCGGTTTTACCCACAGTTCCCCTAACCACTTTCCCTTCGATGGGACTCGAACCCATGACCCTACAGTACGCTAGACTGGTGCTTTATCCAACTAAGCTACGAAGGACCTCCGTCGGTCTTCGCAACCTAGCGGCTACTGAACGAGCTCGAGATTCCCAAATTGGACGCTGTTCGTTCTCGCATTGCTGCTACCTCCTGATCTTCTGCTGATTTCCCTTGATCCCACATAGTTTGTAATCGGTTGGAACAGGAGCGGTGGCCGGCAATTCTTGTTTTCAGCTTGTTTGACGTCATCCCCACGTAACAGGCTGAAAAGTTCTCGCATGGGATCCTGTATATGACGTTTGATCGGTCGTTCTGGTCTATCTTATCCTTCACCGGGGGTAGCCGGGATAGCATGTTGCCGACGGTCGTTACTCGATCATTCCATCGAGAACCATCATGCTTTCGCATTCGATCGCACACACGTTCTAGACTCTAGTCTTAAGAAATAAAACCTACACATTCTAGAAACATGTCATATTATAAGCACACAGAACATAGTCAACAAGCGCACAGACACAGACAACCTCAGCAGTACGTATGCCGGCAAACTTCACACATTCAAAAACAATCAGTGTAATAGAGCAAACAGACAGACAGAAACGCCATCACAACACAGTTCGATAAAAACAGAGTAGAAGTGGCGCTAAAAACGTACTATACGATAGTTCCTGGTGCCCGGATAAATTCAATTTTCGCAGCCCCTACCGAAAAATAGAGGGGCGATGTAAGTAAATTTATGAAGACCACCTACACAGTGAGTGCGTCTGTTACAATCAGTGTTTCTCGTTTATTGCAGTTAACATAAAGTTGTGACAAAACGTTCTATGCTAAGACAATGTAACAATAAAACGGGGCTTAGTTAGTAAGTCATCCTGAACATACACAACATACAACATCAATACAACATAATCCACCATTGTCCACAGACTCCTTGATAAAGGTACAATATATGTAACTGAAACGTCGGATAAAAACATAAAACCCGTTTTTGAGCATAAGAAGACTGAAAGCCATAACCTCAAATATCACCATCATAGTCGATCTCTCCTAGATTAATAATTTTGTCAAAAGTACTAATCGATTTAGTGGACGGACATCCTAAGGGTGTATTCGATAAAAATGGCACACACATATTTTCTCACCATAATTAAACCGGTTATCGGATTGTCTTCAAATTTTCAGAGAATGAAAATCTTTAAATGAGTTATGATTTACAACATTTATTTTAATTGATTTCATTGCCCATCCCGAATGCGCGCATTTTCCTTTTCACTCCACCCATCAAATTTAGTACGACCGATTTTTCCTATGTTTTTGTTGTTTTTACCCAAAATTTTCTTCATCTCCAGCTCTGTTTTAATAATTTTAGGATGTTTGCAAAGTTTCGTCTTCACAATTGCCCAAAGTTTTTCAATTGAGCGAAGTTATGGTGAATTTTGTGGGTTCATATCTTTTGGCACAAATTTAGCTAAGTTAACTCAATACCACTGCAATACGCTACGAGCATAGTTGCAAGACGCCAAATGAGGCCAAAACAGTGTTAATACTTTGTGTTTTCTTATGCCACTATTCGGTGTAAATCATTCTGTTGAATGTTTCGGAAGTAATAAAGGGAGCGTTTACTTCACCACATCCGCAAATCGCCTGACTTCTTAGCAAATTTTAATAACTTCTTTGTTCGGACATCCTCCGGAATATTGAACTTAGACTTGGCAACGAATTATTCAAGCCCTGGAAGATTACAGAATTCAGCCTTGACGTAGATTTCATCATCCATCCAACAGGATTTGGTGAACAACTTCGTGTAAAGTTTCCGGGCGCGGGTTTTTGCAGCGGTGTTATGCTTTTCATTTCGGTTTGGGGCTTTTTGCACCTAGTAAACATGTAACCCAGTACGTTTCATGGTTTTTGTGCAGGAAACAAACCGACACCTTGGACTTGTTAGCAACATTTCGTTTGAAAACTTATTGAGCTGTTCTACCACTCCTGGGCATTTTACTGTCCATTGGACCGCTTCTACGACCACTCCCTTCTTTCCTTTGAACACTCAGATGCTCCTTGGAGGTTCTTATTACTCGATAAACAGTTGAATTTGCAATCCCAAGCGTTTTGCTATCGATCAGTGGGACGCCTCCGGATTTTGATCGTAGATGTACAATTTTTTTCCACTGTCAATTTCTTGTTCCGACGATATGATTGGAAGGATCTTCTCCAGGTCCAGATGGCATCCACTATGCCATGATCACCAAACTGCCTACAAAAATCTGCTCCTTAACACATATAACCAATTGTGGGAAGGCTCCGTATACCCCGAAAGCTGGACTAAATCCATAGTAGTTCCTATATACAAGATGTGGAGTTTCTATATTTCACTTTGGGAATAGCCCGACTTTAGAGGAAGGAGCACACACGTCTGTCTCGGAGGACGGCTACGGCTTGAAAGAGGAAGAGCCAGAGTTGTGTGGGCTCTCGTGAAGATGATGAAGTGTGTGTGTGTGCCTACTAGATCGGTTGAGGGGGGTAGGAAATTGGACAGTCAATGCCATGTATATCAAGGTGTGCAAGTTGTACCCCACATCCCACTCCATCTGTTAAAAAAAATCTGAGGGAATTCTCTTTCATTTTTTTTTTTTTTTCTTTTAATCCACACCCGTAATTCATCTGTAGATTAAATTCTATATTTTGATGGAATCAATTTATTTCGGTCACATATTATCATAAGAGTGGTATTTCATCAATACTTGACCTGATGATAAGTAAAAACTAATCGGTTCACGTTTTAAATGAAAATATTAAAATTACAATTACAAGATTAAGATTGAACTATTTAATAATAATGATACAATATTCGGTATACGTGTAATCAATGGTGATTATTTGAATATTTCAGTTGTTAACTGGTGGTGACTGTCGGATTACTGAAAACGTTTTTTTTAATGAGTAAACAAAAAAAGGGTTTATATGAATAAATCAATAAAGAGTCAGTTAGTAATAATAACAATTTACCTTCAAAGTGTCCCGTGAAGATTTCTCGATTTCTATTAGACGCACATAATCTTCCAAGTAGGCTGGTAACTTCTTTTCTCTGGTCTGTCGTTTTGTAGCCTGTTCCTGGCTGACATGTTTGTAGTTCGGATTTCGCCATTCGTGAACTAGCTTTGTTTGTGACACGTGCCTTCTTAACTGTTGTCCATCACTTCCCGTTAACACGAGATTTCCCTTTTTCTGTTCAGTGACTATGTATTTCTTTGGGTCGAATCTGCTGTCTCCTTTGGAGCGCGTTTGTCTTTCTACGATGACGGTATCCCCTGGGACAATTTTGCACTGTTTTGCCCCACGACGCCGATCTTCGTTTTGCTTCCCTTTTATCTTGGACTCGCGATCTCTTATATTGATGTGTTCATCATTATGATTTACTTTACCAGGGTTGAGAAGAGGAAGCCACCGCCTTATTTTCCGCCCGAACATTAATTCTTCTGGAGGAACTTTGGTTATGGAATGGGCTGCTGAGTTGTGGGCTCTGATAGCTGATTGTAGTTCGTCATTGAAATCGTGTCCAAGATATGCTGCTGTTGCCATAGCTTTGTTTATCAGTTTCATTGAGTTCTCTACCAGGCCATTTTGCTGGGGGAATAATGGTGTAGACAACACATGCGTTATGCCGCGCTCAGAACAGTAGTTCTTGAAATCTTCTCCGTTGAAGGGTGGGCCATTGTCGGTCTTGATGTTAACTGGGAATCCCTCATTATTAAAAATATCCTCTAAAACTTTGCGTGTAGTATCGAAATTTGTTGATCTCACGGGACGCCCTATCAAGAATCTTGATCTATATTCTACCATTACCAAAATATGGATTCCACCAAATCTTGAATATGGTCCGTTGAAGTCCAGAGCGATGGTTTGCCATATTGTTTCCGGGGCTAGAATGCGTTCCATCGGGGTTGCCTTTTCCGGTATTCCGTTTGTGGCGCATACTTCGCAAGCCTTCACCCAGTCCGCTGCATCCTTGGGCATTCCTGGCCACCATACACGCTCGCGAAGTATGCTTTTGAGCTTAGCTGCCATTGGGTGACCTTTGTGTGCAGTTTCCAACGTTTTCTGGCGAAGCGATGTTGGAATGACTGCACATCCCTGTTTGATGATAATACCGTTTCTGACGTACAGGTCCTTTGAAACCAATTCGTATCGACGCAATTCGCGCGACCATTCACCGGAAGTGAGCGCTTCAAGTACTTGGGAAAGAATTACATCATCTTCTGTAGCCTGCCTTATGCAGTCTTCTGATAAAAAATTTTCTGCGACGGCATCTATTTTTCCTATTTCCCACGGACTATTTGTCTCATCAAAAGGATCATCGATTCCTGAATACAAACGAGATGACGGATCCGCTATGTTGAACTTTCCCTCTACATATTCCACTGTGTAACTGTAAGGGCTGAGCCGCAGGGCCCATCCGTCTGCCCGGGTGAGTGCCCTCTTAGAATCCTCTCGAGAACGATTCAAGATGAACGTTACTCCTTTAGCATCCGTTCGTAATATAAAGTGTCGACCTAGCAAGTAGTATGAAAAGTATTCTACTGCCCAGACGGCACTAAGCGCTTCCCTTTGATTCTGAGCATAACGCTTTTCGGTTACCGTTAACGCTTTAGAAGCGAAACTTATGATCCTAGGTGTCTTATTTTTGCTTTCTTGCACCAGTACGGCTCCAAGGGCATTTGGGGATGCGTCTGTGTACAGAATAGTCTTGTCTTCCTCAGAGAAGTATCCCAGCGCTACAGTGCTTTTTACTATTTTCTGTTTAGTTGCTTCGAAAGCATCAGATTGAGGAGGTCCCCAGTTCCACGTTCTTGTTGTCGCAACCTCCCATAATGGACTAGTTAGGTCTGAAAAGTTGTTGATATATGGACTAATAAAAGATGCTAGGCCCAGAAAGCTACGAAGCTCCGAAGCTGTTGTTGGCTCACGAAATTTTTGAATGTGCTTAATTTTGGCTTCATCAATATGGAAGCCGTTTTCGTCTAGCTCATGACCGAGGAACTTGATTCGGTCCTTGTCGAATTCACACTTCTCATAATTCAATGTTAGATTGTTGACCCTTAATACTTTGAGAACCCTGGCTACAGTACTTCTGAGGTCTTCGATGCTTTCTCCAAAGATCAGAATGTCATCTATGTAAACTATAACGTTTTTTATTCCCTTCAGTATGCGGCTCATTTCCCTTTGGAAAATTTCTGGGGCACAATTAACCCCGAACATTAACCTTGTAAAACGATACATACCACTTTCAGCAAGAAATGTGGTAAGATCTCTTGATTCTTTGTCCAGTTCTAAGTGGTAGAAAGCGCTAGTTAGATCTAGCTTCGTAAAGAATTTCGCTCCGTGAAGCTGAGCTTTCATTTCTTGTATTAAAGGCAACCGATAATATTCTCGCTTTATCGCCTTATTAGGAGCACGCATGTTTACAACAAGGCGGAAGTCATCCTTTCCTTTGGATACGGCTGACATGCCACTAATCCATTCCGGTGCGCAAGTCACTTTTTCTATTATCCCTCTCTTCTCCATCTCCTGCAGTCTCAGTTTTGCCCCTTCTCTGAAGGCGGCAGGAATATTATAATAGGCGTGTTTCTCGGGGGGGATGGATTTATCTATGCTAAATTTAACCTTGACACCTGGCATTTTTGGGAATATTCCTAGCTCTTCTGCGCTGTTACAAATGTTTATAGACGGCCCAACTTTCAGCAAGCCCATGTCGCTCGCCGATGCTCGTCCGAGTAGAGAGCGGCGGCCGCTTGGTACTACTAAAAATTCGGCGTAGATTGTCGGTTTAATAGCTCCAACAACTTCAACTTTGGCTTTAAATGCACATTTAATTTCCATTGGCTGTTCTGCTGCGTAAGCTCGTAATGTTGGAGTGATAGGCTTCTTGAATATTTCAATGTTTGTAAGGCCCTGTTCACATTCCCGTTGCAAATTGACCCAATCTTCCCCGCCAATAACGTTCACATCTGCACCTGAGTCGATGAGGAATTCTATAGCGCAAGATGAGTTGAGTTTGCAGCGTATGAGCACATCTTTCATAGAGAGGGTATGCACGTGCTGTGAATGAATTTGGATCAATTCGGAGTATTATTTTTTCTTTAATTTAAAGAGACAAATTGCAATTTTGTTTGTTTGGTTTTGTTTTTTAATAAGCGTGAATGAACATGTCTTTTTGTGAAAGACTAGAATCTTTAAATAAACGATTACATCCTTCTAATCCAAATGATGGTGGCACATACACAGACAAAAAATAAAATTGTCAAAAATATTACAAATGTTTATTAAGATCACAACGTTCTGGCAAATGACTGCAAAAATCGTATTGTTTGCTAAAATTGTAATCGACGACAATGTGAATGTACTTTTAGATAGTCATGCTATTAATTATTATTAACACAATCAAGAGGATTCAGAGGAATATTTCTCAGCAACGATATCTTTATTATTTTTATTTAATTTTATTTTTTTTCAACAGGTGATGAACAAACCAGAGGACAAACCAGTTTGCAAATCAGCAACAGTATTATCTGATTAGAATTTACATTCCATGGTAGAAATTAGGTCATAGATGGAAATAAGTGTAATAATAGTAATAATAATGAGTGAAGTGTGCCATATTCGTAAAATCCGTTTTATTTTTGAATGAAATAGTTGAGGAGGAAATAGGATTAACGAAAGTTAATGAAAACATCAAGGAGATTTGCTCTTTCACATATCCATATATAATAATAACGTTTTATGGTGAAATTCAATTTCTTCTGTTTGAAGTATAATTGTTTTATGATTGATAGATGATTAAAAATGACTCATACCTGACTATTCTCCTCTTCGGACTTCGGCAGGACTTCCTTCTCTACTGCGTTGGTTTCTCGTTGCCGGCAGGTGATCGCGAAATGGCCACGACGTCCACACTTATGGCAATTTTGGTGAAGTGCCGGACATTCCTGTCCCTTATGGGCTGGTCGATCGCACCTCGAGCAACGTCCTCGTTTTCCAAGTAGGGGTCTTCCAGCGGGGGTATTGCGTTCCTTATAAGGGCTGTTTTGATAGCGGGAAGGTTGTTCGGTGTATCGTCGTTGGTTGTTTCCAGAAAATTGGTTGTTGTATCTGCCAAAATTCCTGACGCCTTTCTGAAGGCTTCTCTGAAACACAGGTTTCTCGGGTTGGCTTAGAAGCTGTACAGCTGATTCCGGTAGGGTATTGGTATTTCTCTCTCCTGCAAACGCCTCTTTCCTTGTCGCTGCTTGAACGATGTAAGCCGCTTCCAACCCAAATGTTCTTGCTTGGTCCGCCAATTTCTGATCCGTCATACCGTTGAATAGTTGAGTTCGGACGAATCGAGCCTGGTCCGTGGAGCTGTATCGACATAGTTGAACTTTCGACATTAAACGAGCATGAAACGCCATAGTGGATTCACCATTCGCTTGTTTCATCTTGGTGAACGCCTCGTGCTCGGCAGCCGTGTCCGTCATACTGTGGAAGTATTCAGAGATGTTCTTTACCATCTTACGATAGCAGTCTGGTTCTCCAAGGCTCGGACGTAACCCGGCCGCACGCACTATTGTTTGTAGATTATCACCTATTACGAGGTACAAGATTTTTGCCTGTCGTGTTGGGTCCGTTATGTTATTCAATGTGATGGCAATCTCGAACTTTTCAATAAAGTTGTCGAACGCTTCCCACATTCCACTTGCCGGAATGTCCTTTGGAAACGATGGAATGCCTTCTAGTCGAATTGTGGATGCTTGATCTGATGACATCATGTGACCTGTAAGTCCACCCCATGAAGTATTTGCTTCGTCATTGGCATCTCGCGTAGTATTTGATTTATCCCAAGGTTTATCAAGTAGAAGTTGAGCCAAGTCAACCACTGCTTTCTCAAGCACCGCAACTCTGTCATGTCCTACATTAGGTAGGCAGTCATTCGGCTTTGTTGGGTGTTCGTCGGGTTCTATTATCTCAACGTCACTTTCGCAGGATTCTGTGTCACTTCGGTTTTGCTCGACCACTTCACTATCACCTTCTTCGTTCGAAGGAGCTAAACGTACATACTTTCCTGGATCCATTTATCCTAGACGGCAATAACAAAAAAAAACTCATGGTGTTTTTTCATATATATATGTATGATGCGCAATTCAATTCAGTATTAATCTTGTATTCACACACGAGAAGAAATTACTGTTATATAAAAAAGATCACTTATGGAAAAATTATTGCTGTTTCGATACTCTCGGTTAACATAATATTAAACACAGTTCCACAATTGACGAAAAAATATGAACAAATGTTGGTATGGTGTGGTTCAATATTGAACTTTTCTTCGAGTGAATTCCCCACTCATTTGTCAAATCCATTGGGTGTGTAATTTTGAATAAATATCACGGTCAAGTGTCAAGCTTCCATGATACCCACCCTGGAATATCAATACGCCTACTCTTTTTTTTTTTGTTGGTGTGCGTCCCGCAGCGCCGCCTTCGATTGAAAATCATTATTCCTCAAACTTTCAAATGACTATAAACTAGCCGATCTCTTTTTTTTTTAATTTAGGAAAAAAAAAACAAACTTGCATCGTCCCGAAGCACGCGGAATTGCTGTTAATAATTTTTAAGATTGATTAATCCCTGCCTAGGGACTCATCGGAAAAGAATATATATATATTTCCAGTTTGCTGTACAACATATGTTTTTACAAAATGCCAGCTAAGCGTTTGTCCCATAACGCTTTCTCTTTCTCTTCTATTTTTTTTTCAAGAGGCGCTCGTCCCGCAGCGTCATTGATTATCGCGTGCGTCCCGCAACGTCCCGCATCGTCCCTTTTTGTCAAAGATGCTCGTCCCGAAGCACCCGTTTTATCCACTTGGAATTAGAAAGAATGAACAAAAAAAATGGCGATACTTTGCAACAGATCGTAGAGGGCTATTTTTTTTTTCGAGAAATAAAATGAGAATTTGCGACGTGAGTCCAACGACGTCGATTACTGCGGATCGCTAGCCGTGTTCGTCCCGAAACACATTTTCAGGTTATTTTCCATCTACGGTGAGTGTCCCACAGCACCATTTTGAATAATTTTCGGAAATGCTTGTCTCGGAACCTTTGTCTTCTAGCAAATAACGGGTTAAAAAGAAGCTTACCTTTAATTACTTTGAACGGAGCGGATTGAAGAAAAACCTTTTTTTTTCACTCACTTCACACGCGGGTTCACTTCACTATACTTTTTTTTATTATCGCGTTTATCCTTTAAAATTTGGTCCAAGAAAAAAAAACGATTTGTTCAAATGGCAGGATCGCCACTGTGGAGTTTCTATATTTCACTTTGGGAATAGCCCGACTTTAGAGGAAGGAGCACACACGTCTGTCTCGGAGGACGGCTACGGCTTGAAAGAGGAAGAGCCAGAGTTGTGTGGGCTCTCGTGAAGATGATGAAGTGTGTGTGTGTGCCTACTAGATCGGTTGAGGGGGGTAGGAAATTGGACAGTCAATGCCATGTATATCAAGGTGTGCAAGTTGTACCCCACACAAGAGGAAAAGAAAAAGAAGTTGTCCAAGAAACTACACACCAATCTTCCTAAATAGTTGCCTTGAGAAGATCCTCGAGAGAATGGTGAACATCCGTCTAATGCACTTAATTGAAGAACGTAGGTTACTCAACGCTGTAGCCCATCAAGTAAGTAAGTAAGGTTACTCAACGACCACCAATTTGTATTCCGTAAAGGGAAACCTACACTGGAATATCTAGCACACTTTGACACCGCAGTTAGAGAAGCTATGCACAAACGATCTTTACACAAGCAATCTTTCTTGACATTAAAAAGGCTTACGACACCGCTTGGTGTAGGCTGCTACTAAACAAAATCTATAAATGGAAAATAGGAGACAATCTTGTTAAATACATCCACAAAACCCTGGAACGAAGGACCTTCAAAGTTAAAGCCAACAATACTCTGTCACAGGAAACAATAATGGAAAATGGCCTATGTCAAGGATCAGTTATAAGTGTTACGCTATTCCTAATTGCAATCGACACCATATGCGCAGAGCTTCCTGCCGAAGTTAATGCACTCCTCTTTGCCGACGATGTAGTTTTTTTCGCCTCCGATGGTTACAGGAAAACCTCACAACAAATTACAATGGGAACAATGCACCAGCTTCAAAATCTCTACCAAAAATGTGTAACTACAGCGTTCAAACACCCGAGATCTAGAAAACAAACAAGTCAAAGACTTATATTGAACAATATCCCTATACCAGAAAAATCATGCCACAAATGACTCGGAGTAACATTAGATCAACACCTCACCTACAAAACACACATCGAGGAAACAAGAGCAGCATGCTCCCATAGAGTCCAGTTTCTGAGATTCATCGCATCTAGATCATGGGGCGGAGACCGCCAATCCCTGATGAAAATCTATAAAGCAACCGTACTGGCAAAAATACTATATGCTGCTCCGATCCTATCTTCGTTTAGCAAGACCGGAAATAATCATCTAGATTTTAGACAACTATTTGCTCAACTAAATACAGATACATATTCCATACAGTTTTATACACCGACAGACTCCTGAACCGGCTTCAGTGTGAAAGGAAGCGTAATACGTAAAAGAACCCATAACTTACTTAGCGTCTACAGCGTCGAAACCATGGCGGTAATTGAAGCTCTGAAGTGGATATCAACCAAGAAGATAGAGCTTTTATCATACGCACCGACTCTCTTAGTGTGATAACAACTATCGAAAAGAGAAAGATAAAATTTTCCCTCAAAGATGAAATAATCAAACTGCACAATGACATAACCGAGAAAGAAACATTCCTTACCTTCTGTTGGATCCCAAGCCATTGCGGTATTCCTGAGAATGAAAAGGCTGATACTGAAGCCAAACGAGCCCTCGAGCTTAACACGATTACGCAAAAAATAGTTGATCACAAGGAAACTAAAACCATCATTAAAAGAAATATGAATAACAAATGGCAATTGGAATGGGAATCAATCAAAAATAATAAATTAAGAGAATGCAAAATACCATTTAGAGAGGCAATCACAGGAAATCGCAGAGAGGGCGCATGACTATCTACTAGAAAAAACAGATCCACTCAATTGCACAAAATGTAACCAAATTCTTACTGTCAAACACATTATAGTCAACTGTCCAGGATATGATGTTGCTCAAGAACAAATTGAGGTCCAACTAAACATGAGAGAGGCATTGGCCGACGACAGCCGCCAAGCAAAAAAGTGCTGTCGTTCCTCAAAGAAATCGCGCGGATAGATGAAATATGACGTCCAACTACCCAACGGAAAACCTGATATAAAACAGTAGAAGTGTTGAAAAATTCAAGTCATCAAGTTTCACCAGTTTTACCGATAATCACCTCACCGAAAATAGGATATTTCGACTCAAAAGAAGACAGCGTTAAGCACATTGTCGATCAGCAGCCCACCGTAATTGAGGACTAGGTAGCGGCACCAGTCCCCAAGGCGCCAAATCTTATCATAAAAGAATGGACATTCTGCCAGCGGACCGGATGAGATCAGTAAAGGCTAGATCATGTAGAAATGGGGTACTTCATTTTAGAGATAGTGGCGTTCCAAGTGGTCGGATATGCAAGTTTTTCACAGCGTTTTATAATATGTAAACAGTAATTTTCGGAATATTTTTTTCACAGCTTCAAACTAACGTGATATCAAGATATTCACCATACAGTAAGAGAAAAGAGAAAAATTCTGCACAGTCCTGCAAAATCCATCGGCGTCAAAAACCGGATTTAACCCTTCATTCAGTCCCATTGTGGCCGATTTACATGTTGGCTAGATACCGCGGCTACAAAGCAAGACCATGCTGAGGGTGGCTGGGTTCGATTCCCGGTGCCGGTCTAGGCAATTTTCGGATTGGAAATTGTCTCGACTACCCTGGGCATAAAAGTATCATCGTGTTAGCCTCATGATATACGAATGCAAAGATGGTAACTTGGCTTAGAAACCTCGCAGTTGATAACTGTGGAAGTGCTTAATGAACACTAAGCTGCGAGGCGGCTCTGTCCCAGTGTGGGGATGTAATGCCAATAAGAAGAAGATTTAGTCAGCTGTCATTACAGCAAGGGAGTGCCATTGTATCATTGTAAAACGATAGTTTATCCAATTTATCCCAAAATAGCTGAATCCATCAAATTGTCCTGAGTTCCGATATTGGACGAGTTTCAGCCGATATTCAAGCAGAAACTGAAGATAAAGAGAACAGTCTCCATATTTGACTGTAGGAACCTGGTGTCTTGGATTGTATAGTTGTCTTCGTGATTTTCGTATATATCTGATACCGTCCGATGAAAGTAAGTTGAACTTGCTTTCATCAGACCACAGAACTTTTTCCCAGTCAGACTTCGACCAGTATTGGAACCGTCTGGCAAAACTCAAACGGGCATTCCGGTTTTTCATGGATATCAGCGGCTTCTTTGCTGGTCGACGGGCGAATAGTTTACCTTCACAGAGACGGCGTCGGACAGTTCGGGAGCTCAAGTTGAGGTTCAAGTGCTCTGCAGCATACTTTGTGACGTCGGTTGCATTCTTACGAGGGTCATCTTTGACGATCCGGATCATGGCTCCTCCCTTTCCGTTGATTTTCGGGGACGGTCACTCCCTAGCTTCCTCACTGTTGACTTAGACTGCATAAACGCTTTGCGAATCCTCCCTACTGTCGTGTG
Source organism: Armigeres subalbatus (assembly GCF_024139115.2). Taxonomy (NCBI): domain Eukaryota; kingdom Metazoa; phylum Arthropoda; class Insecta; order Diptera; family Culicidae; genus Armigeres; species Armigeres subalbatus. The sequence goes on along the minus strand of NC_085140.1, from coordinate 50,053,151 downwards.
ACAGACGTCAAACTGCTCAGCAATCTATCGGTTCGTTTGCCGGATTTTTTGGCCTGTACAATGGCAAAACGTGCATCTTTACTCAACATTTTCTTCATAACTAGTTGTTTGAACAGTACCACACAAAAAACAAACTTTTCGGAGCAATGCTGAACAAAAAATGCAAAATAATTGTTTTAATACACTTTTTTTGTCCCGCTTTGTTTTGACAGCACATCCGTGTTTTTAATACAAACTGAAAACAAATATGCATGCTACCTAAATCGATCCTCACATTAATGTTAATCAACAAGTGTAACAGTTTTACTAAGCTAACAAGAAAAATACATTTTTTAATAAAAGAGTTTGATCGAACGGTTTGGTGCATTTTTTATGTCCGATACTGTATATCCAGATCCTAAATTACTCAAACTCTGTAAATGAACAAACAAGACTCGAATATTATTCAAAGAGTCGTTAATAAAATACATATAAAAATAATGATTTCATTTCTATTCGTTGCCATCGGACACGAGACCTGAACGATGCTCGGGGAGGACCAACGCGCACTTGGAGTTTTCGAAAGGAAAGTGCTGCGTACCATCTATGGTGGGGTGCAGATGGCGGACGGTACGTGGAGGAGGCGAATGAACCACGAGTTGCATCAGCTGTTGGGAGAACCATCCATCGTTCATACCGCGAAAATCGGACGACTGCGGTGGGCCAGACACGTAGCCAGAATGTCGGACAGTAACCCGGTGAAAATGGTTCTCGACAACGATCCGACGGGCACAAGAAGGCGAGGTGCGCAGCGGGCAAGGTGGATCGATCAGGTGGAAGATGACTTGCGGACCCTCCGTAGACTGCGTGGTTGGCGACGTGTAGCCATGAACCGAGCCGAATGGAGAAGACTCTTATATACCACACAGGCCACTTTGGTCTTAGTCTGAATAAATAAAAATAATATGTAGACAAGAAATCTGAAATATTAACAGATAAAATGTAAATATTCCAGATCTTTTTCTATGTATTTCTAGCTATGTACATATGTGGATAAACAACGGGAATCATTAAGTTTTGGTTGTTACACTCTTTTCAAAAATTAGTCCAAATACAACATTTCATTGTGACTATTGACATGCATTTGGTCATTCTCATAATCTTATGGGTCTAATAGCATACGTATTTTTAAGGTTTTGGAGGGGGAGTTGAGGGATATCCGATACGATTTACGATCAATTAAATCTGCTAAACGAAAGTTTGTGCAAAAAAATCTGTAATTTTTCGTTGGCGCTTGGTGCGTTTTGGCTGAACCCCGACCATATAAAAAGAAAAGCCAGTAGTTTCGTGTGGTAGATGTTAACATACAGGTACTAATTGCTTTGAAAATGAAAGGTGCTTTGAACGAAAACTCCTCTTTATATCAGATTATTTTTACAGCTCATCAACCCACCATTTTGCAGCTCAATCAATGACGTGGCCAACGTTAACTTACCATTATGGTTGTGTCAGAGGTTCTTAAGTATTGTTCTCAAATGAGAGCTATCAAAATGAAAAATGGAAACCCTGCCAACAAGTGGCAGCTGATTGTCATTGCTTCTACCGAAATGCTGTTGATCCCGCGAATTTGCGTCACACGACAGTCTTCACACGCGCTTCCACAGCTATAAAAAAAATACAACCATTTATACCCTCAGACGAATCGCAAGAAAAAAAAACAGCTGAATTTATGAGTTTCATGCGGTGTCATCGTTCTGTGTCACCCACCCGCCCCCCTATTTGGGGACATGTTTGTCCTGCCACCATAGAAAACAGAATGTGTTCCTCCCTATTCGTAGCTGGCTAGAATTGCTTTTTATGCTGCCCGTGCTGCAGACCAGGCCAAAAGACGTATGTAAATGAGACAACATCTTGTACGTTTGTGCTCTTCCAGAATTTTCGGAATTCCCAGAGCAAACACTGGGCTAGCGAATTGCACACTCCACATACGTACGTATCTTCTACGATGAGTACATACTCTGTAGACACACACCGGGAGTGTGCAGTCGGCAGTAGCCACCGGGGACCGTCCTAACGAGCCCCATGCCTTCCGTAATACGGTTCTGGAAACAGCAGATGAACAGCGCGAGCAAAGCGAAAAAGAAATGTCTCCCATAAAACACCCGAGCCAAGCGTAGTTGAGGTGGCATAAATTCCAGCACTTTTTCAACGGCTCTTTGCCAGCCAGTTTGGAGTTTGGGCGGCTGCTGGTGGAGCATTTTGTTCCATTTGTGCACAATGATTTAGTTTCGGTAAGATGGGGATGCTGCTGCTGCCGCTGCAGGTTTATCTTGTTAGCGAAAATTATGACAACAAACAATCCCGATTTCGGTGTTGTTGAACTTAAAGTGGGCATGATAAACGTTTACCAACAGGATTAAGTTTTTTTAAAGTACTGCTTTTCTGAAATGATGATTTGTTTCATAGTATGATGTACGACATATCGGAGACGCTTGTTTTGAATAATAATTGCAACCTTGATCAAATCACTCATGCATATGATATTAATTTGAAATTTTGTTTAAATTTCAGATGCAATCACTTAGTGCCCGTGATTTGAACAACACCCGTCGTGCGGAAGTGCCGATCATATTCTTCAATCGCGTCCCCAAAGTAGGCAGCCAAACATTCATGGAGCTCCTACGTCGTTTGGCCATCCGCAACGAGTACACCTTCCATCGAGACGTAGTCCAGCGCCTGGAGGTGATCCGTCTATCTCCTGATCGCCAACAGGAGCTCGCCGAAATGGTTTCCGATCTACCGATGCCGTCGGTCTACGTTAAACACGTTTGCTACACGAACTTCACCCGGTATGGGCTACCGATGCCCATCTACGTCAATATGGTCCGTGATCCCGTCGAACGCATCATCAGCTGGTATTACTATGTTCGAGCTCCATGGTACTTCGTTGAGCGAAAACAGGCCTTTCCCGATCTACCACTGCCAGATCCACGCTGGCTGAAGAAAGACTTCGAAACTTGCGTTCTGCAGGGAGATCCGGAATGTACTTACGCCCAGGGTGCTATCCATGAAGGCATCGGGGATCACCGTCGGCAATCTCTGTTCTTCTGCGGACACGATGAACAGTGCCTGTAAGTACCTACCATATTTATCCATCTTCCAAAACCCCATTCTAACCCATTTCTACAGCCCCTTCAACAGCCAAGGAGCCCTGGAACGTGCCAAGTACGCCGTCGAAAGTCAATATGCCGTCGTTGGAGTGCTTGAGGACCTCAACACCACCCTCGCCGTGCTCGAACGGTACGTGCCCAAGTTTTTCTCCGGTGCAAGCCCTGTCTACTTCAACGAAGTGAACCTGCTGCAGAAGATTAACAAAAACAACTTTAAGCCCCCGGTCAGTCACGAAATCAAGGAGCTGGTCCGACGAAACTTCACCCGCGAGATCGAGTTCTACCAGTTTTGCAAGCAGCGACTGTACAAGCAGTACCTTGCCACGCAGTTGCCGCACAAGTGATTTCCTCGGAACAAACTAGCGTTCTAATATTTATACGAGTTTGGTGTGCAACTTTGTCACAGCAAGTGCCCTCCACGTCTTCGTTACACTGAAAGTTCCACCCACTGTTTCTGCTAACCATTTGTCGTTGTCGTCTTCGTTTTTCATTTCATCATTTACACTAATGCCTCACTGCAAGTAGCTTGTAAATGCGACAATTAGGTCGCGTACCAGATTCCTTATTATGTATGATAAACATTTTCACGCACCGACACACCACAAACCGAATCATTCGATTATTTAAATAAGTTCATTCGACAAACCATGATTATTGTTAGGTTCAAGTTTTAAAATTGACCTTGTGTTACAAAGAAACAAAAGTAAGAAGTTGAGTGTGATAAGTGATTGGATCGAATGGGCCGTACGAGTGTATATTTTATAGATTGAGAAATCGATAATAAATTGAATGAGAGGACTGAATGCGTTAGAGACGCACAACACGAAAAAGAGTGCATCATCGACAAGCCCTTTGGAAAAGAAACTTAATGTTTTTGAAAGGACGATTTATAAGTTAATTTGTTTGTAGACTAGAAACGAACTAGACTGTAGATCAATTGTAGAAAGTATTAATACACATTAACTTATGAATATATTGCTTAAGTACTGTGAAACACGAAGTTTATGGACTAAGTAATAGACTGAAAGAAATGTACGATTTAATCCACCAGCAGGAGACGCTCTTGTAAAATTCTTTCCTAATATTCTGCCTAGCTTCTGCTAGAGAAGAACGGGAGTCACATATCGCTATCACTTCACTATAGGTGTGTCTTCTTAATTCAGCTCGGTCCTCCACCTGATCGATTCACCTTGCTCGCTGTAGCCATTTTCACCGGATTACTATCCGACCTTCTGGCTACGTGCCCAGCCCACCGCAGTCGTCCAATTTTCGCGGTGTGAAGGATGGATGGTTCTCCCAACAGCTGTTGCAACTCGTGGTTCACATACCGTCCACCATCTGCATCCCATCATAGAACTCTTCCGAAAACTCCAAGTGCACGTTGGTCCTACCCGCCTAATGTCCGTTTTGTAGATAGTCAGATTGGTACGGCGGCGAACTCTATTCGATTAGATCGTCTTGCAAAGTCCAAAGTTTGTACGGTTTCCAGTCACGATGCGTTTCCGAATATCTCTGCTGGTATCATTTTCGGCAGTCATCTCGATTCCGTCACCACCGATGCAAACTCGCGGTGACTGGCACACATTGTCTTCTTATGAACCTCTTCCTACTTTGTCTTCGACATAGTAGAAAGATGTTCATAACGGGTTAGCTTCAATCTTCAGTCTGATGTAGACTTCCTCCATCTTCTCGAATTAACGTGCCATAATATCTACCTATATCGTCGGCGAACCTAAACAACTGAACGGACTTTGTTAAAATCGCACCACTCGTGTCGATACCTGACCTAAGTTTCTGTCGATACCTGTGTATAAGTTTCTAAGGGACTCACGAATGTTCCTGAAACTCTAACTACGCACATCACCATATCCATCGTCGCCTTTATCAACCGTATTAGTTTATCTGGAAATCCGTGTTCGTGAATTAGCTGCCATAGCTGATCTCGATCGTTTGTATCATATATGGCTTTGAAATAGATGATGTGTGGTCACTTTGTATTCGCGGCATTTCTGCAATACCTTACGTACGGCGAACACCTGATCTGTGGTAGAACGTTCACCCATAATTCCCGCCTGGTACTGCCCACGAACTCTATGGCGATTGGTGTTAGTCGGCGGCATAAAATTTGGGAGAGAACCTTGTAGTACCTTGCAATGTGATTGTGCGGTTGCTACAATCCAGCTTATCGCCCTTTTTGTAGATGAGATACACGACACCTTTCATCCACTCTTAGGACAATACATCATCCTCCAAAACCTTGGTCTTACCACCATATTTAAATAGCTCTCCTAGTAGTAAGGCGGCTTATTGGCCCTGCGCAATCCTCCTGTCTCGCCGAAGGGTCGTCGTGTTAGGTCTGTTTAGTGTCCCACCTAACACCAGGACTTGATCGCCACACGACCGCTACCAATTCATAGTTGGTCAGGACAGGGATCGTCGAGTCCTTGGACATAGTCCCTGCTGCCGAATTGATTTGAGCCATGAATAGTCTGTCCCAAATCAATGGGTACACTCCAATTTCTTATTACTTTTCGGCGTAAACTACGTCTAAGGGGAAGCCTCAGATACAGGGTGCACAATGAAAATTTCAAAATGGGGGCCCGAAATCATGTTGGATTTTGAACGATAAAAGACTTTGAAATTCTCCCCCAATTTGCAAATTTTATTGCAACATTTGTTTATTAACGTTAAATTATTGGAAATTTAAATTCTTATTAAAACCCGGTAAAAATTTCAGAACCAAGCCAATCCCGTTCATGAATCCTCAACACGGACATCAGTTTGATGTAAGTTATGGTGCTTTTGGTCCACCGCACAATAGGAAAAAAAAGGAGGTATTTTTGGCCACAATTATGAATCCTGCAATAAATGGTGGTACAGACCCCATTCGATTTTGACAACACGTTTGGAACATTTATGTTGCCAAAATCGAATGGTTTTTGTTATCTAATGATACTTCAACTTCACTTTTTGTGACGCTAAACACAGTGACCCTATTTTACACAAAATTTTAAATCTAAGCGTTTACACTAAAAAAATTACAAGCGCTTTTTTTAATTTTCTTTTCGTCGTTTTTGGGGTCTAACCAATTTTTTTACAAATTTTTACGATTCGTTCATATTTTTAAAAAAAAATACGCGTTTTTTTTTTACGTAAAACGACGGGGTCTAACCATTTTTTTATGAAGATTACGATATTTACATGTAAATTAGCAATATCCAAAATTTAAAAAAAAAAATAAAAAATTGTGTTGCCAAAATCGAATGTTGCCAAAATCGAATGGGGTCTGTATTCATGATAAAAGCACAGATAGATTAGGAAATATTTTTTCTGCGGCTTCAATCAATTGGAATATGGTCACTTTTTGGCATGTAATAAGCAGTGGTGGAAATCTATGAACCTTGCCCACAAAACGAGAAGTAGGCAATGCAAAATACTCGCGAACACTTGTTTTGCATTTTTCTTGCCTACCTACTACTCGCAGAGAAAACAAAAAAACGAACCCCGAAAAATGTTCGTGAAGCTTCGCGAGTCATTCGGGTTGATTTGCAAAATGTCATAAAACAACTTCGGAACATGTTTATCACGGATGTTCGAGGTGTTCGAGCAAGAACACCTTTGTTTATAGTTATTGTGTTTATCACAAGTGAAATTTATCCATTGTATTCGAAATAATCACAAATACTCGCGACCGTGATTTTTACTCCCGAACAAAATACTGCCCTGCTTTTTTACTTTGCTCTGCCCGTACTCGCGAACAAAGCAAGCACCAGAAAAATGCAGACAGTAGGTTCGCGCGAGTGTGGCATTTTTTGTAGGCCCAATTACACTCTTTTCTTACTCGTGAAGCGAGTATTTCCACCACTGGTAATAAGCCTGTTTGATGCTGGATAAAATACTAATGATCATATGAAGGTTTTAACAGTATATTCAAGTCACAGACAAATTGCGCAACACAGATTTCTAAAATAATCAATAAAGAACTATTAGGTTCTGATGTCTAAAATTCACTGAGTAAACTAACAAGAAAGGTAGAATAATTTCAATAAGCGTCATATTGTGACATCAACGAAATAGAATTTCATTTATTTGATATTTCTTTAAGATTTCTTTTTTTATTCCTTTCTTTATTTGTCACTCTGTTTTACTGTGGTATTCTGCAGCCAGAATCCACACAGAATCTATTTTTAGATTTTTCCATTATTCATTGTTGTTGTCGTTGCTGGCCCATCTCACCGTGAGTCCATTGTGTCCATTTGTTCGTGTCGTGAATCCAATGATCGTTGCATTGTTCGGTTGCCATTTATCCGGGTACGTTGGAGGAATGCCTCCGAGAAGAACAATTTGTCAGTCGTCATCAGGCAGTCGTAACGGTAAGGGCGCTCCCCAATACGCCACCGTATAGGCTGCGCATCCGGCGACTGACGAGGATTTGGTGGAGGGGCTGGGAATCGAACCCATGACCATTCGCTTGTAAGGCGAACGTGTAGCCAACTACGCTACGGGACCCCCCCCTGATGTTGTTGTTGTTGATGATTTTGTTGTCGTTGTTATTTTTGTTGGTGCTGTGCTGAGCATTCTGTTGGTTGTGAATTGGTTGAGGTGTGGGTTTTGTTTTTTGCCGGGTTTATCGTTTCACATTTTTTTAAATTGATGAGCGATTTTTCACCAGGAGTAGAGCTGCAATTGAGTGGTCTGTAGATGCTGGGGGTCCGGGAAATTGATGCTTTGCCATTACGATTAGCTGTTTGTCTGCAGGTTTGTTGTCTGTTGTTTTTGCTGTTGTGAGTGACGTTGTTTTTGCTTCTATTGGGGATTGTTGGTGGTGCCTTTTTTTATGGTGTCTTTTACTGTGAGTCGCCTTTTCAGTCAACGGATTATCGGTGTAGGTGTTTTTGGAAATTTCATGCTTCCGGTATTCTTCCAGTTATTTCCAGTCTGGGCTCCAGCTACATTTGTTACCTGGCAGAAAGCATTTCCAACCAGCTCCATTTAGATGTCTAAAACAACTTCCCTTGACTTGCGCTTCGACACTTAATTTCACCATTTTTGCGCGTCGCTCAGCGAAAAGCTCGGCAATGGCATCACGCGCAATTTTCTGCCTGGAAGGAGATGGGTTTGTTTGGTGCTGTTTTGCGTGGATGTTAAGTGGAGATTGTGGATTGTGAGCCCCAGCAACGTCTTGCTGCGACTGTTGGTTTTGTTGCTGATGTTCTGGGACATAGATAGTCTTTTGCTGTTCTGTTAAGTGTTGTTGTTGATGTTGCTGCTATTCTTGTTGATGAGGAGCCAGCTCAGTTGTCGAAAGGTCAAATAGCTCGTCTGCCAATGTGTTGTGTAAAGGAGGTGCATTTATTTCAGCATTGTTACTAAAGTTGGAAACAGCAGCATAACCATTTCACCTCTTCCAATAATCCAGTTTTCTAGATTCATTGAAAACTAGGGACGATGGCACCAGGTCACTTCTCAAACCATAAATTATTTGTGGAATAAGGCCAGTTGAGTTTGTTGTTGTTTTCATGGCCTCTACTGCTGCTGTTGTTGCTGACTTAACCGACTTTTCCACTATGAGGTCGTTCAAGGGAGGTTTGTCCAGAAGTGCTGAGAGCTTATTTTTTAATTCTGCTGCATATGTTCTGCTGTATTTGGTGGCATTGATCACCCCGCGCTCAATGTTGGTGAGCATTTTTTCAACGTGATAAATTGTCTCATCGTGTGTGTTATTGAAGGCTTTAATTTTTTTAGCATCTTGTAGTTTGCCATTAAAGTGTGTTCAATGTTTTCTAAGATGACTTTTCTTGGCAATCATTACAAAGAGGCAGCATAAAAGAACGTAATACCTTCTCGTGATTCCGTTGAACGCCAATCCATGCTGCGTGAAAAGTGCGTTTGCAGGATCCGTGGCAGCGCCATAAAAAGTGATTATCACTCTGTACGCAGTTTCTTTTTCCACAGTTCATTGTTATTCCACACTTCAAACGCGAAACGCGCGGGTCAAGTTACAAAATATGTAACGTAGGTGTAAAGTAGTAACAAAAAATGTAAACACGGGTATGTAAAATAAAAAATATTTCTCATGTCAAGTTTGGATGTTTAAAAACTGTTAAAGTCACTCCTGACGGAATCCAAGTTTCAAAGTGCTCGCGTTTTCGGGGGCACACCACTCGATACGGAGGCGGTGCACAACTCTCATTTTTGTTGATTTTGCTTTGCTGCGTCGCAGCATGCGTGAAAAAATAAAAATGACAGTTGTACGTTGCTTCCGTATCGAGTGGTGTGCCCCCGAAAACGCGAGCACTTTGAAACTTGGATTCCGCCAGGAGTGACCCTAATGGAACGTACACACGGTCAAGCAGTTTGACCAACATTGACTCCACCTCTCGTTTGTTCAAACATCCATCAAGTTTTATCAACAGCGACACGAACAATCAATTTATTCGACCAACAATATCACACACGAACGACCGAAGCGCCAACTTGAGCACCAACCATCAAAAAATATATGGGGGTTTGTGCAACTTCACTACAAATGCTCAAACATGTTCGGCGAACCTTGACTCCACCCCCGACAACTCAAACCAAAATCAAACCGTTTTATTTTTTCCAACCGAGCCGCCAACTGTCAAATTGTTGTTCGAACAACTTCACACACGTTCAAACAAAGCAGCAACCGAAGCGTTTTCTTGGGGGTGGAGTCAATGTTCGTCGAACTGCTTGACTGGTGTGTACGTTGCGTAAGACGATGCAATACTGCACGAATGGTTACGCGACGAAAAAATAAAATTTAAATTTGTGCGGAGCGCAACGATCACAACCGCCTTCATCAACCACTTGCGAGGGAAAAAAAAGCAAAAAATCAGGATAGTAGAACATGGCGTCGGGTAGCGATCCCAGCGACAGCGGCGGTGGTTGCTGATTGTTATTTGAGACATTGAAAATAAACCGATTATTTGCAGGACCACCATTATTTTTGGAGGAAAGTTAAGCAGAGAGGATTTTCCAAAGTGCTGTTGCTAATGACCGGCAAATTCTTGGCGTCAATTTAATTTATTCACACGCTGAATCACAAGCGCGCGTCCAAGGGAGACGATGTAGGAGAACGGTTTGGCACTTCATCCCATAGCTCCTATTTCCATCCCATCAAAAACAAGGCAATAAAAAGGAATTTGGTTTGATTCTTATTTTTGTGATTTTTTTCAGCAGTATGCACGCGTGTTAGAAAAAAGAAGCGACGAGTATGAATTTCAAAATGTTACCTTATGAATGATGATTTTCATTTGAAAAAAAGTGAAGTGCGGCAGACTGGGTTCGAACCATGGACGTCGGAGTTAAGAGGCCGGTATGTAGACCACACGCTCATTGACGCTTGATTACTCTGGAAGGTAACTGCGTATAAGAAGCACTGTTGGTGGAATAATCAGTCGAAGATTCATAAGGCGCCAGTTATGAATTTCGATAGTCCAGTTCGCTGAGTGTATGTATTGAAATATAGGTTCGATATGGACGGAAATGACACCATTTCAAAGATGAAAGTCTTATTTACGAAGTAGAAATTCGAAATGCGCTCCAGTTATTGATAAATCAGTGAAATTTGCCATTTTCTGAAATGAAAATAACTTCGTTTTGGACAGTGCCACATATTTTGGACCCCCAAATGTACACATTTTGGACACCCCCTATTTAGTCTCTTCAAAGTCGAATTTCTAATTTACCCTGGTCAATTGAGCCGAAGCCAAGTCTTATCTTTCGATTGGAATGCATCAATAAGAAGATTCCTGCGTTTTAAATTCACAATTTCGACAAAAACTTATTGTGTACGTTCTGAGATTTTCAGTGATTTATACTTTTAAGCGTAACGCATTGTAACGCTCGCCTTCTCGAACAAACTAAAAACCTCGAAATTTCATATAAATATCGCTTTTTCGCACGGGAAACCAGTGAAACAGATGCTGAACAATATTAATTTCCTAAAGGCAATGGGGGAATAAGCAGCGGCATTGGTTTTAGTTCAGAAATCAGAAAAATGTCGTCAGGAGTGTCCAAAATGTGTTGGGGTCCAAATCAAGTTGGATACCCTATTTCTTTGTTTTGCGATGAGATGAATATATGTTCAGTGCGATGGAAAATGGAACAGTTCCCCTAATAATCGCGTGGGTGACGATGACATCAGTATCAGCCGAAGAAATTTTCTCAAAACATTCTGTCAATCAGAAAAAATATTTTAGGCTCTTTTTAGTGGAATGTAACGTATCGCAGTATCTGCAAAGATATCGAAATAATTGATGGAATTAAATTAAATAGAGAATACTTAACTCGTCTTAGACGGTTGGATTCTGTCAATCTTAAAGATTCCGCTGATCAGAGACAAATTTTCTTCAAAGTGCAAAACATAATAGCTTGGCAACGACAGTAGCAAAATCACAACCGCACTTCGGCGAGTGGTGACTGCAGAAAATTTATTCAGCAGTGTGCGTCTCGAGCGATTCGATGGTAAGTATCTTCAAGTCAGAACTTATTCAACCATTAAGAATATAGTAAATAATGTTATTTCACCTGACAAAATGAAAATATCAAAAGTTAAGCTCATTTTGACGATTGTTCGATAAATTCAATAAACAATTATGAGTTATGTTTTGTTGTTATTTAATGAATTACGAAAATATAAGTTACTTTTTTAAGTGCAAATGTCGTATATTGTATTATCCAACAAATTTCTTGTTTAGTGACAGAAGAAATCAAAAGATTTATCTTGTAATGTTCATGCATAATGGCACTACATTCCTCAGAGCACCAAACTATTTTACGTAGTTTACGTCGGACGGTCGTATTATGTACACAAACCTTATGATTTTTTAGACGGATCAGTAGCAAGAGATCGTCGTCAATAATAACGGAGTTGAATTTAACTTCATATTTAGGAGTTGCAATGCCACTGGCTTAGGGGCTTCGACAATTAAATGTGTCAAAGATACGAGAACATTATCCATATCACTTTTGGTATCGATGAGAATGTCAGCATCAAAAATTTTATCGCTATAATGTTTTATATAAATCCTAATCAACTCTATGATAATTAAAAGTAAAGTTGATTGGACTATTAATAACTTCTTGTGAGATTTAAAACGTCACAGGAAGGTAAGCAGAGTCGAGGTCAGCATGAGTTACCAATTTTCCACACAGCTGACTTAATTGATTGTCGAAGGATTTCGATTGGATGAAAAACAAGTTGGTCCAGTTCAATCAAAGGTAATTGCCTATTTCCGGGGATTAAACCACCCGACTTGGACGTTAATTTACAATGTTATGAAAACTCATATGTGAATATGTACGTTATGTGGAAGATATTGATTTGGAAAATGTATTGGAGGTAACCACTTTCCCTTCGATGGGACTCGAACCCATGACCCTACAGTACGCTAGACTGGTGCTTTAACCAACTAAGCTACGAAGGACCTCCGTCGGCCTTCGCAACCTAGCGGCTACTGAACGAGCTCGAGATTCCCAAATTGGACGCATAGTCAAATCACTCGCAATCCATTTCTCAAGCCAACACTACCACATGTGTATAGTTCACGTTCACATTAGAGGAGCGTGAGTATTTCTCGGGTACTTATTCAAAAGGACGTATGTGATTTTGTAAACAAAGATTCAATCGTCGATTTGGCCAATCTGATGGCTCTCCCACGCAAACCAACACCACCAACGGGTAGCCAAAGGCTCGCCCTACCTGCCTGTGGTGATGGTTTGCGTGGGAGTACTATCAGATTGGACAAATCGTCGTTTGAATCTTTGTTTACAAAATCACATACGTCCTTTTGAATAAGTACCCGAGATTTAGAATGTCTGGCGGCTATACACATTCTTCGAGTCCCATCGAAGGGAAAGTGGTTACCTCCAATACATTTTCCAAATCAATATCTTCCACATAACGTACATATTCACATATGAGTTTTCATAAAGTTGGTCCATTTGTATATTGAATAGTATAATACCCAGCAGAACAACCTTCAAATAAAATGTTCCCGTTAGAATTGCTTTGAGCATTATTCCATGAACGGTGTTTGGCATTGAAGTCACCAATTATGAAAAAAAAAATGGATTTGATGCGAGTTAGAATTTGAAGATCAGCTCTCAACAAATTCCTTTGCTGCCCATTGCACTGGAAAAGCAAGTAGGAAGCAATAAAAGAGAATTGTATAAAATTTATTTCATCAGAAACTCCCAAGGTTTCAAAAACTATGGTTCCGAAAAAAGAAAATAATGTTTATGATTTATTCGTCTATTAATTACTGTCAAGACGATCATTTCTGCAGATAAAATAATGTGGGTTTCATTTGATGAAGAGTCCAGGTTTTAAATATGTTTTAGTTATAATGGCAATATGCACATTACGAACTCTTGAGAAGTTGAATAATTAATCTTCCTTACCCTTTAAAGAGCGGGCATTCCAATTTAAAATTTTCAAAATAATACTTAAATCCATTAAAACGAAGTCTAATGATAGTCGAATCATTCACAATCCATTTATCAAGCCAACACTTCCACATGTGTATAGTACACATCTAGCGTACTGAGAGTCGTGGGTTCGAGTCCCATCAAAGGAATATGGTGCCCCCTTTCCATAAATTTTTCAATTCATAATCTTCCACATAATATTCACATCAGAGTTTTCAGAACATTTTAAATTACTTGGACTGGTACAAATAGGACAAGTAATTGGAAAATTTTATCCAGTGATTTATCATCACTGGGGAGACCTTTTAAGACTACTTGGAAAAATCGTTCAGTTTTGTCGTTGTACGTAAGAAATAATTGATCAGTCAAACAATGAAGAAGATTTTTGCAATCTTTGATGATTGCGGCAGTCAGTCAGAACTCAGCGACCGAAAGAAAACAAAACAAAACTTTTTAATCTTCATCTGGTGGAACTTACCAATCGGCTATAAAATTGATTGATTTAATTTGAAGCTGATGTTAAATGTCGAGTCCCAGTCATCCAAATCAAACTATGAATTGGTCAACTCCTTCTTAAAATCTGTAAATAATATTCAAAGGAAGTTATGTCGTCAACATTACATTCTTGATTCCATTTCCCAGAGTTTGATTAAATTATGTGTCTTCGATAGTTCGGAGAATGTTCTGTGCAACTGTAAATTGTTCAATTACGTTCACCAACGACCAGCAAAAAATATCATGGGAATTACAACTTGTAGTTACAACAGCTCCAAACCATCGTTCACGGTGTGTGGGGTCAGACAGCAAAGGTGAGGAGAAGTGAAAGGCACGTGCCCAGAAAACACACACTGACTGGTTGGCGCGCCACAAATCGCTGACCGACCGCAATCTATTTACGGATTTTCCTCCGCATCCTTCACCGCTGCTGCTGCAGCGACAAACCGGAGTGTGGATTTGTGAGCCTCCGTCCGGTCTCCCCGGTATTGCCGGGTGGCATAACTCATTGCTATGGCAAATAAACTGATATTTTTTCGCTAAACAATCAATAAAGTTTACTCCTTCTAGTGCCAACTGACTGCAGCAGTCAGTGTATTTCGGACACAGATAAACTGCTAACAGACAAAGCACTACCCTTTCGACAACACCGACCAGGCCAGCCGATCTCCGCCGATGGTCTTGGATGGCTGTATCCATTCGCTGCGCCACGCCGCACGGATTCAACCGAGAGGGAAAAATCCTAGCACCATTCACTCATAAATCAATACGAGCTTTTAATTTAATGCTCCCCGGTGCAAAAGTTATATCTGTGTTGGGATTGGAGTTTCGCTGTTTTGGAGCGCGGATCTGCAAACTCGGCTGCTGCAACCGCACGATACAATAATGCGCTTTAGTACCTATATCAGATATACCCACATAGTCAACGTACGACCGGAGCGTTTAGCTGGCTGCTGCCAAAGCTTCCTTGAGATTTGCTTTTTTATCGCTTTTATATCTTTAATTTTTATTTATCTCTTAGCACGATATGAAGATACCGCGAGGTGCTACCTTGGGACCACCCACCGGGTTGGGTTTTCCTACCGAGAAAGTC
This sequence comes from Armigeres subalbatus, assembly GCF_024139115.2. NCBI lineage: Eukaryota > Metazoa > Arthropoda > Insecta > Diptera > Culicidae > Armigeres > Armigeres subalbatus. The sequence continues at coordinate 50,037,959 of NC_085140.1, read as the reverse complement.
CTAGAAGGAAAAGTCCTAGAGCAAACTCCGACGCCCGAATGCCGGGCACGCTGTTTTGTGCTGCCAGAAATATCCTGCCAGATCAGCGTGAGATAAGAAGGAGCAAAGGAGACTGCATCACAATTTAGCACCTTATTTGCGGAACGATCCTTTTGCAGCGATTAAATGCTGTTGTTATCGGTAAAATTCGCTACTTTGTGGAAGATTTAGAGTTTATCAATATTGAGTTTTATTCGTGTTTTATTATTACTGCATTTTGATTTACTTTACTCATTCTTATGCTGAATACAAATTAGATACCTTGTTGGTAGAAATCGTCACTGACGGTACCAGAGCTCTAGTAATGGTGGGCACCAGCATTCTTGGCCTTATTGGTTCATTTATAATTAGGCGTCAATGGTAAGAACTACAAATGAAAGCGTTAATCAGTCAAGCGATAAATCAATTGAAAAAATGTCAGCCATATTCAAATAGTACGAAATTTTTATTAGCTTTAATCGTCTATAAAGCGCAATGCAATCGTCTAATGTATTCTCTCGGACACCATCGGAAATTGCATTCCCTCGGAAATTTCTCCAGTAATTCTTCCGGAATTACCAGCAAAAACCCTTTCCACAAACCTAGGACAAAATTTTAGGAATTTCCTTAGGAGTTTCCGAACGAATTGCTAACGAGAGTGACAACGAAACTCCTGAAGGCATTTTCGACATTAAATTTGTTCAAACATTTCTTTGGACATTCCTCCAAGTATTTTTTTCGAAATTTACTCTATGGGTTTTTTCCTGAAAATACGCTGGAAATTACTTACTTATAAATCCAGAAATTCCTTTGTAGATTCCCCAAGACATTCTGTCGAAAATTAAAAGAAGCAGTTCTAAGAAAATTCTTTTTTGAAAACTCCTTTCGAGTTTTTTAGAAATTCCTAAGAAACTTCCTCCAGGATACCTACCTGTATACCTGGTTGGCTACAGCGTCGATACATATGCATGGCATATTGTAGAGCTCCATAATCGTCGGTCTTGGGCAATGTTCCTCCAGTTTCCCCAAACGTTTAGGTTCCCCATGTCCGATTCCACCGCGTGCAGCCAACGTGTTCGTGGCCTTCCACAAAGTCACCGGCCCCTATCTGGTTCTCTGTTGAATATTGTTTTCGCTATTCTTTCTCCCGACATTCGCAACAAGTGACCAGTCCACTGAAGTCTGCCGTATTTTATACGATTCACAATATTTTCATCTTTGTATACTTGATACACCACATGATTCATGCGTCTGCACCACACACCATTTTCTAGTTTCCCTCCGAGTATTGTGCGTAGCACTTTTCGCTCGAAAACCCCGAAAGCTCTCCGCTTCACCTCTTTTAATGTCCATGCTTCATGTCTATAAAGGGACACTGGTAGAATCAGAGTTTTGTGTATAGCAAATTTCGTTTCCGCCTTCATGTTGTGGGACCTAAGCTGGTTACGTAATCCGTAAAAGGCCCTATTTACAGCAGCAATACGTCTTTTCACTTCACGGGAAACGTCATTGTCACATGTCACAAGCGTTCCAAGGTGAACAAATTCTTCAACAACTTCCAACACATCCCCATCAAGCACTACCTCTGCACCAACACCACTAGGCCTTCCTCTATATCTACCTGCCACCATGTACTTTGCCTTGGTAGAGTAGATGGTTAAGCCTATCCTCGCCGTCTCCTTTTTCAGTGGGACAAAAGCCTCCAATACTGCTCTGCGATCGATTCCAATGAGGTCGATGTCGTTCGCAAAGCCCAGGAGCATATGCGACCGTGTGATGATAGTGCCTTTCCTCTGCACGCCAGATCTCCTAATAGCGCCTTCGAGTGCAATGTTGAACAATAAATTTGAAAGTGCATCACCCTGCGTCTAAGGTCACAAACGAGATTGACACTTCGTCTGCAATCCGAATACTTGATTTCGAGCCATCCAGCGTTGCACGTATCAGTCTAATCAGTTTCGCCGGAAAACCATGTTCGGACATTATTTGCCACAGCTAATTTCTCCACACTGAATCGCACGCTGCTTTAAAATCAATGAACAGATGGTGAGTCTAGCTAAGATGATTAATGATCTTAATGAGTCCTTAACGTCTTGTGATGGGACACAGTTTTTAGTCTAGTGCCCTGGCTTATACATTGATGGACAAAAGTATTCGTGTGAATTCATATTACTATGAAAACATGACGAACATCTATTTTCATCAGGGTATATATACGCCTAGATTCAAGCGCCATTACTCGCCCTCTGGAACGAGAAGAAAAGAAACCAAAGCAATGAAAACAATCGAAAACCCATAAGACGATAAAATTATACCATTTTTACTTACAACAGCTCCAAATTTTTCGTGTCTGGAATCGTTACCTCGATTTTCCCGGTCAAACACAACTTATTGAAAACATTTTATCATTTTCGTGAAATATTTTGAATCTTTTCTTTGTAATAGAATCACTTGCATTAACTTTTTACTTTTAACTTTTAACGTATTCTTTTTACTTTTAACTTTTTAACGTAACTTTTTACTTTTAACTTATTCAAAGTAAATCGAAAAATAACAACGTTCTAATCATAATCCCCTAATGCATGGAATAACCTCACACTGGCGACTTCTGTCAAATGCAGTAGTCGAATAAAATCTCGTAAAGCTAAAAAATGATGGAACTTCGAAGAAAACCGACGAAAAACTTCGCAGGAACAACCTTAATAAACCTCTCACACGTCTCTGCAAATGATATGGTGTTTGATAACAACGACAACGGCAACCTGCGACAGACTTAAACGGATTTATAGAATTTAAAAAAATATTACATGGCGTAAATGTTAATAAAAAACATTTAGGTGTAGGACATACCAAGTTTCAATGAAATCGCATGATACAAAATGCTCTACAAATTTATCAAAACATTTCATAACAGGAATTAAAGTGGTAGGAGTGATTTAATTTCTAGAATCGAGGAAAACATTGCAGTGGTGACCAGATACAAGTTATATGAGTGAAAAATTCTCTGAACCATGTCGAAGTTCGTATCTGTTGAAGCTCCAAATGAAGACTTAGTCGCATGTGTTGAAGTGTCTGCCAAGCTACTGAGGAATTACTAAGTAATGTCAATAACTGAAGTGATTTTTTTTTTTCGATAACAAACACTGAAGAAGTTTCCATAAAAAGTGAATAGTGGAAGTAAATGGAAGAATAATAGTCTTTTAACCTTAATAACTGAGGTGTTAAAACCTTCTGATCCGTCGTTGATCGGCCCTCGCGAAAATCTGCTTGGTATTCGCCGACGAAGGACTCCTCGAGCGGTCTCAGTCTGTTAAACAGGATACGTGACAGGATTTTGTACGCCGAGTTCAGAAGAGTAATCCCTCTGTAATTGACACACTCTAGTCGTTGCCTTTTCTTATAGATTGGGCATATGAGGCCATCCAACCAGCTGGCAGGCAGTTCCTCATCCTCCCATATTTTCTGGGTAATGTGGTAGATTGATTGATGCAGCTGCTCTCTTCCGTGTTTCAGAAGCTCGACCGGGTCTGGTCCTTCCCAGCAGCTTTACTGTTTTTCAGCTCGTTCAAAGCCTTCTTAACCTCGTCCAGCGTTGGTGGTTCCACAGCTTGACCATCGCCGACTATGTCCATCCTGCTCCTTAATACACCTTCAGTCCTTCATTTTCACCGTTCAACAAATCTTCGAAGTGCTCCTTCCACCTGGCTGCCACCATAGTCCTGTCTGTCAGCAAATTCCTCTCTCGGTCATTGCACATGGCGGGCACTGGCGCAGTCTTATGCCGTGCGCCATTGTCAGTTGCGTAAAACCTCCGCATATTGTTTCTATCCATGTTCTCTTGCGCTTAGGCTATCACACTCTCTTCGTGTTGCTTTTTTTCTGCGGTGGATTCGATGCTCTTCTGCCTTTGCTACATTGTATCGCTCTTTGTTGGAACGGTTACGAGCCACTAGCATTCGACTTCTAGCAACATTTTTCTCGCCCGTCACTCCCCGAGCAGCACAAATCAGACGTAACTGGTTACAGCAACTTCATTGTGACTGAATCTGGTCATATATGAGCTGCACTAACCTATGTGAAACATGTGTGCTGCTAGGGTCGCTGGCACTCCTCATCAAACCAACCATTTCGTTGGCGTCGCTGTGCAGTGCCTAACACTTCCTGCACTGTTGTAGTCACAGCTTCGTGGATATTTTCCCACAATCTGTTGACGTCGCCAGATCCAGTGGCATCTCCTATCCGCTCGTCCAGCTTCTGGTGGTACTGTTCAGTAACTCCTTCTACTGACAAGCGTTGGATATTGAAACGCATCGTTCTGTTGTTTCGTGAATTCGTGACGCTGGAAAGTCACGCCCGATTTTTTCGCAACTTCAAGATAGTCGATGTTCGGACCTCCGAAGGAACATACATCTATAACATCCAAGAAATATCGTCCGTCGATCAGCACGTGGTCTATTTGTGAGAAAGTGTCTCCACTCGGATGTTTATTATTTATTTATTCAGACTAAGGCTGAAGTGGCCTGTGCGGTATATAAGAGTCTTCTCCATTCGGCTCGGTCCATGGCTACACGTCGCCAACCACGCAGTCTACGGAGGGCCCGCAAGTCATCTTCCACCTGATCGATCCACCTTGCCCGCTGCGCACCTCGCCTTCTTGTACCCGTCGGATCGTCGGACCGGGTTATTGTCCGACATTCTGGCTACGTGCCCGGCCCACCACAGTCGTCCGATTTTCGCGGTGTGAACGATGGATGGTTCTCCCAACAGCTGATGCAACTCGTGGTTCATTCGCCTCCTCCACGTACCGTCCGCCATCTGCACCCCACCATAGATGGTACGCAGCACTTTCCTTTCGAAAACTCCGAGTGCGTGTTGGTCCTCCACGAGCATCGTCCAGATATCGTGCCCGTAGAGGACTACCGGTCTAATGAGCGTTTTGTAGATTGTCAGTTTGGTACGGCGGCGAACTCTATTCGATCGGAGCGTCTTGCGGAGTCCAAAGTATGTACGATTTCCAGCCACCATACGTCTCTGAATTTCTCTGCTGGTATCATTTTCGGCAGTCACCAGTGAGCCCAAGTACACAAATTCTTCTACCACCTCGATTTCGTCACCACCGATGCCAACTCGCGGTGGGTGGCTCACATTGTCTTCTCTTGAACCTCTTCCTATCATGAACTTCGTCTTCAACGTGTTGATGACTAGTCCGATCCGCTTGGCTTCCCTCTTCAGTCTGATGTAGGCTTCCTCCATCTTCTCAAAGTTACGTCCCATAATATCTATGTCGTCGACGAAGCCAAATAGCTGGACGGACTTATTGAAAATTGTACCACTCGTGTTAATCCCTGCTCTTCGCATTACCCCTTCCAAAGCGATGTTGAATAGCAGACACGAAAGACCATCACCTTGCCGTAACCCTCTGCGGGTTTCGAAGGGACTTAAGAATGCCTCTGAAACTCGAACTACGCACATCACCCGATCCATCGTCGCTTTGATCAACCGTGTCAGTTTATCCGGAAATCCGTGTTCATGCATTAGCTGCCATAGCAGGTCCCGATCGATTGTATCATATGCGGCTTTGAAGTCGATGAATAGATAATGTGTGGGCACGTTGTATTCGCGGAATTTCTGCAGTACTTGGCGAATGACGAACACCTGGTTCGTAGTGGAGCGTTCGCCATAAAACCCGCCTGGTACTGCCCCACGAACTCCCTTGCAATTGGTGCTAGTGGACGGCATAAAATTTTGGAGAGTACCTTGTAAGCGGCATTCAGCAATGTGATTGCGCGGTAGTTGCTACAATCCAGCTTATAGCCCTTTTTGTAGATGGGACACACGACACCTTCCATCCACTTCTGCGGCAAAACTTCCTCCACGACGTCGAAGTTGCGGAGATGTAATTCATCGTAGATTATCCTGTCACAACCTGCGAAGCCTAGTGACTTGAAGTTCCATGTTCCAAGCTTCCAATCGTGATCCTATATTCGCGGCCTAGTCGTTGCCGATTGTATCGAGTCGTATTATCTTCTATGTCGCTAGTAATGGTTGTTTTAAAAGGCGGCTTATTGGGCCTGCGCAAACCTCCTGTCTCGTCAGAGGGCCGGCGTGTCAGGTCTGCGTACCATACATGGTGGGGTGTAGATGGCTGACGGTACGTGGAGGAGGCGAATGAACCACGAGTTACATCAGCCGTTGGGTGAACCATCCATCGTCCACACCGCGAAAATCGGAAGACTGCGGTGGGCCAGGCACGTAGCCAGAATGTTGGACAGTAATCCGGTGAAAATGGTTCTCGACAACGATCCGACGGGAACAAAAAGACGAGGTGCATAGCGGGCAAGGTGGATCGATCAGGTGGAGGACGATTTGCGGACCCGCCGCAGACTGCGTGGTTGGCGACATGCAGCCATGGACCGAGGTGAATGGAGAAGACTTTTGGGTACTGCACAGGCCACTCCGGCCTTAGTCTGAATAAATAAATAAATACATAAAGATAGAGCGATATCAATATGTAGAAAGCAACAATTTATGTGGACTGAAAGAATCGAGAAAACCATCGACATAGGGAGAGATATCGAAATGTGGAACAACGAGTTGTAGAGAGTTGACTGTATTAGTGTACCATGGAACGAAATATTTAAATGCGACTGCTTGTTCAGATAACGTCGAAAATTATCAAGCCAGTTTGTCCTATTTTCGCTAGAATGGTACTAAATGCGGTCGTTTTCGAAATGGGACGTTAAAATCAGTAAAGAAGTAGAGATGTTCAGCGACGGGTGCCATATCTTATAAGAAGAGATAAGCCAAAGACGGTTGGAATCATAGAATAATAGTTGAGGTCATTAAGTTGGACATAGGGTAACGGTACCAATAGTGGAGGTATTAGTAGATCCACAAAAGAAAATATTTATTTTAAATTGATAATTATGGGAAATTTGAAGTTTTAACATGTTAGCCAATAGATAAACTAATAAATTTAGTAACAGAAATGAGATTGATGTAATTTAACCTCAATAACTATCAAATATCGCTTGCACCACTAATGGGTTCACTGTTCCTTTAGTGGCGGTAAAAATTAATTTTGGATCCGCAAAGTGGTGGTATCCATGGATTTCTTATGAGACTCGCCACTATTGGTACAGTTGCACCACTATAGGTCCAAGGGAGTCAATTTTATTAAGGAAAATCATTGTATTTATTAGTTTTTCGGAGGAAATCTTAGAATAAATTGTATTTGACAGGATATTTTAAGCACGTCGCATCAAGTGAAACCATCATAAAGTGTATAATTATGATAAATCTTAATAAAACCTCACTACCTCCACTATTGGTGCTACCTCCACTAAGGATACGGTTACCCTATAAGCGAAAACATCTTGTGCATCTTCTGTGGTCCATGGAGCGAACATGAATGAGTTCCATCCTAAGAAATTTTCCAACGGGCTCCAATCTTACCCCATTTTTTCAAGACCCCAATCGGAGAAAAAAGCAAAACGACGAAAAATGTATGTAACCCATCGTTTGTATACTTTACACCACCAGGTTCCCCTTCTCGACCTAAAACCCATGCAGACACGTCCCGGTTCTACATCGTGTCTGGGTGTCTACTCTCAAGTGAATCATTTCGCCTGGTTTATTGCTAGCCTCATAAAATTAAATTTCAATTCGCAATTATCTCGACATGATCGCTGTAAAACGACATCGTACTTCGGTTTGAAACGATGCACACCGGTACGTACGTTGTGCTGCGGTTATATCTTTTTTCATCAACCGATTTCCTATGAGCTGAAGCAACACGTTAGGTACCTAACGTGGCAAATTGCACACGTTCACGCTCCGCATGCAGTTGGTAAGTACCACATACTCAGCCAGAGGTGTTTTTATAGCACTTCCTCGCTTATGTTCGTGTCCAATCCTTTTTAGCTTGGTGGTGATATGCTCGAAATGAAATTTTTATTCCTCAATTCTGTGAAAAAATATCCTCATGGAGTTATCGTCAGAAGCCATTCGTTTCAAGTAGGACAACGTTTTAAAAATGGATCAGTCGATTTTGCACATAAATGTAAAAATTATGGTTATTTCCGGTACATTACCAGAAATTTGAGAACATCGCCCATATCCCGAGAGGCACACTTTTCATAGACAAGTTACTGTGACTTATGTGCGACCATATCGAGTCACATTACAGTGGCTGCAACCAAATCAGTCAGAATTGTGCTACTAGGGATGCATCCCATTGTAGCACGCTGGTAATCATTTTGGATTTATTGCCCCAATAGTCATGCTCAGCAGTTTACAAAAACAGACTTTCTCGTGTATTACACCTTGGCAGTATGCGATTTTATAAACAAATATTCAATCATCGATTTCTCGATGGGTTCTGTCCAAAGTTTCGATACATTTCGATACATAAATTCGCGAAATTGGACTTCATGCGAACTGTTATACTCAGCTTCCGCATGTTGAACAACATTCTTCTTATTGGCATTGCATCACATTGCCGCCTCGCAGTTCATTCAGCGCTTCTACAGTTATTAACTGCAAGGTGTCTAAGCCAAATTTCCATTTTTGTATTCGTTATATCATGAGGCGAACACGATGATACTTTTATGCGGAAAATCGAGAAAATTTCCAACCCGAAATTTTTCTAGACCGGACCGGAAACGGAACCCAGCCACCTTCAACATGGTCTTGCTTTGTAGTCGAGCATCTCACCGCACGACTAAGGAAGGCCCCTAGTGAAGCCGAATATGACTGTGGAAGTTGCAAGTATCTTGAGGAATATTCAAACGTCAAAACAAACGGCTTGTGGTGAGAGTCGATTCTCAAAATGGCAGCGGGGGCTTCAAACAATCACTGACGAAAACTAGATCAAGAAGCCGTATAGGTCTACCATTCGCATTAAACAAAACGTTAAAAAGATACTTTTGTGTTGATTTACCGGACGACAAAATTAGAAAAAGTCTTTTGTATTTGCGACGCTCATGTGTTGCATTTGTATAATTCTCGACATCCAAATCGATTAGTTACTGGCGTTTTTCGTCTGATTTGGAAATTTCCGAAATTATTTGATCTTGATGTTTGAAAAGGTAGGGGAAGAGGCCCCAAAACGCCCCCCCGGGGCAAAACGACTTTCGGGTATTCACTTATATTTACTATGTTTGAGATAGCCTTAATAAAACTAGACGGGAAATTATGTGGATTAGGCGAAAAAAGTGTCAAAATAATAGATAGGAATGTAGGAAAAACTGAAATTTTCCACATTTTGATGAAACATCTAACATTTCGGCAAGGCAAAACGCCCTAGTGGAACTATCCTACAATGTACTCGCGTCTCCACGCACTGTCGATACCAGAATGCTGATGTGCCGACGCATGGTACGTTGTTCCCTAAGAGCTGCCTGCTAAAAGGCGTTTTGCCTCATGAGTTTTCCGGCAACGAAATATCACCACTTTCTTTAAATGTGAATATTATCAATATGATTGTGGTTGTTTCTAATTTTAATATTGCATCAGCTAGCTATATTATATATATAACTGTATTGAGGTAGAAACACCCATGAAAATCGCTAAGGCATAAAAGCAGTTCATGCTTAGGTAGGGCATATTGCCCCTCCTTCCCCTACTCACTTCATCGGCGTTGTAGTCACTTGGTTGTTAAAATGCTAAGATATTACGATAATCTAAGTGATCACGATCAGGGTTGTAAATTTTCGGCAGCACTGGATGAAGGTCATGTTTTTTTATATCATGTTTTTATTTTCTTCCTGCTTTGAAATCAACCTCACATTCCCGGAGAGGCAGAAAAGTAAACAACAGAACTCACCTCACCCACTGCGCCGCGAAGATGAAATTTACCACAGCAAAATGTACACATTCACCCACCAAATTGAAAAAATTCACCACGCGTTTAAATGGGCCACTCACAGTCATACGGTACGGTGCGAACTGAGCAGCCTGTCAGAGCGACTTGTGAGTGGCTGAATGCGAAATGGAATGGTCGGTGTTGGAAATGATTTTTCAGCTGCACCCAGTCGCACTCACCACGACGGCGATGAAGGCGACTGCAGATTATACTGAGATCCATGTTTTTCACTGTATTGACTGTGAAATATTTCTACCCTGATCACGATACCTGGATGTCACCATGAGTATTTTTCATGCAAAAATGGGCCTCCCAGGGGAAACGTCAAATAGAGATTTTAAAAACAGTGCAGCAGCATATAAGCATAAAAGCATATGGAGACGCATGGTACATTTGTGTGATGATTCATCTTGTAACTAATTTTTTATGCCAATTCCATCACATACGTTTTATTAAATTAATGAACGTGTGCAAGCTTTTGTATGGAACTTGTATTATGGAAAACATGAACCTAATTGCATGTTGAGAAGTATATGTTTCCGATTAACAACTGCGACAATTAATAATTATTTGCGAGCGTCTTAGGGAAAATGTTACACGGTTTTAAAAAAATTGTCTTCCTTTTACTTCCATTAATTTGTTTTTTTCGTATCTACACAAATACGTATTTCATCCACTACTTGTGGACATCTTCAGTGTGTTGTTTATCGACTCACAATAACAAAACACTGAAGCTGTCCACAAATAGTGGACGAAATACGTATTTGTGTAGATACGAAAAAACAAATTAGTGGAAGTAAAAGGAAGACATTTTTTTTCAAAAGCTGCGACAACTGCAATAAAGAAATCATTAGAATCATTGTTTCAAACAGCAGGTTCCTGGGCGTCTTTGAAGTGATTTTCACAACTCCTTCATGGTTGTCTTATACACCTCATCTAGTTTCCTGTAATTTGCTTGTTTGTTATGTTTCAAGGTTTTTTTCAAGATCAGCTAGAGTACGGATGCTGTCATTTAGAATGTAGAAAATTTCGATTTACCAAATTCAATATGAGTAAAATTTACCAATTCAAAAGAACTTCATAACGAAAATTAACCAAGCTTGTCCATGCAATCCTATAAAGCCCTTGCGTATAATATTGATTTGATGCAGATGTTCTGGGTTCTCCAAATTGCTCTCGAATTCAGATTTGGTTTACAAGGGCAACTACTCCTGGTCCTGATATCAAACCGAAATCAACCCAGTTTGTCAACACAAGTCCCTAGAGCCGTTGCGAATTATATGCAGTTCAAATTAGTTTGATACAAATGTTCTCGGTTTTCGAAATTGCCCTGGAATTCAGATCAATTGGTCTAAGCCGGAGTTCAAATCAATTGGTTTACAAGGTCAACTACGCCTGATATTCAATCGAAATCAACCCAGCATCAAACTATACAAATCCCTAGAGCCCTTGCGTATTATGTGCAGTCTAAATTAGTTTGATGCAGATGTTTTAGGTTCTCCAAATTGTTCTGGAAGTCAGATCAATTGGTCTACAAGGTCTACAAGCAAAGAAACGCTGGGTTGTTTTTGGTTTGATTCCAAGCGAAGTTGACCTACTAGATTTCTAGAACAATTTTGAGAACCTGGAACATCTGCATCAAACTAATTTGGACTGCATTTAATACGCAAGACCTCTAGGAACTTGTATGGACAAGCTGGGTTGATTTCGATTGGATACCAGGCATAGTAGAGCTGGTAGACCAATTGATCTCTAAGATCCAGAGCAATTTGGAGAACCTAGAATATCTGCAGCGGCTTTTGCTATAATTTTGGTCGTCGGCGGCGGTGGCGTTTGTCACAATTTTGGTCAGCGGCAACGATAGCTTTCGGTGTGACGCCGAAAACGCCGAAATTTAAAGGATCTTCTTTGGATTTCTATTAATAATTCTTTGTATTGTCCATAGGAAATTCTTCGGAAGTTCAATGGAAGATTACTAAAAAAAGAGAAAGGGTCGTTTGGCGGAAAGCCATTTGGCCGAATAATCCGTTAAATCGAAAATCATCAAGTTTGGCCAAAATTTTCATCCAGCCAAAACGACATTGGTAATTCGGCCGAAAAAGCAATCTTCCCTAACACGTTGTTTGGCTGATATGGTCGTTTGGCCGAATAGGATATAAGGCCAGAAATGTCGTTTGGTCGAAATGGTTGTTTGACAGAAAGGTCATTTGGTCCAACGGCCAAATGTTGATTACTGAACGGTTAACCCACCCGTTTGGCCATATAACATTTTAGGCCAAATGGTGGTTCTGCCATACAACCATTTCAGCCAAATAACCTTTTCGGCCAAAAAACTTTTTCGACCAAATGGCCAGTCGGCCGAACGATATTTTCGGCCGTATGCCCATTTCGGGTAAATAAAATTATCAGCTAGATGGGTTTTGGCCTAATGGTTTGTTTGGCATAATAGCATATTCGGCCAAACACCCTTCGGCCTTGTGGCTTTCGGCCAAATAATCCTACCTGTCGTTTAGCGGAAAGTCATTCAGCGAAAAACACTTGGTTAAATAACACGTTAGGCCGAATGTCATCTAACCAAATTCCATTTGGCCAAATTAAACGTTTGTCCGAAACGGTATTAGGTCGAAAACGATTTTGTAGTGTCCTGGGCCCTCGTCGTAATCCTGCCGGCCCTACACATCCTCACTCCTCCTGTCCGAACGTCTGTCCTCTAAATCTCCTCCTCACAGGACTCCCTTTTTCTCCCCGTTCTCTTGTCTTAGTGCATGTCATGCACTATTACGTCATAGCACCAACATCCCACCTTTCTTATAAAACAAAATTAATTTACAAATCATTTTAAACTAAAACTCAAAGTAACGATTGAACGAGGTTTTCGTATTAACCGATACATATTAAATGCATTGAGGCAGCTCAACAGAGTTAGTTACTTTCGGTGTTATTTTCACCAAATATTCATTTTACAAAATCTAGTGTACAGTCACGATGAACATAGAATTCTGCAGTGATTTTCATGTGCCTATTTTTCTCTTACTAGTGTATATGAACAATCCGTCCCCAAAACTTGTCATCATGTTCCCAAGGATGTTATCGATCGTCCACCTTTTCAAGGTGATCATCGGGCACTAATGGCGTTTCTTCAGACAATGACATTAAGCGACAATGTTTTTTTTTGACGTGTTCCAGTACCACCGCATGGTAACTACTTGTCTACGCACATTTGGTATTGTGGGCTAAAGTTTCCGTGACCATGATTCCGATTGCTTTCTTGCTCTATGTGCAACATCTGGTTCTCTGGGTCTTATGATTATCTAATAGCAGTCATTATCGACATATGCGGAACGCTATCTCTTCTCTCCCTTCATTTTGAGATATTTTTAAGTGGTAATAAAACGTTACTCACGTAAAATTTTCAATGCTGTCAGAATTGGCTCCTCATAGGAGTCTGAACCCCACGAGGGTTCACCCACATACCTACCAACAAGCTCATAACAGACTCTAATTAATACTTGTTACTATTAATTACTAAAGACGGACTTGTGGTACAAGCGCCATGGTATGGCTCCGATAGGTATCCCAGTACATACTTGAACAAAGTTCTGCTGTTGTAACAGCACAAAGATGATACACGTGTTGCACCTTGGTATGGACACTATTAGTATGTCATTAATATATTTTCAAAATCTAGTTTACATCTATATTATGTGACGCTCTTAGAAAGCCTAATACGGTTCATCAGAAAGTCTGGACCTCATTTTTTTAACACTCGAGTGATAGTAAATCAAACAAGAATTTTCCGTACTTTTTTTGTTGCAATTAGTGTTTTTCCAACAGGAAAGTACAAAATTCATCAGCGCACATGCAGTAGTGTTAACTGTTAACTAATACGCTAATCCATTATCTTTAATTTAACTGAATAACACCATCTACCGACACTCACTCTCATCTGGTCAATAAACTGAAATCAATTTACAGTCGATTTCCAGTGGTTCGATAACACTTGGTCACTTTTCAACCTCTGCCAAAACCAAGCGATTGTTTAATCGTACACAAACCTCTCGCAATTTGCTCAGATATGTAATGCATCTAACACTTCATGTAATCAACCGTTCCCTCTTGACTGGACTAGAAGCAACAACACATCAACATATCATACAATGATTTCCAATTTGGCAAGCTCCATAGATTTCCTGATAGAAATCCATATCGCCATTCCAAAAATTGTCCTATGCACATCCATTCCGCTCCGACTTGCAACGTTTACCTACAATTCGCCGACGCTCAGATCTACAAACACCAGTCGATTCCCAGATCGATTCTTAATCAATTGCATATTGAATCATAATCAATATACTGTCAACTCTCTACTTGTCGAATGTTGATGTTCTGTATATCTTTCGCTATCTCGATGGTTTTCTCAATCTCTTCACAAACCCTTTTGCCTTCTACATCTCGATATCTTCTTTATTTAAATACACTTTCTATGACGATTAATATAAATAATTAAGCTACTGAACTTACAATCGCATCGAGAACAAGGTACACGGATAAAAATCCGTTCCCGGAAATGAGAAAATAATTCATGATTTCATGAATCCAACGTGTTTTCATGTTATGAAAATACACCATGAATATAAATCATGATTTCATGATTTATTTTCGTGTAACGCAACCAATGCGTTACGTTTTGGTTGTTGAGATCGAAAAATATAAAAAAGTTCAACAGGGGTTTTGAGCTCGAGTACACCGAGTGAGAGTCCGGCGTGCTACCTTTCAGTATAACCGGTTAAGCATTTTGTCGACTGTTGAAGATTGCGCAGTACCATGAATAATGTTCCTGAAATCATGAATTATAATCATGATTTCATGAACTGGCATGATTCATGATTTCATGAATTTTTTTCATGATTGTGGGTATGCATTTGTTTCCGTGTAGGATTTTTTTGTACTGTCGCCGTTTTAGTAGTAACGAACGATCTTTGATTAATAAATTAACCGATCGATCCTACCCTATCTTAATGAATTAATGAATACTGAGACGTGAATACTCGATCGACTCACTTTTCTACTGATTCTCAAATCAGCAAGTCCCAGTCGATTCTTAAATCGACTCTTACTCAATTTACTTAGTCTTTCCACTGATTACTCTATTCACATTTCTATTAATTTCCAAATCAGTAAAAATCACTCGATTCCCAAATCGAATAAGTATTGTGCATTTAGACCAAAATTTCCGACCAGATTCACACGGAAAAATTTAAAAAAAAATGCAGCACTGCACGGTGTTATCTGCCACAATATCGAGCTTGTTTTGTCGCTGACAACATCGCTGGCACCAAATTGAAGTTCAGAAGTCGATTTCCACACTCCCGAACGCTCTTCCGTCAATGTATTGGTAGCAAATTAAAATTTTGTTCTGACGTTCATGACGTCAGAAATAAGTTCGGAAGTAAAACGTCGGAAGTCGGAATACAATTTAATGCTGGCGACACAATACTTCCACTGATTCCCAAATCAGCAAATATTTGATTTCCAAATCGTCACTTCTTCACCGATTCCCAAATCAATAAACATCTGTCGATTCTCAAATTGACTCACTACTTCTACTGATTCCCAAATCAGGTTTTGGGCTGCTGGTGTTAGATGCTGCTTACATAGTATGTAGGGGGAAGGACGGCTTTGGCAGGTTTTGTTCTATTATTGGCAGGGGGGTTTTTTATGTCTGACTATGCTCAAATTTGGCCTAAACATTCTTTGCATATCAAAGAACATTGTGGCCAAATTTTATAAAATTTGGTCGACAAAAACCCCCTACCAATAATAGAACAAAACCTGCCAAAGCCGTCTTTCCCCCTACATGTTTATAAAGCAGATGTCATGAAATGGATAATGTGCTTCAATTCCAGCTGTCAATGCTCTCCTATTTTCACTAAGTTTTCAAATAACTATAAATTGATAATGAACACTTAAAGAACCAAGAAAGAATTCATCATTCAGCTCTATGGCATATAATACGAAAAAAGTACATATATTCATTATGTAATGAATACAATTTGATAGCAAAATAATTATTTTCTAAAACAAATTCCGGATTGATTTCTTATAAGCTGTTACTTTATGTGATGAATTTGAATTCATATAAAATGCAATGATATATTGTGTCAAATACACTGTTATCTGGGTAATAATAATAGCATAATAGCTGAATAATGACATGACATGTTTCCACATGTATCTTTATAGCAAACGACCTTCACTAATATTGATCAACAAAAACTCTTTTGCCAATAAACTGACAAAATCCGCCAAACTAATAGTTTGAAAATTGGGTCGTAACAGTTCATAAAGCTGCTCATAAACTTGAAATTAACGCAGCCGTTAACGTTAAATTAACGTAAAGCGTTAACGTTATCATTGATTACCGATTTATAAACGATAATTAACGGAAAAATCGTTAATCGTTGAAAATAACTTTAACGGATTAACAAATTAATCGTTGATTAACGTTAACAACCCTGCGTCTGCATTTCTGCATTTTACCAAACTATTATGAAAACTTATATGACAGAACTAAGTATTATGTTCAAAAACTGTAGCATACTCTCAAAATATTATAATATAGGTATTTATATCCGCCAACCGAGATATTTTCTTACGCTAATCCGCTCATGATGCCAATCCGCCAGAAGTGGTCCATCCATCACTTATTATCATTCGTATGACAGCTCAACTCCAATGAAAGAGCACTGAGTTCCCATATAATGTGGTGGCAAAGGATCCGTCGATTTCCGCGGAACCGAAGCTGTAGATTAATTAGTTAGAAATTTCTCTTCTTATTCGAAAATCTCTCAATTATCGTTAGCAATAAACGACACTGTCATCAAGCGGAAAATCACCTAATTCGAATGCAAATATCCGCCATCAAATGAAATTAGTATAAAGAAATATACATTTTTGTCAAACGCGTATTAATTAACATCTCTCAAATCAAATTAGCAGGGCAAACATTAATCGGATCTCGAGACATGTTTGAGCTGCCAGTTAGTAGCAATGATGCTGCTGATGGTGTTTGCTGCCAATATCCAACAATGGAACGCCCCGAGCGTGACTGCGATTGTCACAGCGCAACGGGATGCATAAATGGAGAGCGTGCTGCTGCTGATCCATCTGGCTCGATATGGAGCCGCGCGCGGTACCTCACGCCGCCCGCCTGGTCGTCCCACGATGTGCCTACAAGTAAACGGCATCCACGCTGCCTATTGAAGTAATCGCGCAAATGGCACGTGCTCACAGTTTGTTAAACATTCTCCCTGCTTGTTTAGTACACATAGCGCCTCGTCCAGCCTGACGGTACCCTCGATGAGGGACTCGAAGCCAAAAATTTGCTGTTGGAGGCAACCGAACTCGAAGAGACTTGAGAAGTCGTGAGCGACGAACCTTTTCCGTGGGTTATTTTCATTCAATACATTCGACACAGAACACGTCGTCACTATCCAGAAGTGGAGGAACATTATTCCAAAACCAAACCGGCGGCTGTCAGTAAACCCATTTTCCTTGGACGCTCCATCGCATTGCCTTTGTGAATCGGCGATGCATACAACTTAATATAAATTTGTACTTGTTCCCTTTATGGCGTCATTGACGTCGCCGATCTGGAATAAGCCGAGGGAAAATACGAAGCTGATTACTTGCATTCAAACAAACTAGCTAAACGGTTTTATTTCGTTATGCACAATGTCCTCTTCCCCATCATCTTTATGATGATGATGATTCCACTATCTGTATATGCGATTGCCCTTTCTCTCGAACCCGGCGACTTGGAGAAAAGTGAATGAATAACATGCAAGAGAAGCTTTCATTGAACGTTTCTCAAATACGAATGGAACCGAAACAAATGTGCAATCGAAAAGTCACAACCAACAGTTTTGTAGTTCATGGGTTAAGTTACCAAGTAGTGTGCTCTTTAGTTTAAAAATTACATTGGCATAACTAGTCTTGATGTCTAGGGGGCTACATTGTCGTTTTTTTAATTGATTTATTAAAATTATTTTTTTACAACATAAAACCACACATGTAAGGATAATCGTACTGATGGTGAGTAGTGCTGGGTTGAAATTCCAGTTAGAATAGGAAAGAAGAGCGGTCAAAAAGGCTAAAACACGTTCAAGTGAAGATTCCGTAACATGTTTCATACAAATTTGACTGCTTCAGAGGCTGCATTGAAGGTAATTGCTGGATACTATGAACGAATATCGTCAAAGTTGTTTGAAAACAATCAAATAGTTTGGGGTGGCCAATCAAGAAACTCGGTTTAACCATCAACCTGCAGAAGAGAAACGGTGCAGATTCTGGCCTTTAAGATCAATCAAGCCGGAATTAAACCGAGTCTCTTGAAGTCAGAAGTTGTTGACAGGATTCCAGCCCGCACCTCAGTTGGAAAGGTCCAGCAAATTATTGACCTGTCTGGGTGTTCTGTAGATTTATCAAAGGTTACAGCATTATTGCAGCGCCACTAAACTAGCTTCTAAAGAAAGATGCAATTTTTGAGTGGAAGAAGGATCAGCATGAAGCATTCCCCAGTATCATTTTGGTTTTATTCTGGTTTTAAAATACTCTTGTAGAGTAAATCATAGTATTTAAAACCGTTTTAAAACTCAAAATGTTACTTGATATTGAAACGATCCAATCTATACTGACTAGCAGGCCACTGTCGGCATTAGTCGATCCAAGCCGAAATCTGGAATTACATACTGATGCATCGGCGATGGAACAAGCAGCTGAGCTGAATGCCGGAAGGGCTCAAGGTATTGGGTTACCGTCGTACGGGGATTTATTTTACCCCGGTGGCTACTTTGAATTTGAAGTTTTCTAATGACAAAAAGTTATCATCCAGCCTTTAACAAAAGACCGGCAGGGCTATATTGCAATTTGCACAGAAACTTTTTAAATTGGGGTACACTTTACGGGGTACACTCGGGGGCCCTCCTTAGCCGTGTGGTAAGACGCGCGGCTACAAAGCAAGACCATGCTGAGGGTGGCTGGGTTCGATTCCCGGTGCCGGTCTAGGCAATTTTCGGATTGGAAATTGTCTCGACTTCCCTGGGCATAAAAAGTATCATCGTGCTAGCCTCATGATATACTAATGCAAAATGGTAACCTGGCTTAGAAACCTCGCAGTTAATAACTGTGGAAGTGCTTAATGAACACTAAGCTGCGAGGCGGCTCTGTCCCAGTGTGGGGATGTAATGCCAATAAGAAGAAGACACTTTACGATTGCGAAAATCGAGGACCGTCACGAAAATATGATAGACTTTAAACTTTAATAACTCAGCCGTTTCTCGATGGATTTGCAGTTTTTTTGGACCATTCGATCAAGGATGAGTCAACAAGATACTGATTTTTAACTATTTATTATCGATAATTGATAAAAAGTTTAGAAATAGGTAAACCAACCAATTACGTACAGTCGCGATTCGCTAGTAGGGCCACGACCTCGACCCAACTAACGAATTCAGTTTTTATTTGGGCCAACTGACAGCCATTTGAACACGTGTATTTTGACTTGAACATCACAAATGATGTCCAGTGACGCCCAATCCCGTTTTCCGTGTTTACATTGAATTTTGACGTACGGTTGCTTTTTAGTTGGGCCATGACCCAACCAGCGAAAGCCCAACTAAAAAGTGACCCAAGTATTAAAATCCCAACCAGCGAATCCCGACTGTACATGCATCACTAGCTCAGACATCAAAATCAAGCAACTTGCGGATTTGGATCTAATCCTCAGTTTGAACAAGATTTCACGTAGAGCGGACGCATCAAAGCGATCGCAGCGGAGCGGACACAGCATCATAGAGGCGCTGGTAACATTTTCAACGTAAATCCATCGCATTGGTGGTGGTCCTCGGTGTGTTGCTGCAGATCATTCAACCTCAACGAACCAGCATTTTAGCATATGAAGAAAGGGTAGACTACAAAAATAGCACTGTTGCGATCCCGCGCCGCCAGTGGCGATGCTGAAAAATGATTACAAATTGTTATGCCAGTTAGTTTTTGGAAAGGCGCATTGGGGAAAGAAAATTGGTTCTTCTCAGGAAGCTTAGTTTCTGTTAGTGATTCCATCCATTCAAATTTACGGGCTTAATTTATTGAATATAAAAAAGTTGCTTTCCGGCGCGCGAGCCATTTTGATCGGGATTCCGCAAAGAGTGGTTTAACCATTTATAAGGCAGTGGCAACTAAATTGCTACCAACAAATTATATGTTTTTCTGTTTATTACCAAGAGCTCTACTTATTATTTCCCATGTAGTGGCTATATATGCTACCTAGTAACCCCTCAAATAAATTTGAGCCATAAATATTGAAATGTCAATTTGAGAACTTTTTTTTACGAACAGATCGTAAGTTTCGAGTGGAAGAAGGATTTTCAATTATAATTCGTTGAAAAAAGACGACAAAGATACACTTTTTCCCATGGGCAATAATTATTTTGAATCTCATGTATTAGATTATGGCGTGATTAGCGTGAAAAATGCTTTGCCTTTCTTGTATATTTGGTTTCTAGATTTTTTGACGAAATTGCTTGGGGAAAAAAGTGCAAAACAAAAAAAAGTCCACTTATCATGTGTTTTTCAGCTCCCAAAAAAATGTAACGTGCCTTGTTTTGATTTGTTTTACGTAAAACCTATTTTTAAATCTTTTATTTATTTTTGTTGTTGTCTATTCTCCCGCTTGCAAGGCAGTGGCAAACGGCCCATTGTCTGCGGAATACCTATCAAAATGGCTCACGCGCACCGGAAAGCAAATTCCTTATATCTAATAAAAAAAAATCCATTAGTCCCGCCCCTTCATTAGTAGTAGTAGTAAAATTATTCTTTATTTAAACATTTTTGTTCTACATTTATCTGTTTTACATATAAAGTTATCGGCTGGCTTGGCCCTTCAACTTTGCTTTTAAATAATTTCAATGTTAATGAACAATGTTTAATTTTTAATTTTAATGTATCATGACGGCCTTTAAGAGGCGCTAGTGTGTATTAAAACTTGATAACCTATCTACTATGTACACTAATATTTACATTAAAAATTTGATAATCTAGATTGGAACTGGCGCCCTAATTGGAGCCTGATCCGAATGCAAGCAACGGACCCTAAACTTTTCTTTACACTTACCAACCCAGGCGGAACATGTTTAGGGGATTTAGATTGAGGGAAAATGATGACATGGGTCTTCGCCGCGTTGATACAGATCTTCCATCTGGTGAGGTACTCTGTCAGGGCATCCAGGCCTCGTTAGAGTTTTGCCACTAGTGTCGTCTGCGAACAGAGACAGAATGCCGCCTTCTGGAGGTTCTGGCATATCGCAGGTGAACAGATTGAAAAGCAAGGGCTCGAGCATACTGCCCTGGGGGACGCCTGCGACGATGTTGTGCGTATTGGAACTCGCTCCGCTGATTGAGACCCGGAATGTCCTTGCCGACAGGTAATTGTTGATGATTTTCACCAGATAGCTGGGAAGATTGTAGCGTTGTAGTTTGTACACCAGGTCATCATGCCATACATTGTCAAATGTCTTCTCGACATCGAGTAAGGCCATGGCGAATGTTTTTGAGACAAACTTGTTCCGTACGAGGACGTTGGTAACTCGAGTCAGCTGGTGTACAGTTGTGGCTTTGTTGTGTAACCAACTTAACGGTTCCGGAGATACTTGCTGGGAAGGAAATTTGTTATCAAAAAAAAATTGCAGCGCTTGGAAAGATGCGTTACGTACGTAGAAGAACAATATAAATCGATGGGATACTTCTTCAAGCTACTAGATAGAGGGATAGGGATAGAGTTTCGTTAGGTAACGGCAAGAGCTCATCCATCCATCAAGCCTAAGGGGTTGTACACTTATTACGTAAGCAATTTTTCTGGGTTTTCCGACCCTCCCTCCCCAAATGATTTTTTATTTATATGGCGCGTAAGAAAACAACAGATCCCCCCTCCCCCCAAAAGTGCTTATGTAATATGTGTACGGCACCTAAGTCCCATTGGTCCAGCAGAAGTCTAGTCAATGGGCAAGGAAATATACAGGGGTTGGACAGAATGATCGGGACAGACAAAATTTTATCGAAATTCAAATGACCATAACTCTGTGAAAAATCAACCGATTTCTTTGGTTCTTACAGTGTTCGGCGGGAAAATTAATCAAGTTTTGGGAAACTGTTTCAAATCCATGTTCAGACCGCCGGATACCGGAAATATTCTGGTCATTTAAAAAATTATCCACACCGCGAAAATCGGAAGACTGCGGTGGGCCGGGCACGTAGCCAGAATGTCGGACAGTAATCCGGTGAAAATGGTTCTCGACAACGATCCGACGGGAACAAGAAGGCGAGATCAGGCTTGTAATCTTGTCATCTGCATGTCATTTGACTAATTTGTTCATAACTTTTTTCAGACGAAAAATTTACTTCATATTTTTAAATGTGCTCATAACGCTTGAGTAGGGCTATAATTTTGGCCAAGGGTACATTGCTCTAAATATAACATCTGAGGCTGGAGAGTGAAAACTTTCCAAAATGTCACGTGTCATTTGACATAATATCATTTGAATGACATTTTGCCTCCCACGCCCCAGATTGCATATTTACAGCAATGCCTTATTAGCCAAAGTTGAAGGCACATTTAAGGGCTATAAGTTCGACATACCTCAGGAACCGATAGCTAATTTCTGAACAAGTTCTGGAAAAATTATACAAACGAATGCAAATGACATTTTACAACACTGGGCGAGATGCACAGCGGGCAAGGTGGATCGATCAGGTTGAGGACGATTTGCGGACCCTCCGCAGACTGCGTGGTTGACGAAGTGGCGCCATGGACCGAGCTGAATGGAGAAGATTTTTAAGTGCAGCACAGGCCACTCCGGCCTTAGTCTGATAATAAATAAATGTAAAAATGCTATTTTTGAGTGCTCTTTTTATATTTTTTACATAAACTAGAGCTCTTCCTGAGTTGAATAATATATTGATGTCACAGATCGGACAACAAAAACCTAAGATATGGCCGTTTCCGTGAAATCCGTGATACCGGTTCCACCAATTGTCGCATGTACGCTATTGTTCTAGTCGGCAGCGTTCTTGCACCAAGTGGTATCCTGTTTTTCTGAGCAAATATTGAAATCACAACTGTCCTAAACGTCATACGAATATTTATATAATAATACATGGGGCAATTATGCGTAGAACGGCAGTATAGGTGAGCGCCGGTCCGAAAATCGTCGGTGGCGACAGCGCACAATGGTCGGATTCGTCAAATTTCACGACATAACTCGATAACTCGAAAACCATCAGTGCTAGAGTTTTTACGTCTTCAGAAGAAAATAATCTACAAGAAAATATCTATTTTTGGTGTTAGTTGTCATTAGGGTGGCCCCGTTGTGACAAATTTTGTAAAATGTATTTTTTAATCTTTCAAATTAGGTGGTCGTTCTACAAAGTCGTAGAAAATTCAATTCTGAGCATTTTTGCTGCAATAATATTAATTTTACCTCATACAGGTAATGTTTTATGACAAAATTACTAAATATAGATAGGGTGGCCCCGAAAAAAATAATTTTCAGCTTCTACTTTTAACAATTTAAATTATTTTCAAAAACTGTCAAAGCATCGCTTCACGGTCTTTGGATTGTGCGTTTTTTTGGTTATATAATATAGTTGCTAGATTCATTTTCAAGCATGTTATGAGAGGCATTCCACGGGGGCATGTCAGTCGATCCTGAGCGACCATTTCGAAAATATTTGAAACTCTGCACAGTTTTTCAATTTCATCTAAATCGTCATTTTTCGATATCAAATCTTCATATTGAGTCACGACTAACTTTTCAAAAGGGTGTATGTGAAAATGGTTCAAAAATATTTAAAAAGCTGCACAGCAAAAACGGAATGTTCGATTGTTATGATTTTTTCAGCAAAGTTAGACAACTAAATGGTGATTCTTAAGAAAATGTGCACAGTAAAAAAAATTTTTTTTTGCCTTTAAAAATATCATTTTTGTCACAAAAACTCAAATATCTCAAAACCCTATCTTTTTTCGAACGTAATTTTCGGTCCATTATATTAGCTATCTACCATAAAAATTTGGTGATGGTAAACTAATAAACAAAAAAGTTATGACATTTCAAACATTTCACAATTTTCACATTTAGTAAAAAAAATTTTTTTTCTGTGTAAGTTATTTCGAGAATTGCAGTTTGATGCAGATTTTATTGTTAAGGGACGTGATTTAAACAAGTTGTTTTCATGATATTTTGATTTAATTATTCATAGCATCTATAAGAAACTTAGACAGGATCCAGTGTTGTGATCAAAAGTATTGATAGTGTCATAATTTTCATTGCACGTGACTGGCGAAAAATTCTTTTAATAGTGTTGAAACCTGTTGATAATAACGTTGATAGAAACATATCAGAAATGTTATTTTTAAGACAAAAGCTGCAAAATCAAAGATTTATATACACGTGTACGTCTATAGTTTACCTGCAAAAATATACCTCTTAGAGAATAGACTTTATGATCGGGAGGAAACGGGTATCTTCAACAACAACAAATGCATGATAGGTACATACCATGACAATGCTCACGAAAAAGCAAAAAGTTACTACTACTAAGGTTGTTAAAGATCTTATAGTAATTTTTTCTTTAGTCAAACAAATGACACCAAACTAGTCAGTAAAAACTTAAAAGTGATTTTGTTAATTGGAATATTACGAACAACATGAGTAGCCGCTTTCTCAACTGTTGTAGGCCGTTTGATGGAAAAAAGTGTTCAAAAGAGTTACGAAATCTCACCGAAAGCACCATAGATAAACTGAAAGCGACTGGTTATGCTCCAATGTCCACATTGAATACAAATTTACGCATTTGCACGTCCTGCCGTCTAAACGTTGACAAAAGAGCAATCTGTATATCATCGGTTGAGCAGAGCGCTGGAAGTTCGAAAACGACAGCAACTGAGGAATTGCCAGATGTATCGACAACAACTGAGGAATTACCAGAAGTATTAAGTGCTGAGAGCCTTGCCACCGTACCATCAGCGAAATCTGTTTCAACAAATCAATCGGAAGATGAGTGTATCCAAAAGGTCAACATCGAACGCTTTAACGAGGGCATAGCTGGGATAAAAGTGACCTGATTAAATGGAGTAAGATGGACTACGTTTATTACCCGGAGAAAAAATACCGTGAAATAAACGAAGCTGTACGAAGAAACCTCTTCAAATTAGGACCTTGTCGATGCTGCCAAGTTCGTGGTCTATTCAGGATGCCATTGATGAGTTCAAAACCAATAGAAATACAGTAAAAGAGGCAAAACAATTGAAGAATAACTGTCTTTCAACCAAAAATACTAGGTCTAGTACTGCATTAACCCGTTTCGGTCTGACCTAGAAATCAAAATTGAAATAACCCGTGTGAGCTCATTTTTCATCCGATTGCCATGAAATTTTCAGGGAAGAAGCGTCATCATGTCTATTTTTTGGTACATGACATGATTTGACCATGGTGCCAATCCGGCCAGATTTATTAAGGGGGGGTCCTGGGTCAGATGCAGTCAAAAACGGGTCATTTTTTTAAAACCATTGATAAATGAACGAAAGTGACCAGAATGCTGATGCAAACGTGGTCAATCATCATTGACCAGCATCAGAAGTTAGTTTTGATACATTTGAATCACCAGGACATGGTTCCGGATGTTCCGGGAACCTGGTTCCCTGGGGTATCCCTGGGGCGGTGGACACTTTTCAAGTGGACACAACCCAGTCTTGCGACATATCAAACTTCATGGTTTTGGAAGAGAATCCTAATAGATGAGTTTTTGGGAGGTTTTGGACACATTGGCCACATCCGGAAGTGTTCCCGGGATCCTGGTTCCCTCAAGGAAGTGGACAAATTTCGATTAGCACCGAAACCCATCTTGCGACATATCAAACTCCATGATTTTGAAAGACAAGCTCAATAGATGAGTTCTTGAGAAGTTTTGGTCACATTGGCCACATCCGGAAGTGTTCCCGGGAACCTGGTTCCCTCAAGGAAGTGGACAAATTTCGATTAGCACCGAAACCCATCTTGCGACATACCAAACTCCATGATTTTGAAATACAAGCTCAATAGATGAGTTTTTGAGAGGTTTTGGACACAGTGGCCACGTTCGGAAGTGTTCCCGGGAGCATGGTTCCCTCAGGGAAGTGGACAAATTTTGATTAGCACCGAAACCCATCTTGCGACATATCAAACTCCATGATTTTGAAAGACACGCACAACTCATGATTTTTTGAGAGGTTTTGGACACATTGGCCTCGTCCGTAAGTATTCCCGAGAGCCTGGTTCCTTCAGGGAAGCGGACAAATTTCGATTAGCACCGAAACCCATCTTGCGACATATCAAACTCCATGATTTTGAAAGACAAGCTCAATAGATGAGTTCTTGAGAGGTTTTGGTCACATTGGCCACATCCGGAAGTGTTCCCGGGAACCTGATTCCCTCAAGGAAGTGGACAAATTTCGATTAGCAACGAAACCCATCTTGCGACATATCAAACTCCATGATCTTGAAAGACAAGCTCAATAGATGAAATTTTGAGAGGTTTTGGACACATTGGCCACGTCCGGAAATGTTCCCGGAAATTTGGTTCCCCCAAGAAAGTGGACAAATCTTGCCTAGCATCAAAACCCATCTTGCGATACATCGAACTCCATGATTTTAAAAAACAAGCATAATACATAAATTTTTGAGAGATTTTGGACATTGGTCACGTCCGGAAGAGTTCCCGGGATAAATTTTGATTAGCACCAAAACCCATCTTGCGACATATCAAACTAAATGATTTTGAAAGACAAGTTCAAAAGATGAGTTTTTGAGAGGTTTTTGACACATTGACCACAACCTGGTTCCCTCAAGGAAGTGGACGAATTTCGATTAACACCCAAACCAATCTTGCGACATATCAAACTCCATGATTTTGAAAGACAAGCACAATACATGAATTTTTGAGAGATTTTGGACACACTGGCCACGTCCGGGAGTGTTCCCGGGAGCCTGGTTCTCTCAGCGGAGCGGTCAAATTTCGATTGGCTCCAAAACCCATCTTACAACATATCAAAGTTCATTATTTTGCTTGACTATCAAAATCATGGAGTTTGTTACGTCACAAGATGAACTTCGGTACCAATTATAATTTGTTTACTTCCTAGAGAGAACCAGGTTTAGGGGGTCTCGTAGCGTAGTTGGCTACACGTTCGCCTTTCAAGCGAATGGTCATGGGTTCGATTCCCAGCCCCTCCACCAAAACCCTCGTCAGTCGCCGGATGCGTAGCCTATGCGGTGGCGTATTGGGGTGCACGCCTCACTGTCACGGCTGCCTGATGACGACTGACATCTTGTTCTTCTCGGAGGCATTCCTCCAACGTTACCCGGATAAATGGCAACCGGACAATGCAACGATCATTGGATACACGACATGGACAAAACGAACACAATGGACTCACGACGAGATGGACCGGCAACGACAACAACAATGAATAATGGAAAAATCTAAAAATAGATTCTGTGTGGATTCTGGCTGCAGAATACCACAGTAGATCTCGGCACAGTAGCGGTCAAGTAACACAGAGTGCCTATCAAATAAATAAAGGAATAAAAAAAAAAGAGAACCAGGTTTCCAAGAACACTTCCAGTCGTGGCCAATGTGTCCAAAATCTCAAAAAAAAAATCATGTATTCATTTTGTCTTTCAAAATCATGGAGTTTGATATGTCGCAAGATGGGTTTCGGTGCTAATCAAAATTTGTCCACTTCTCTGAGGGAACCAGGTTCCCGGGAACACTTCCGAACGTGGCCAATGTGTCCAAAACCTCTCAGAAACTCATCTATTGAGCTTGTCTTTCAAAGTCATGGAGTTTGGCATACCGCAAGATGGGTTTTCGGTGCTAATCGAAATTTGTTCGCTTCCCTGAGGAAACCAAGCTCCCGGGAACACTTCCGGACGTGACCAATGTGCTCAAAACCTCTCAAAATTTCATCTATTGAGCTTGTCTTTCAAAACCATGGAGTTTGATATGTCGCAAGATGGGTTTCGGTGCTAATCGAAATTTGTCCACTTCCTTGAGGGAACCAGCATCCCGGGAACACTTCCGGATGTGGCCAATGTGTCCAAAACCTCTCAAGAACTCATCTATTGAGCTTGTCTTCCAAAATCATGGAGTTTGATATGTCGCAAGATGGGTTTTCGGTGCTAATCGAAATTTGTTCGCTTCCCTGAGGGAACCGGGCTCTCGGGAACACTTACGGACGAGGCCAATGTGTCCAAAACCTCTCAAAAAATCATGAGTTGTGCGTGTCTTTCAAAATCATGGAGTTTGATATGTCGCAAGATGGGTTTCGGTGCTAATCAAAGGGGATCTGCTAATGGGGGTGCTAATCTGAGGGAACCATGCTCCCGGGAACACTTCCGAACGTGGCCACTGTGTCCAAAACTTCTCAAAAACTCATCTATTGAGCTTGTCTTTCAAAAACCATGGAGTTTGATATGTCGCAAGATGGGTTTCGGTGCTAAGGGCCGTACACATATTAGGTAAGCACTTATGGGGGAGGGGGTCGGTCAATATCTTACGCTCCATATAAATAAAAAATCTTTTGTATGAAAAAAATCTTACAAGGGGGGAGGGGGTGTCAAAAAAACCAGAAAAAATGCTTACGTAATAAGTGTACGACCCCTAATCGAAATTTGTCCACTTCCTTGAGGGAACCAGCATCCCGGGAACACTTCCGGATGTGGCCAATGTGTCCAAAACCTCTCAAGAACTCATCTATTGAGCTTGTCTTCCAAAATCATGGAGTTTGATATGTCGCAAGATGGGTTTTCGGTGCTAATCGAAATTTGTTCGCTTCCCTGAGGGAACCGGGCTCTCGGGAACACTTACGGACGAAGCCAATGTGTCCAAAACTTCTCAAAAAATCATGAGTTGGGCGTGTCTTTCAAAATCATGGAGTTTGATATGTCGCAAGATGGGTTTCGGTGCTAATCAAAGGGGATCTGCTAATGGGGGGTGCTAATCTGAGGGAACCAGGCTCCCGGGAACACTTCCGAACGTGGCCACTGTGTCTAAAACCTCTCAAAAACTCATCTATTGAGCTTGTATTTCAAAATCATGGAGTTTGATATGTCGCAAGATGGGTTTTGGTGCTAATCGAGATTTGTCCACTTCCTTGAGGGAACCAGCATCCCGGGAACACTTCCGGATGCGGCCAATGTGTCCAAAACTTCTCAAGAACTTATCTATTGAGCTTGTCTTCCAAAATCATGGAGTTTGATATGTCGCAAGATGGGTTTCGGTGCTAATCAAAGGGATCTGCTAATGGGGGTGCTAATCTGAGGGAACCATGCTCCAGGAACACTTCCGAACGTGGCCACTGTGTCTAAAACCTCTCAAAACTCATCTATTGATCTTGTATTTCAAAATCATGGAGTTTGATATGTCGCAAGATGGGTTTTGGTGCTAAGCGAGATTTGTTCACTTCCTTGAGGGAACCAGGATCCCGGGAACACTTCCGAACGTGGCCACTGTGTCCAAAACTTCTCAAAAACTCATCTATTGAGCTTGTCTTTCAAAATCATGGAGTTTGATATGTCGCAAGATGGGTTTCGGTGCTAATCAAAATTTGTCCACTTCCCTGAGGGAACCAGGCTCCCGGGAACACTTCCGAACGTGGCCACTGTGTCTAAAACCTCTCAAAAACTCATCTATTGAGCTTGTATTTCAAAATCATGGAGTTTGATATGTCGCAAGATGGATTTTGGTGCTAATCGAGATTTGTCCACTTCCTTGAGGGAACCAGCATCCCGGGAACACTTCCGGACGTGGCCAATGTGCTCAAAACCTCTCAAAAACTCATCTATTGAGCTTGTCTTCCAAAATCATGGAGTTTGATATGTCGCAAGATGGGTTTCGGTGCTAATCAAAGGGGATCTGCTAATGGGGGTGCTAATCTGAGGGAACCATGCTCCCGGGAACACTTCCGAACGTGGCCACTGTGTCTAAAACCTCTCAAAAACTCATCTATTGATCTTGTATTTCAAAATCATGGAGTTTGATATGTCGCAAGATGGGTTTTGGTGCTAAGCGAGATTTGTTCACTTCCTTGAGGGAACCAGCATCCCGGGAACACTTCCGAACGTGGCCACTGTGTCCAAAACTTCTCAAAAACTCATCTATTGAGCTTGTCTTTCAAAAACATGGGGTTTGTTATTTCGCAAGAAGGGGTTCGGTTCCAATCGAAATTTGTCCATTTCCTTGAGGGAACCAGGCTCCAGGAACACTTCCGAACGTGGCCACTGTGTCTAAAACCTCTCAAAAACTCATCTATTGAGCTTGTCTATCAAAATCATGGAGTTTGATATGTCGCAAGATGGGTTTCGGTGCTAATCGAAATTTGTCCACTTCCTTGAGGGAACCAGCATCCCGGGAACACTTCCGGATGTGGCCAATGTGTCTAAAACCTCCCAAAAACTCATCTATTAGGATTGTCTTCCAAAACCATGAAGTTCGATATGTCGCAAGACTGGGTTGTGTCCACTTGAAAAGGGAACCAGGTTCCCGGAATATCCGGAACCATGTCCTGGTGATTCAATTGTATCAAAACTAGCTTCTGATGCTGGTCAATGATGATTGACCATGTTTGCATCAACACTGTGGGCACTTTCGTTCATTTTTAATGGTTTTAAATAATGACCCGTTTTTGACTGCACCTGACCCAGGACCCCCCCTTAATAAATCCGGCCGGATTGGCACCATGGTCAAATCAAGTCATGTACCAAAAACTAGACATGATGACGCTTCTTCCCTGAAAATTTCATGGCAATCGGACGAAAAATGAGCCTACACGGGTTATTTCAATTTTGATTTCTAGGTCAGACCGAAACGGGTTAACAGATGAGACAAAAGAAATAGTAGTTCAATATTTTGAAGATGATGAAGTAAGTCGAGCTATGCCTGGTCAAAAAGATTATGTATCAGTAAAAAAAGATGGAAAGCGTCAAGCAATCCAAAAACGATTAATGATGACGACTTTGAAAGAAGCGTACACACGCTTCAAGGAAATTCACGATAATATTAAAATAGGTTTTTCCTCATTTGCAAGCCTTCGGCCAAGGCAATGTAAGCTTCTTTCCAATTCAGGAACACATAATGTGTGTGTGTGCACAACCCATGAGAATATTAATCTTATTTTACATAGTTTGAAAAGAATCAATTTAACAAAGGATATTAAAATGTTAACTGGTAGTCTTTTGTGTGAAAATACAACATCAAATTGCTATCTACGATCTTGTTCGGATTGTCCAGATTCATTGGAAAATACTTTATTCGCTGAGTTTGAAGAAAAATATATTGATCAGTTATCATTTGAGCAATGGGTGACCACGGATAGGTGTGACATAGAAACTATTGTAAAACCTGTAGATGAGTTTGTGTCATATTTTTGCTTGAAATTAAAAAGTTTAATCCCTCACGATTTCATTAAAACAGAACAATCCAGCTTTTTAAAAAATACGAAAAATACATTGCAAAATGGTGAATTTTTAGTCATTTGTGATTTTTCTGAAAATTACAGCTTTGTATTGCAAGATGAAGTGCAGTCCCATCACTGGAACGTACAACAAGCTACAATTCATCCATTCGTTATTTATTTTAATGGAAGTACGCAAATTGAACACTTAAGTTTTATTATAATTTCCGAAGATTTAAGGCACGATTCAGTATCCGTAAACTTGTTCATTGAAAAAATGATTAACTTTTTACGCGTTGATAAGCATAAAGAAGTCAAAAAGATATATTTCATGTCTGATGGAGCAGCGTCGCAGTACAAAAATCGTAAGAATTTTTCGAGCCTATGTCAATTTAAATCAATGTACGGAATTGATGCAGAATGGCATTTTTTTGCTACATCACATGGCAAAGGTCCTTGCCCTAGTAACATTTTGGTTTTATGCTGATTTTAAAACATTCTTGAAGAGTAAATGATGGTCCTCAAGAGCGTTATAAAACTTGAAATGTTACTTGGGTTGTGATGCTATTGGAGGAACAATAAAGCGCATGGCCACAAGAGCAAGTTTAGCCAAAGAACGTGAGCATCCAATTAAAACTGCGAAAGAACTTTTTGATTGGGCAAATCGTAGAAAAGAAAAAGATTTAACCAAATTATCATTTTGTTTTACTACTACTGAAGAGTACGAAATAAAGGCTTCAGAGCTCAGCGAGCAATTTAATAACGCGAAAACGATCCAAGGAACCTAAAAATTTCACTGTTTCATTCCATTGTCGGAAAATAAAATTAAAGCAAAACTATACTCAAACTGTGCTGATAATAATTCAAAAGTGTTCGATATTTTAAAAAATTTGAATAAAAATAAATAAAAATAAGTATTAATAAACTGTTTTCATGATATCATAACCCATACCAAAATTCAAACCCAAAACTCTTAGAGTTTCTATAACAACATTGTGTAACTGCCACATTTAATTTAATACTTAGGATAAT
The DNA here is from genome assembly GCF_024139115.2 of Armigeres subalbatus. Taxonomy (NCBI): domain Eukaryota; kingdom Metazoa; phylum Arthropoda; class Insecta; order Diptera; family Culicidae; genus Armigeres; species Armigeres subalbatus. Next base: position 50,005,500 of record NC_085140.1, on the reverse strand, counting down.
ATTAATTCATTTTTATTTATTTATACATATAATATTTATACATATAATATACATAATATCGATGAATACATAAATATGGAATATCATACAAACAACTTGTTTAACTCACGCAAGGCCCTTAACAATAAAATCAGCATCAAACTGCGATTCTTGAAAAAAAATACACGGAAATTATTTTTTTTGTTTACTATGTGTGAAAATTGTGAAATGTTTGAAATGTCATAACTTTTTGTTTATTAGTTTACCATCACCAAATTTTTATGGTAGATAGCTAATATAATGGACCGTTTTCCCTAAAAAATTACGTTCGAAAAAGATAGGGTTTTGAGATATTTGAGTTTTTGTGACAAAAATGATATTTTTAAAGGCAAAAAAATTTTTTTTTTACTGTGCGCATTTTCTTAAGAATCACCATTTAGTTGTCTAACTTTGCTGAAAAAATCATAACAATCGAACATTCCGTTTTTGCTGTGCAGCTTTTTAAATATTTTTGAACCATTTTCACATACACCCTTTTGAAAAGTTAGTCGTGACTCAATATGAAGACTTGATATCGAAAAATGACGATTTAGATGAAATTGAAAAACTGTGCAAAGTTTCAACTCAATAGAAAATCATGAATTAAAAATTTTCTTAAATTTTGATGCTGTTGCTTGGAATCGCTCATGAGCGTTTTTACGTAAAATATCATTTTTCTGAGCTTTATACTGCAGTTAGTAGCAAATATTAGCAAACAAATCAATCGTCTTCTGAAACTATACATTCAGGCCAATGAAATCCATAATATCTCATTTGTCCATCTTTGGTCACTTTTGTTTGATGATCATATAAGCACAGACAAACAGACGTAACACTAAAGAAATTACCATGGACTATGACTTTAACGCACAGAGAACAGACATGGATGCTCGAACAGAATTTTGTTAAAAACGTGTGTAAAGATTTAAATCGCACCTCAGCGCCACCAACGCAGGCTGCCCGACATAAAAACTCAATTCCACTAAGTGATGGCGTTGGCATACACTTCATAAACAATGTAGTGCTGCCACCTAGGAGCGAGCTTAGGAGCATTTCGGAATGAACACTAGCGCTAAAAAGCAAGGGCCTCATACGCCTGTCACTGGCGAACAAAGCTCGTGTACTCTGCATCGAAGCTTAGAACCGGTGTTAGGGCGCAATCGTTAATGTGAACATTTTTATATTCGGTTAGTTACTGCAAATAAATTCTTTTTCGAGTCCCTATAATCAAGCAGGTATCTCAAGCATACCACATCGTTGTATTGCTGCATGATTGAGTGTTTAATTTTGATAAAATATCGAAAACAAAAGTGTGCATAAAAATTGCCTCGCCATAACAAAAAGGTGGTAGAGAATTAAAACTGTTGTTTACAGTTTAGAACCAAATCCAGATGTCGCACATGTTGGGGTAGGGATTCAGTGTTCCACCTCCTCTCCCTGCTAAAAAGTAAAACACGGCAAATTTTAACCATATTTATCAGCACACTAGCACCGCGCAACGGGGCATAACGACATACTTTAAAATGACCAGTACAAACTTTTACTCAAGCACGCGAATGAAGATGAACGTCTGTTCTCTGTGTTTAACGTTAGATTTGAAATTGATTGGTTGCGCATTTCACAACTAGAGGCGCTAGCATCATAATCTTTCGAGTTTGACATTTCACTCCAGCGACAATGTCATACGAAACATTGTTTCGTGTAACATGCTCGCACAATGGTGGTAAAGGAGTTGAGCGACGGATTTTTCAGAAAAATGTTCAAGCTGTTACGCCTGTTTGTCTGTGATATAAGTTTTTGTATGAAAATTCCGCAATTCCATGCAAAACACATTTATTACCCACCGGATTTTCACAATAACTTGGTGAAATAAATCCAAAAATAAATAGGGGAAAAGACGGCTTTGGCAGGGTTTGTTCTATTACTGTTAGAGGCGTTTTTATCGACCAAATTTTATGTAATTTGGCCCCAATATTCTTTGATATGCAAAGAATGTTGAGGCCAAATTTGAACATAATCAGTCATAAAAAACCCTCCTGACAATAATAGAACAAAACCGGCCAAAGCCGCCATTCCCCCTAACATGTTTGAAAATGAAGCTAGCAACCATATTATATAACCAAAAGATGCGCAATCCAAAGACCGTGAAGCGATGCTTTGACAGTTTTTGAAAATAATTTGAATTGAAAAAAGTAGAAGCTAAAGATTGTTTAGACGTACATGTTCATGATAGAATTAGAGGCGAAAGTATAGAATTGATATCCGTTAGGATACCGGCAGGTATGAATAATAGTTTTTATAGAAGTCGATTTGTAAGCGAGCGGGCAATATTTGTGATGGCACATATCGCACGACCTTCCTTCTGTCAAACTCCCGTATGAAGGGGGAGGGAAGCTGATATATCTCCACTGGCAAAAGGAAGGTGGTTTGATTTGCTCATATGCCATCGCGTTCGGAAGGATTTTCTATCGACGAGTACTGTTTCTAAATTTCTAATATGACATCAGCATCTAGTCGAATAGGATTTTTATTACACAGTTAAACAGAACTGTAGATTTATATCAGAACCAAAAATCATGGTGAAACCTGTTCCAGAATTGGTCAATAAGAGGTTTGTTCGAAGAAACCCTTTGGGAACCGGCCTCGCAATGGCCAGTTTAATATATTCGCTCCATATTAGCCTTATATGGGTATCAAACTTCAGCATTTTGCAATACAAGTGGAACTAACTAATTTAACCTTACTGATGTGTGACAGCCCGATAATTGTTGTTGTTAATGATACACAATCGATTTTTTTGGAGTGCTGTCATAAATCTAATTTAAAAAATTTCAAAGGAAATTGATCCCTCTCCAAAAACTTGCTTTAATAAAAGTAGAAGATGCTCTCTGACTTTCTAAATATTTTACAAAACATATTTTTTCGAACCTGCAAATAGTTAGCCACCTGAGAACAAATTTATAATTTTTTTAATTTTTTTTAACCAAATGTTTGTAATGTGTGACTAATAAGGGATTAAGTTAACAATTAATTGCATATTATTCGGCAACTCGGCCGTACGAAAACCATTTTTTTGTTAATTAGGGATTAAGTGTTACTATATTGAGACAAAAACTTGAAATTCCAAAAATGTGATGGAATGTTGTTATTTCCTGTTATTTCTATCTCTCACTAGTCGACCCGGCAGACGTTGTCCTGCATAGTAGGCAAAAAAGGGCGCTGTAAACTTCCAATGAGAAATTTCCATACGAATCTAAATTTAAGTTTTTGATGATTATCTCAACTTTATTCGTGATTTTCGAATAAGGAAATATTATATAAACCCGTCGGAAACTATAACGAACGTTTCTGCTGAAGAAATGAAGATAATCCAATCCATCCAGCCATTTTAGAGTTATGCAGATACGAACACAGACCATTTCATTTTTATTATAAAGAAGATAGAAGAAGAAGATTTGGCTTATTTATAGCTTTGAGCTGTGAAAAAAGTATAGTATTTAATCAACATTAAATAAGGTTATTCAAATTTTGGGTGGCCACCAAAAAGATCTCTAGAATATACGAGGTGAACCGGCTCAGGGCCGAAAACCTCTTTAATAAAGATAATAATAATAAAAGATCTCTAGAAAGGTCCAAACACACAAGCTGTCCAATTTGTCTAGAGGATCTATACTAAAAAAAAGCTAGGACAAAACTACTTTGGTTCTCGATAAAAACAGAGGTGCATCAAGCCTCCCAAGGGAACATTTTTCCTCACCTTCCCCTAAAGATTTGTAATATATGGTCAGTTAGGCTTGTGATTTGCATGTTGGAATTATTGAATACTAGAGATCATCTTATAGGGATGAATGGCCTCTAATGTTCAATTCTCTTAAAAATAACACGACTACCATTCTCCCTTGCATTCAGTTAACGAATGATTCTACGAGCAAATTTTTGTGTTGAGACATTCTTCTCAACGGGTTATTTTCAAGCCATTCTCCTAAAAAGTAAGCAAGCTTCCCGTATAACATGCTCGACAAAACTCGATTCGCTCATCCAACGCAGTCAGCTATTCATCACTTCTCCAGTATACACAAATGCTCGATTTACTGGCATGTGGAGGAGAACAGTCCAAAATGCACCTGTTCGTAGTTCGACGGTAGAAAACTAATTTTAGGAAGCAGTTGGTAACAACAATGTGCAATTCTTCTTCTCTAAGTGACACAGGTTCAGGTAAAGAATATATAATTATATATAGTTTTAGAAAAGTCTGACTTTATAAATACAGTTCTCTTACCAAATTCCCCATACTCACTACTTTTAAAACGATAGGGTAAAACGTCCTATCGTTGTGGTATGCCCTAATGTTGCGGTAGTGTTAAAGTAGTCCATTCTGGATATAATACCATTGAAAACAATTGTGGGTACGCTAATACTCTTCGAATTAACGACTAGAACAGCTTTTGTTTGACAAAATTTCGTTCAAAATGATGAAAAATCAACATTTTTCGTTAAAAATTTGAATCCTTTGAGCCTATTATTGCGGTAGTGCTAAGGTCCTATTGTTGCGGTAACGCTCTCCATAAGAATTACATGCAATACCGCAACAATAGGACTGACCTTCAAAATATATCGCAACGATAGGCAACTGCGTCCTATTATTGCGGTAGTTTGTTTTTATTGTGATAAAAACAAAACAACATAAGTTCAGCACAATTCACGTAATATTTACGAAACTATAGTTAACGAGCATCCTATTCAACTACTACAATATGGAATTCGACCAACAGGTAATTTTTGAAGAATTTTTGTAATTAATTTCATTTTGAAACGGTGCTTAACCCCTCCATAATAGGTCGTTTTACCCTATATGTTTAATGAAAAGAAGGTACTTTTAGTTCGCAAGAGATATTCTTTCGTTCGTTCGCATAGACATTTAAGATATTCTATGGTTGTCACGTCTTCTATGTTTTCACCAATATAAACAAGAATAACGAACCATTTCAACGTGCAGATGCAAAATTTACAAAACTAGCTATGTTTAAGCTATGATTCAAAATAACAACCTTTTTATGACTTTCTAACGCATTGAAAATGAGAGCTTCCTTAGCCGTGCGGTACGATGCGCGGCTACAAAGCCAGATTATGATGATTATGATGGTGGCTGGGTTCGATTCCCGGTCCGGCCTAGGAAATTTTCACGACTTCCCTCGTGATATACGAATGCAAAAATGGTAACTTGGCTAATTAAAAGCTGTGGAAGTGCTGAATGAGCACTAAGCTGCGAGGAACTGACCCAGTGGAAGATGTAATGCCAATAATAATAAGCAGGGCCGGATTTAGCCGGAAGGGGGCCCCGGGGCCAACAAGTTGAGGGGGCCCCAAAATGTACAAAAAAGGTTGGCTTTGGTACATAAGATTTGTGAGGGCCCGGATTGAACGAAATGTTTACGGGTGAGGTAAAAAAATCGCAAAGCGTTAAATTTAAATGAAAATGAAGAGATTTTACTCATTGAAGCTCGATAATGAATAACTAATATTTAATTACAATGGTAATATTAATTCGGAAATGTTTACAAGTTAGGCCGTTTTGTTCCATGGCTGCGTTTGGCACTGTTCCCTCCTACATATAGGACCTATTTCAGCCAGATTTCAGCAACGTCATTCTTTTCTTTTTTGCCAACTGTCGTCCTCGTTGTAGGATGCTGTTTTGGTGTACAGAAGTACGATGCGTTGGTGCATCATGTCTTTTTTTTCTTTTTATTATGCAAGAAAACAATTCGTTTATGCTGTTCTACTGATGATTGTATGCTTGTTTACTGCCAAGTGGTTCTGTAATAAAGTTGCAAGAAGATAAAGGAAACGATGATGATGCTTTACTGGGCTCGGATGGTAATGGGTTGGAGATTTTTCATATGAATAGAAGAGAGATTATATTTCTAAGCTTTTCATGATGTATTTATCTTTCACTTTTATTTTATCGTAAGTGTCTAAGTTTTAAATAGGTATATGACTCGCGCTTAGTTTCATAGGGGCGTAACTGTATTGATCGATTTCTCTTCGTCGATGTTTTCTTTTTATTATTGTACCGAATTGCGTTAGTTTGTCGATGATTTAATAATTTGGGGTGATAAAGGATGATTGTATCTTGCACCAGAATCAATAATCACGGTTGTAGCTTTTGAAACAATTGAGTTATTAACAAAATATAAAATCGATTAAGAGAAATCGATCAATACAGTTACGCCCCTATGAAACTAAGCGCGAGATGTAAATTATATTATACTAGTCGTACCTTCTCGATCTTGCTCCGGTTGTTTTTTTTATTATTTGACTGTAGCGTCGCCTTCTAGATCGAATTAAGATCGAGTTTGTTGACTTCCTTCAGAACTCAAAAAACTTTTAATTTTGACAATTCTTCCCGGTGGATTTTTTTTGTCTTTTCATTTATACATACAAACACAGCTGATCCCAAGTCGAATCGAATAGTTAGTAAATCTTGCAAATCGGTCCAGCCGTTCGTGAGTTATATTGTCTCAAACGAAATACAAGCTCATTGTTATATATAGTCTGGGTTCAACCAAACCGCACCAAGCGGCTTTTCGACTGACTTGCGATATTTTGTTCGCACAAGGACAACGGAAATAGTTTCATATCAATTTAAGCATACATTTGCAGTACACTACTAAAAATCCACACATATTTATTGGCAAAAATCCATAGATTTAACTTATGATGTTTATCAGCGCACACATAACAATTCTCCACGCGAACTACTAATAAAATATATATGCAAATAAACTTCATGTGTGGTCTCGAAACAGCAATTATTTAATTTATGTGTGGTTATATATCGATTATATTAGGGTGGAGCTATTACAAAAAATTATAACGGCGACACATATATCTTATATAGATATTTTTGGCAGTGTAGGATATCATCAGTTATGGGGTTGAGAGATATTCGATGCGATTTGCGATCAATTAAATCTGCTAAACGAAAGTTTGAGCAGAAAAATCGGTAATTTTTCGATGGCGCTTCGTGTGATTTGGCTGAACCCCGATTATATAGAAGATGAAGATTTTATCACAGACAAACAGACATAACACATTGAACATTCACTCATCAAATTCATCGTCTTCCACACACTAACGACATCTGTTGTTTCCACTAAGTTGGGCAAATCACGTACCAGATGGCGTTAGTGAGCAAACGTCAAATTCGAGCAAATCCGTTGCGCGCCACGAGGGAACGATTTGCCAAATAATGATTGTTTAAATTGATCAGTAAATCAGTGAACGATGATAATTTTACGATTGTAATGTCTGTTTGTCTGTATTTTATTATTATGATATGTACAGCAAACAACAGTTTAGCCTGAATTTGAATACTTTTTTATAGTTATTTATGTTTTGTTATTTTATTATCATTTGTTATTTTTATATTTGAATTGAATATTATTCATATTTACATAAATTTCTAACTCCTCTCAATTTTACTCTTCCAAGCATTGTTTTGATTGAAGTTCATAATTATACCGAAAAGATTTGCTGATATTTTCAATAGTTTCAGAATTCAAATGAACAAATTAAGCAACTCATGGCATTTCAGAGCTGCCATGAACGATGCGGCAAAATTGCAATCCATCATTTTGACCTGCTTCTTAAGGTTGCCTAATTATCATCACCGGTTTTATTAGCGCTCCAAAGAACATCCTGAGAGACCAGGCTGCTTCTAGCGTCCATTTGGCAATAGCTAACATCAATCAAAAAGCTACCGGCCCGGGGACAACGAGAAGAAATTTATGGTTTGCTGAACTATTCTCTCATCCAAAGCCATTTATAATTATGGCTCTTTTTATACTCCGATAGATGCAACTCCCACACAGCTCATTCTTCATTCTTTTTTTCTTGTCTGTGGCTCTGCGAGATACGGCACTATGCAATGGGTTATTTACGATCGGAACGTGTGTGCACATTTATTTCTCAATTTGACGGTTGCTTTTTGTCAAGCACAAACAGAAGACACTGACTGAACTGAAGTGACAGTTACTTTTTATGAGGTTTTTAATATGGAAAAACGTCTCCTGCATCATACGACGCCGATGTTATTTATATTTCTCATACTGAAGAATATGCTGGTTGGATATACCACATACCTATTTATTGTTTTTTTGATATAATAAAGATCTAATAATGGTAAGGCGTTGAAGAAGATAAGAAAAAATATTGTGATAAAAAAGATAAGAAAATTATTGTGAACTTTTAGTCCACTGTCTTCACTTATCATAAGACGAGTTTGTACAATTCCATTAAATTCCACCACTTGAATGTACCTTTGACAAATACGTATTAGGGAAGATCCATTAATTACGTAACGCAAAAATTGACCATTTTCAAACCCCCCCTCCCCCCTATGTCACACTTTTTGTATGAATCATCTGAAAATTTTGTATGAGTCGTCACACTTCGGGCAACCCTCCCTCTCCCCTCCAAGCGTTACGTAATTTATGGATGTTCCCTTACAACCATAACAGTAAGGCCGTCTTCTGCTGCTGAACTGATTGGAGCTGCTGGGCTGTTTGGGGCTGCTGTGCTGATTGGGACTGCTAGTGTTTTGAGGACTGGCATGAGCTGCTACTATTGTAGGGTGAAAGCTTAATTATTTGGTTATTTGCGGCACGTCACAAGTGTGAATTTAAAAAATGATTTTTTTTTAGTTATTTCATTTGTCATTTTTAGTATAGTATTCAAATATTATTTCCTCCTAATTGTTTTTTTGCTTATTTTACCAAATGGCTAGTGATTCTGATGTTCACATCTCTACGAATGTATGTTTGCCCGGAGTCGTTATGAAATCTGTCATGCTTCAAGGAAAGCTTTCAGTGTGTTGCATTAATAGCCAGAGCATTTGTGCTCGCAACCTTTCCAAGCTCGATGAATTACGGCAAATGTTAATGATAGCTAAAGTCGATATTGTTTGTGTAACGGAGTCCTGGCTGAATGAAAAAATTGAAAACAGTATTCTCTTAATCGATGGCTATAACATCATCAGACATGATAGGTTGGGTAGACTAGGAGGAGGAATTCTTGTTTATATCAAAAAAGGTATTGGCTATACTGTCGTTTCCAAATCGGAAAATAATTCGACTACCCCACATACAGAACATTTGGCGTTTGATATTTCCATACATTTCCATACATAAAATTTTATTGGCTTGTTTCTACAATCCTTCTGAAGTAGATTGCGTTGAAAGTGTAGATAATGTTCTGATTAATTTTGGGGGACTGTATGAACATTCCCTTCTGCTCGGTGACTTTAATACAAACCTCCTTGATCCTTTTTCCAGAAAAACCTCCAGACTCAGGTCTGTTTTATCAACGGTCAACATGCACAGTCTGGGTAACCAGCCTACCTTCTTCCATTCGTACGGATCTTCTCAATTAGATTTAATGTTGTTTAGCGACGAGACGAAAATTCTAAGGTTCACTCATATTGATGCACCAGTGTTCTCAAAGCATGACATGATATTTGCATCGCTCGATTTCAATATGGTAGAAGTCAATAATTCGTACACTTTCCGTGATTACAACACAGCAACGGACTGCTGCGTAGCTTTTTGGACTAGTTTCTATCGAACAAATAACACGAATCAATTTCTTGAGTTTTTCAACTTTCACATGAGAAGATTACATGACGAGTTTGTACCTATTCGCGTTTCCAATGCTTCGAAAAGAAATAATCGATGGTTTAATAACACTATCAGAAAAAACATGATTGATATACATGATTGGCATACAAAATGTGGAGAATTTCGAAGTCTGCTAATGCTCACTGTGTATTTGGGCGTCTTCGCAATAAAGTAAATCGATTAATTCATGAATCTAAAAAAATATTCTATTCAGTTCATCTTGACTCTAATCTTCCAAGTCAAGAGGTGCTCTTTATATACTAAGGTGCTTAAGTGTACGGATTTCGATGCCCCACGGTACATGCTTGTGGGCGAAACCAAGCGCGACAGGGCCCGCCTGGGAAGCAGTGTTACGATAGACGGGGATACCTTCGAGGTGGTCGAGGAATTCGTCTACCTTGGATCCTTGCTAACGGCTGATAACAATGTTAGTCGTGAAATACGAAAGTGCATCATCTGTGGAAGTCGGGCCTACTACGGGCTCCAGAAAAAACTGCGGTCAAAAAAGATTCGCCACCGCACCAAATGTGTCATGTACAAGATGCTAATAAGACCGGTTATCCTCTACGGACATGAAACATGGACAATGCTCGAGGAAGACTTTCAAGCACTCGGAGTATTCGAGAGACGGGTGCTTAGAACCATCTTTGGTGGTGTGCAAGAAGACGGTGTGTGGCGGCGAAGAATGAACCAAGAGCTCGCCCAGCTCTACGGCGAACCCAGTATCCAGAAGGTAGCTAAAGCCGGAAGGGTACGATGGGCAGAGCATTTTGCAAGAATGCCGGACAGCAACCCTGCTAAGATAGTGTTCGCTTCCGATCCGGCAGGTACGAGACGGCGTGGAGTGCAGCGAGCGAGGTTGGCAGACCAGGTGCAAAACGACTTGGCGAGCATGGAGCGCATTCGAGGATGGAGAGATGCGGCCTCGAACCGTGCATTGTGGCGTCAAATTGTTGATTCAGTGTTATCTGTTTAGATGTTAACTAAATAAATGAAAATGAAGCTTGTTGAAGCATAATTTGGCATAATAATTTGAATGACTACAGCGCCACTAGCGTTCTAGCACTTATGTTTCTACTGTTCTGATTGATGGACGGTACTTCTCCGACATTATCGACGTCAGGACATATCATCAACAATGTTCGGTACCGACGACCGCCGCGGTTCGACCTAGAGCGACTGAAGCAACCTGATATCGCCACTTCTTACGCGCAGCAACTCGAGGCAGCGTTGCCGGAAGAGGGTGAGCTCGATGGGGCCCCTCATGAGGACTGCTGGAATACAGTCAAAGCAGCCATTAACGCAGCGGAGAACAACGTCGGATATATGGGACAAAGACGACGGAACGATTGGTTCGACGAAGAGTGCAGACAGATTCTGGAGGAGAAGGACGCAGCGCGGGCGGTCGAGCTGCAGCAAAGTACCCGGCAGAGCGTGGAACGTTATAGACGGAAGCGGATACAGCAGACCCGCCTTTTTTAGGAGAAGAAACGCCGCCTGGAAGAAGCGGAGTGCGAGGAGATGGAACAGCTGTACCGTTCTCAAGAAAAACGCAAGTTCTATCAGAAGCTCAACGCATCCCGCAAAGGCTTCGTGCCGCGAGCCGAAATGTGCCGGGATAAGGATGGGAGCATCCTTGACGGACGAACGTGTGGTGATCGAAAAGTGGAAGCAGCACTACGAGGAACATTTGAATGGCGCTGAGAGTACAGGCAGTGAAAGTCAAGGCAGCGGACTACGTCAGTTCAGCGGAAAATGGAAGACAATCAGTCCCCACCTTGAGGGAAGTTAAGTATGTAATCCAACAGCTAAAGAGCAATAAAGCAGCAGATCATCTTCCGTCGTCTGTCACCATTAGTGAATGAGTTCGTGGGAAGTTATCAAGACGGCTTCGTTGACGGCCGCTCGACAACGGACCAGATCTTTACTGTAGGGGAAGGTGGGTAGACTTGATCCCCGGGGAGACTTGATCACCCCCTGTTTTATCGAGAACTAAAGTAGTTTTGTTCTAGCCTATTTTCAGTATGAATCCTCTAGACAAATGACCAAATGAGTTATTTTTTGGATTGACAACCTTATTTGTTCTGCGGTTGTATGTTTCGCCCATTCTAAAGATTTTTTTATTGGCCACGCAAAATTTGAACAACTTTTCATAACAATGGCCAAATGCTTTCGTTTTTTTTTCACAGCACAAGGCCATAATATGCTTAATGATCTGTACTGATAAAAATGTCAACATTCCATCAAAGTTTTAGGATATTTGGATTTGAAGTTATTGCCTCAATATGGGGACACTTGATCCCCCATTAGTCACCCATACAAAAATTTGGCGAAAAAATTCAAAAAATATAAATCTGTTCTCAGGCTTCTAATTTTTTGTAGATTCGACAGATTTGATGAAGGTTTGGCAGGAAAAAATATTTATTGCGTAGATATCATAAAAAGGGGATCAAGTCTCCCCAAATTTTAAAATAACATGTGCTGTCGAATTCAATAACAAAAATCGTTCATGTATACGCACAGCAATTCGAAAATTCTGCGTATTTTGAAGGAAAAATATTTAAAAAATCTGAGAGCACCTTTTAAAATTTATCAAAGCAAGATCTTGGAGAGGGATCAATTTCCCCCGAAAATTTTAAAAGTCGATTTTTGACAGCACTCCAAAAAATCGATTGTGTATCAACAACAACAATAATTTAAGGACTGTCATACATCAGTAAAGTTAAATAGTATATTTCTTAGAGAGTCTGTGTGGAAATCGCGTATGTTTATTTATTTTTGGCTGTGATACATCGGAAATCAGAAAAGGGGATCAAGTCTACCCAGTCTCCCCTACGGCAAATCCTTCAAAAATGCCGTGAATACCAGGTCCCAACGCCATCTGTTCGTTGATTTCAAGGCGGCATCGCGATCATCTAATTGGCGAGATCCGACTACGCATTAATTGGATTCAGCTCGGTCGACGAATCAATATACAGCAACTAGAAGATCCAGCTGTGAAGAGATCCTTCGTTGAAAAGCTTGCAACTCGGGTAGTGGATGCTCCGGAGTCAACGGTATGTATCGTCGTAAGTGGAAGTCGGGCGCTGCTGCAGACAGGACAGGCGGGAATGGGTGGACTTCTTGACTCATGGAGAAAGCATGGCTGCGGCAACCAAAGATAAGAATATTGCCTCAATTACTCACTAACTTCGGCAGCTGAAATGTTGGTTGCAGCACTTCGAACAGCTTCTTCAAGTCTCTTTGTAGAGAAATTATGGAGTACTGCTTGCAGTTTTCGCACTGGAAGTGCCCCAAGGTGTTGAGTTTTGCCAAAAACTATCGATCTGTATCAAAGAAATCTAAAGATTCGGTGCCAATTATTTCAAAAACAGTTTTTTGTTCAACCGTCTAAGACGAGTTTAGTACTCTCCATTTAATTGCACTACGTTTTGTTAACTTTGGAGATATGTATTTCGACCGCAACTGTGTGGTCGTCTTCAGTGTCTCGTACTTGACTCGACTTGATAACAAAGATAACAAAACGTAGTGGAATTAAATGGAGAGTACTAAACTCGTCTTAAACGGTAGAATACATTCCACTAAAAAAAGGCTAAAATTTTTTTTTGTTGTTTTCTCAGAGTTTTTTGTTGTTCTCTCATAATTCTGTAAAATGGATATATCTCGGGTACTTATTCAAAAGGACGTATGTGATTTTGTAAACAAAGATTCAAACGTCGATTTGTCCAATCTGATAGCACTCCCACGCTAACCATCACCACAGACAGGTAGGGGAAGCCTTCGGCTACCTGTTGGTGGTGTTGGTTTGCATGGGAGTGCCATCAGATTCGATAAATCGACGTTTGAATCTTTGTTTACAAAAACACATACGTCCTTTTGAATAAGTACCCGAGATATGCAGTTTCTCAAACGAATGATTCAATTGGTGCTAGTCGCAAAACTGTATGAAGATTTCAGGCGAACACTCCAGTTTGTTCGAATCGCACCGGGGACTAAGACAAGGTGATGGACTTTCGTACCTGTTGTTCAACATTGCACTAGAAGGTGTCATGCGGAGAGCCGGAGATACGATTTTCAACAGATCACCCGTCTGAAACGTGAAGCAACAAAAGTTGGACGGAATCGAACGCGACAAGACCCGCCTGGGAAGTAGTGTTACGAAAAACAGGGATACCTTCGAGGTGGTCGAGGAATTTGTCTACCTTGGATTCTTGCTAACGGCTGATAACAATGTTAGTCGTTAAATACCGTGATGTGCCCTAATTTCGCGCGCGCCCTAACTTCGCGCATTATAAAATCATTTATTTTTTTCAAATTTTAGGTGTCAGTCAAAATTGAAAAATCTGGAGGATTACAAAATATCATTGTTGTTGAATGTTTTTCACGAAAAAATTTGAAAAACAAACTTGGTTTAGTACACCAAATAAAATTATTTTAATTTGATCCTCCCATCGACCGCCATATTTGCTTGTGCTTAGCACAGCGACGAAGAACATGACCCAAGTAAACAAATGATTTTACCGTACAAAACTGGCTACTTTTTGGAAATATTTGTATCCATTATGCTCTGTTGGATATGTTTATTCGTCATTACTATTAAAAAGTGTAAAATTTTATGTATTTTGTGTTTATTAAGACTTTCGCTTTGTGCGCGAAATTAGGTATATGAGAGTAATTATGGTGCCTAATTTCGTTTATTGTTGTTGCGTAGTTTTCTAATGAAACAAAAGAAAAATAATACACAGGACAGCTTTACACTGAATAGAACCCGAAGAGTTCATTCCCATACGGTTTTTATCTAATTTTCAGGCGGATCGACTAACGTTGACTTGAAAATCTTATTGATCAGTGCCTGCAATAGCTATCAAATCCGATGTGTAAAATGATGTTAAAATGTGCGATGTGTAAAATGATGCTAAACTTAAGATAAAACTACAGCAGCTTTTTCGATAATGTATAAAATATTGAATATGTTACGTATAAAACACATATTTGAAGATGTATCACGTAAGACATAGCGGAATTTAAGACTTTCTTTCATGACGTCTTGAAACTTCAAACTTTTTTTATACATCAGCTAAACATTGCTCATACAATGGCTTTTTTCTTAAAATATGGTTTATAGTTTCAGAAGAAAACGATATTTTAGGAATTCTGACTTGTGTCAACTAAAATACATGAAGTAAAATCTAAGCAAAGCACCAGGGTCGAAATATAGGCACATACCATTTCGACTAAAGAATGGGTCACGGACGGCTGTCTGATACCGTTATCTGCATATTTTGAACAATGGATGAATGCTTCTATTGGTTAATTGATTATATTTCATCAAACCAATAACGATATTCAATTCCAAACATGAGCGAAGTTAGGAACACTTTTGCGCGAAATTAGGAACTATCCTATTTTCTTGCGCGAAATAAGGAGCATACAACGGTCTCGGATTCATACTCCATTTTTTTTTAAATAGCTGCAAAATTTGCAAGTAACATTTTTTTGAGAACCTAGAATCCTTCTACTACGTGATGCAGTAGCAAATGTTTCCAAATGGCCACTACATGTTTTTTAATGAACGTTTTAACTTTGTCAGATCTTAAGTGCGTGAAATTAGGGTACTTCACGGTACAAAGGTGCATAATCTGTGAAAGTCGGGCCTACTACGGGCTCCATAAGAAACTCCGGTCAAAAAAGATTCACCACCGCACCAAATGTGTCATGTACAAAACGCTGATAAGACCGGTAGTCCTCTACGGATATGTAACATGGACAATGCTCGAGGAGGACTTGTAAGCACTAGGAGGGATCGAGGGACGGGTGCTTAGGACAGCAATCCTGCAAAAATGGTGTTCACTTCCGATCCGGCAGGTACGAAACGGCGTGGAGCGCATTCGAGGATGTAGAAATGCGGACACGAACCGTGTATTGTGGCGTCAAATAGTTGATTCAGTGTTATCTGTTTAGATGTAAACTAAATGAATGAAAATTAGTCGATGGTATACAACTTGGGCGAGTACCATGTAGGCAGCGTTCAGCAATGAGATTGCGCGATAGTTGTTACAATCCAGCTTATCGTCCTTTTTCTAGGCGAGGACTTCCATCCACTCCTGCGGCAGAACCTCTTCCTCCCAAATATTGGTAATAACCCAAGACAAAATTTTCAAAACGACTTATCTGCTTTTGTAAACAAAGATTCAAACGACGATTTGACGAAACTGATAGCTCTCGCACGCAAACCAACATCATCAACAGGTAGCGGAAACCTTCACCTACCTATTCGTGGTGTTGGTTTGCGCGGGAGAGCTGTCAGATTCGTCAAATCGTCGTTTCAATCTTTGTTTACAAAAGCAGATAAGTCGTTTTGAAAATTTTGTCTTGAACCCAGTGTAGCGCTCTAGCCTTGGCTCTAGCCAGTGCTTCACCATCGTCTCAAGTAGCTCTCCTTTTAGTTGATCAACCAAGGGACTTTGTTATTTTGCCCTTCGTTATAGTCCATTAGCTGCCATTAGCTGCATATGTTTTAAAATAGATGTTAAATTCTATTGTCCAGTCTATTCTATCTCATCAAACCTACACCGATGCTCACTTGTGAACAATTTGACCTAGTGTGTAATTTTTAAACGAGTGGTTAGAAAAAATGATACCTAATATGTAAATTTCCACATATTACTGCCGAAATTTCAGCTCAATCGGTCATCGGGGAATGTTCTCGAGGATTTGCTAAACGGTGGCTTTAGCGCCACTCTCAAAGAAAAAGTAACGTTTTACGTATATTTCGATTGAAATTTAAATAAAAATATTCGATTAGAACCGACAGAACAAAAATAAATTTTGTTTTAATTTATGATCGTGTGTCGTGTTTCGTTTGCGTTCGTAAAATCTTTTCGTTCCTGTATCAATTTCAAGTTTATAGTATTTGTTATAAAAGCTCAACTCATTATGGCCCGCATGTGATCTGCAAATAGGCGGCAAACAGGCGCCATGCCTCCGATCGCCATGCTAATCGGTTGGCGCAATTTTATTTGAATATGCTTTAGAATCAAATTGAATGATAGCTCAGATTTGAATAGTTGAACAGTAGAATGATTTCAAAAGATTCAAATTTCTTTGGCGCAAGTACGACTCAGACTCGCTCATTTCGTCTACGAATCGGCTGGAGAGCAGAAGTGCGCGAATAAAATACTAACGTTCAGTTCTTGAAAGTTTAAGATTTACACCACTTATTTGATAAGAAAATTATGTTGAGCTTTTTAGTGGAATGTTTTCACCTGTCATAAGACGAGTTTAAACAATCCCATTGAATTCCACCACTTAATTGTATCTTGACAGATACGTATTTCGACCTCAACAGTAAGGCCGTCTTCAGTGTCGACTTAGTCGAGTCAAGTACGAGACACTGAAGACGGCCTTACTGTTGAGGTCGAAATACGTATCTGTCAAGATACAATTAAGTGGTGGAATTCAATGGGATTGTATAAACTCGTCTTATGACAGGTGACCACTTATTTTTTTAAGCTCACTCACTAATTTTAAACCAAAATTACTCAAGCAAAATCTTAAACTTTCAAGAACTGAACGTAAGTATTTTATTCGCGCATTTCTACTATTAATTGCATATTATTCGGCAACTCGGCCGTACGAAAACCATATTTTTTGTTATATAATTTGGCTGTGCATATGCACAGCACATGTTTCGAAATAGACAAATTGATATGAAATTTGCGAAAAAGAATCCACGTGTCTTGGAGGGACTCGCACCCTCAATCAGAACGTTGGCTCAGGAGGCACGTTCCCCTCAATTTGGGAGATTTGTGCCATCGCCTTCACTGGCCTTTCTCATCATTTACCTGACGGAAAAGGAAGTGAAAAGAGGAAAGGAAGAGGAAGTGAAGTTGGAAAGGAAAATGGAACCATTTATAGGAAAGCCAATTATGTAAACTCACACGCATTCAGCTAGGGACTAAAGAAAGGTGTCACAAAAACACGTAACAATGGACGAACGTCAAAGACGAAACACAGAGTGCACTGTGAAAAACGCATAATGCGAATCCATATAGGTGACAATCACAAAGTACATTGTAAAAATCGCATAATGCGAATCCATATAGGTGGCAATTTGTTGAAAACTAAGTAAAACACATATTCATAACCCCACTCTTATTTAACCTCACGTTGAGATTGAACAAGAGTAGCCGAAGCCGAACGTCAAGGACGAGACACAGAGTACACTGTGAAAAACGCATAATGCGAATCCATATAGGTGACAATTTGTTGAAAAAAACTAAGTAAAAAAACATTTTCATAACCCCACCCTTATTCAACCTCAAGTTGAGATTAAACAAGAGTAGCTGAAGCCGAACGTCAAAGACGAAACACAGAGTACACTGTGAAAAGCGCATAATGCGAATCCATATAGGTGACAAACACAAAGCACATTGTAAAAAATGGCATAATGCGAATCCATATAGGTGACAATTTGTTGAAAACTAAGTAAAACACATATTCATAACCCCACTCTTATTTAACCTCACGATGAGGTTGAATAAGAGTAGCCGATTATCTCGGAGAAGTAAAAAGTCAACTACGCCATAGCTCCGGATAGCGCAGCGAGGGCTAAAATACTGTGAAGGTACTGGTGCTTCACAGGCTCCGTTTGCGGTTAGGTTCTTATTAGACCCCCCTAACCATTCATTCGTAGGCACGGTAAGCATAAAGCCGCATCACACCGAGAATTAGGGGTCACCTGTATGGTGGACTTCTACCACTGGAACAGGCAATCCGTAATGTTATTCTTAGCCAGATAACCAGCTGCCGACACCACACGGCTATCTAGGCTGTTCGCGGAGAGAAGTTGACATTGACTTTACGTCAACTCTCAATGTGGCCGAACAGCCGGAGGTTGTTGAGGTCGAAATACGTATCTGTCAAGATACAATTAAGTGGTGGAATTCAATGGGATTGTTTAAACTCGTCTTATGACAGGTGACCATTTATTTTTTTTAAACTCACTCACTAATTTTAAACTAAAATTACTCAAGCAAAATCTTAAACTTTCAAGAACTGAACGTTAGTATTTTATTCGCGCACTTCTGCTCTCCAGCCGATTCGTAGACGAAATGAGCGAGTCTGAGTCGTACTTGCGCCAAAGAAATTTGAATCTTTTGAAATCATTCTACTATTAATTGCATATTATTCGGCAACTCGGCCGTACGAAAACCATATTTTTTGTTATATAAGTTGGCTGTGCATATGCACAGCACATGTTTCGAAATAGACAAATTGATATGAAATTTGCGAAAAAGAATCCACGTGTCTTGGAGGGACTCGAACCCTCAACCTCCTACTCTCTAGATAGGCGTGATAACCCCTACACCCCTACACGGCATGGAGTGCGATCCTCTCGTTTAATAAACAATGTGCACTCGCTTGACTGTGGATATACAACAGTAAAGCACATGTGGAGATTGGACAAATCAAGTATCCGAAAGATATTCAATTTGCAAAAAAGAGAGCTAACCGCGGTGGAGGTTGGTACTCGGATTCTGATGGCGTTTCCGCAAACGGGACCTTTAAGTGGTCTTGTTGTGTAGGGGTTATCTCGCCTATCTAGAGAGTAGGAGGTTGAGGGTTCGAGTCCCTCCAAGACACGTGGATTCTTTTTCGCAAATTGCATATCAATTTCGAAACATGTGCTGTGCATATGCACAGCCAAGATATTTAACAAAAAAAATCATTCTACTGTTCAACTATTCAAATCTGAGCTATCATTCAATTTGATTCTAAAGCATATTCAAATAAAATTGCGCCAACCGATTAGCATGGTGATCGGAGGCATGGCGCCTGTTTGCCGCCTATTTGCAGCTCACATGCGAGCCATAATGAATTGAGCTTTCATAACAAATACTATAAACTTGAAATTGATACAGGAACGAACAGATTTTACGAACGCAAAAGAAACACGACACACGATCATAAATTAAAACAAAATTCAAGATTTTTATTTAAATTTTAATCGAAATAAACGTAAAACGTTACAGGGGAACAATGTTACTGCTTGTCAAAGTAGGGCACTTTGTATGAAAAATTTCCTCCGCTGCTATTATTCTGAATACAGGTGTATGTCAGGGATTTCGGAAAGAGACCAAAATCAACAAATTGCCTTGAATACGATTCAAAACAATGTAATCTACCTTATATAGCTTATTTTGATTGACACGTAAACATACCACAGCTAAAACTAAATAAAAATATTTAAACAAAAAAAACCTTTGGTATCGGTTTTGAAATTAATGATACACGGTACCTGATGACATTACTTGAATTATTTATCAACACTACATAAAATTTGATAACTGAAAATTAAGTACATTCAGAACTCATCCAAATAAAACAAAATATCTCAAACTAATGTGAAAAATAAAAATAATAAAAAACAACATCCAAAAAGACATAAAAAATACTTATAAAATCTCGAAACGCGTGCTAAGCTCATTAATATCTATTATTACTACACGGGTTGGTTTGTCGACTTGCTATTCAGGTACTCGCGAGCGCTATTGATCACATTGGGAATTGTGCTTTTGCAATACACAATGTACTGTTCGTAGAATCCTTGTTCATCGAGATTATTCCTGCAGGAGAGTGGTGTTTTATTTTACATGAGATTAAATATTAGCTAGCTACAACTTACATGACATTTTCGACAATTTCGTTTCCTTCAATCAGTCGAGGTTCGTTATCAACCAATTCATACAGTGGCACATTCCGCGGGGCCATCTGGCTGGCGAATGGAATTCGCTTCCGTACCTGGAAGAACCCCTCTGGTCCAAAACGTTTGTTAAGTTCTTCGACTTCTTCGTCGCATGATCCATCGGTCGATTCGTGAATTCGGGAATATAACTGTCGACTTCGGATGCGCGCAAACAATTGCTGGGCGGCCTGGAGGTTCGAACTTTCGCTACTGGTTTCTATCAGGTTAACGATGCTGTCGTCCAGGTACAGATAAACATCCGGCGATTGGTGGGCTTCGGAGATTTTTGTTCTGGAAGGTAAATGAATGGAGAACAGTTTTTATGTTGTCGCAAAAATAAATAACAAAGGGGACACTGAAATTTGAAAAGAAAAATATGCTGCATCTAGTATGGGTGAATATTCTACTAACCCTTTCAATCTGAATCCAGCTTCTTCCGCCAATGTTAAAGCGTCGATCACCCTAAAAATACATTCAAAGCTTATTCATTATAATGTAATTCGATCACTCTGGTCTGTGACTCACATATTTTCCAAACCCAGTATTGTAGGATGCTGATAGCATTCGATGTGCAGTTTGGTACGTGCTTCGAACAAAGCCACTATCGCACGATAGTCCTTAGCCCGGTAACCAATATGAGTGGTACCTGAATCATCTCGTACTACCCGTGCATGGTCGAATAGGCGCACAAAGTCCGTCCGAATCTGAACGGCACTACCCAAGTAAAACAAATCTCGTAACAAGTAGTCCCATTTGTCCACATCGATCTTGAAGCGCTTATTGTGTACAATCTCCGAGAGGTACATAGTATCCGGCGTCAGCAAAGTGTTGAGAGCCTCCTGATTACCGGTTATCAAAGCACAGATCAACTGTTCGGCGTAGTAATGCTCAGGTGCTTCCAGAGACAATTTGATTCCGTTGTTCGCGAACAACTGACACGCCATTTCGATAGACGATTGCTCGTGCTATAAGAGAAAATATTTTTGTTGATATTATTTATTTTAAAATATGTAATGTCCAACGACGTTCATCATACCGTCCAATGCTTATCACTGCCTCTGTTTACAAATTCCTCCCACATATGAGAGAATGGCCCGTGGCCAATGTCGTGTAGCAAACCGGCCAACTGTAAGCATGAAACATCATTAGCTCCTGGATCAAACAAAATGCAAGAATTGTAGACGTTGGTTACTTACGACAACACACTTTCGATGTATGAGACTTATCTGCACACCGGAGTTTCGTTCCAGCGTTTTCAAAAGCTTATCAGCGGAATAACAAACCCTACGATGAAGATGAATATCATATGAAAACAATTACCGACCCTAGCCGAGGCATCAACCTACTAAGAACTTACCCTAGGCAGTGCTCGAACCGAGTGTGGGTGCCAGAGGGAAACACTTTCGAGCTGGTCCCGAGCTGTTTGAGGTTTCGAAGGCGTTGAAATTCCAGCGTATCGACTATTTCTTGTACGTATGCTGGGTACGTTACTTTGCCGTGCACGGAATCACAGATCGTCCACCCGTTTTCCATGGCTTTCAAAGATACCGATAATACTGAAACAGAGAAAAGAATGGTTAAAATTTATGTAAATGTAAATGTAAATATAAAATGTAAATTAGAAAAATTCGTAGAGAATTATCCAGATATATGAGAATTTACTAATTGATTGTTTTCTCAGAATTCTTATGTGGGATGATTTTTTTGGTTTTGATAGTAAGGAACACATTTGTTTTATTGAGTTTTGACAAATATTATTGAAATTAGGGTTCTAAGCATTGTTCTCTAGATTCTTTCCTTCAGATAGATTAATGAAAATAAAGCTCATCGATTGCTTCAAACTCTGCTGGTTGTACCAAGAATCATGAAAATAAGTGTCGTTTAGAAGAAAATGCATTTGGAGTATGATTTACGTTTATTGATTAACTGTTCTGAACTGTGGGACAATTTTGTTTTCATGAAATTCATCCCTTCAGCACGATTTTCTGACACAAAATCCAAACTTTTGAAATCCGAAACAGAAAACTACCCTGATTCCGATCGTCCAGATTTTGTGCTTGCGTATTCTATTGGTAGTATTTGACTTGACCAAATAATTAAATGTTATTTAAAGTGATTGCCAATACCAATAATGCGACTATAAAATGAAAAGTGAACTAAATTTCGATTTGGTAATGAATTTCTTTTCTCCAAACTTACGCTTTGCAATATCATAGAAAACTGGCATTATAATATTTGTTATAAAAATAGGGTGAAAACTAAGCTGCTATTTGAAAGAGCCACATCATTCGTAGTGAAAAGAATTTTCTTTTTGAATGAATCATTCGTTCTCATTAACTACGCATCGCAGCGATATGATTTCTAGGACAAAATAGAGCATTTTTTAGATATATGTCAGTGAAGGAATAAATGCGTAAAAATCTATATTAGATTTTTATACGCTTGTTTTTTTTATTCCTTCCTTTATTTAACAGGCACTCTGTGTTACTTAACCGCTACTGTGCCGACATCTACTGTGGTATTCTGCTGCCAGAATCCTCACAGAATCTATTTTTAGATATTCCATTATTCATTGTTGTTGTCGTTGCTGGTCCATCTCACCGTGAGTCCATTGTGTTCATTTGTCCGTGTCGTGAATCCAATGATCGTTGCGTATTGTTCGGTTGCCATTTATCCGGGTACGTTGGAGGAATGCCTCCGAGAAGAACAATTTGTCAGTCGTCATCAGGCAGTCGTAACGGTAAGGGCGCTTCCCCAATACGCCACCGTATAGGCTGCGGCTGGTTTTGGTGGAGGGGGCTGGGAATCGAACCCATGACCATTCGCTTGTAAGACGAACGTGTAGCCAACTACGCTACGAGACCCCCCATATACGCTTGTTATTTACTTCCATTTCCAGGAGGGCCCTTATATTACCAAGGTAAATTATTGTTTAACATGATCAATGATAAATCGTTTTGAACCAATTTGTGACACCAGTTAAACTTGTTCATTCACATAACAAGTTTTAATTTTAGTATGTGTTGGGATAGAATTGGGTGTATTGTATATGTGCATAAGATTATGATGCAGTGCATAATCTCCATCTAAGCCTTTCTTAGCTGTTAATAAATTTATCGAGTTCGGCTTCGTTATGCTCTTTGACGCTTCAGCTCCAATAAACAAGTTATTTAGACTATAACTTGGTAATAATCGATCCCCCCTTAGTTTTTTTATGATGATTGGAAGAAAAAAAATCCAGGAATCTTATTTAATATGGCACATCTACATCCCCGCAACTACGACGTCGTAGCACTGCAGTAAATCTGCTGGAAAGGACAGAAAGTGTGGAAAAGCGTGCATCGAGCGGCTACCTTCTACCAAAGCTGTGGCTTCATAGTGTTGGGTAAGATGCGCCAATCAACGCAAGGATATGCAAGCTGAGGATTAAAGGCCGATTCTTCAACTGTAGCATCATCAACGTGCACAGCCCACACGAAGGGAGACCCGACGACGAGAAAGAAGCGTTCTACGCACAGCTGGAGCAGACATACGATGGATGCCCACTGCGGGACGTCAAAATCGTCATCGGTGACATGAACGCTCAGGTAGGAAGGGAGGAAATGTATAGACCGGTCATCGGACCGGATAGTCTGCATACCGTATCGAACGACAACGGCCAACGATGCATAAACTTTGCAACCTCTCGCGGAATGGTAGTCCGAAGCACTTTCTTCCCCCGCAAGAATATCCACAAGGCCACATGGAAATCACCTTATCAAGTAACGGAAAACCAAATCGACCATGTTCTAATCGACGGTAAATTCTTCTCCGACATCACGAACGTACGCACTTACCGCAGTGCGAATATTGAATCCGACTACTACCTCGTTGCAGTATGTCAAAACTCTCGACGGTATACAACACGCGTCGGAGTCGTCCGCCGCGGCTAAACATTGGGCGGCTACAAGGCGGTAGACTAGCCCAAGACTACGCACAGCAGCTGGAAGTGGCACTCCCAACGGAAGAGCAGCTAGGCGCAGCGTCTCTTGAAGATGGCTGGAGAGATATTCGATCCTCCATTGGAAGCACAGCAACCGATTCACTAGGCACGGTGCCCCCGAATCAGAGAAACGACTGGTATGACGGCGAATATGAGCAGTTAGTTGAAGAGAAGAATGCAACATGGGCGAGATTGCTGCAACACCGCACGAGGGCAAACGAAGCACGATACAAACGGGCGTGGAACAGACAGAACTCGATTTTTCGGAGAAAAAAGCGCCAGCAGGAAGATTGAGACCGTGAAGAGACGGAGGAACTGTACCGCGCTAATAACGCACTAAAGTTCTATGAGAAGTTAAATCGGTCACGTAAGGGCCACGTGTCACAGCCCGATATGTGTAAGGACATAAACCGGAACCTTCTTACAAACGAGCGTGAGGTGATCCAAAGGTGGCGGCAGCACTACGAAGAGCACCTGAAAGGCGATATGACAGACAACGGTGTCGGTATGAATATGAACCTAAGAGCACGCGCGCAGGACATGCGACTTCCGGCTCCGAATCTCCAGGAAATCCAGGAGATCGGCCGGCTGAGAACAACAAAGCCCCTGGAGTTGACCAACTACCGGGAGAGCTGTTTAAACTCGGTGGTGAGGCACTGGCTAGAGCGCTGCACTGTGTGATTATTAAGGTTTGGGAGGATGAGGTTCTGCCGCAGGAGTGGATGGAAGGTGTCATGTGTCCCATCTACAAAAAGGGCGATAAGCTGGATTGTGGCAACTACCGCGCAATCACGTGCTGAACGCCGCCTACAAGATACTCTCCCAAATTTTATGCCGCCGACTAACACCAATTGCAAGAGAGTTCGTGGCGCGGTACCAGGCAGGATTTATGGATGAACGCTCTACCACAGACCAGGTGTTCACCGTACGTCAGGTATTGCAGAAATGCCGCGAATACAACGTGCCCACACATCATCTATTTATCGACTACAAAGCCGCATGGGACCAGCTATGGCAGCTAACGAAAACGGATTTCCGGATAAACTGATACGGTTGATCAAGGCGACGATGGATCGGTTGATGTGCGTAGTTCGAGTTTCAGGGGCATTCATTCAGGGGCAGAAAATACATTTAATTATAATTATAAAAACTATAGTGAAGAATGTAAAGTACATTAGTTTAAAAATTCGAAAAGTTACAAAAATATGAATGATACCAGAAAGTAATGTGGAATCTACGTGACACTCTAGTGGAATGATAGAAGTTCATTTTTCGTCACTCATGGTGCTGATGTTGTTGATTGTAATAAAATGCATTTTACTGCTGCATTGCATTCAATCGCGCCTTCGCACGTATGACATGTGTACATTGTAAAGATTAAGCACGCTAACGTTAAGACTTTGAATTATTAGTGTGGAGTCCAATTGTGGAAGATAAACTGATTATAAATGTAGCGAATCAGATTCAATCACACATTACTATGCATGTTCAAGACGTCGACGCCACAGGGCAGACGGCGCAGATACAACCACGCTTTGCGTGAGAGACCCAAATATGCGATAAGCCAGAAGAATACTGTGAGGCAAAGTAGCAACGTACGCCTATAAGCATTGCTATGGTATTCGCTGTTTATTTGTATCGAACAAACACAGCAGCTTCTGATTCAATCTCCATAGTAACGAAACTAGAATGTTGTCTGCTTCGATTTTAGATCCAATAATGCCATTGAAGCACGTAGAAGAATAGACCTTCTTTATCAACACAACATCTATATATTGAAGTAGCTGCTGACCTTCGCTGTTCGTCATTAATCTCGACAACTTATCACAATTCTAAGAAATACCTAATCTAAATAGCTTACTTTGTCACAGGTTTACTCAAGTAAAATGCTTTGTTGTGTTAACACTTACCGTTAATAGTAGTTAATTTAATAGAAATCTGCTACAACCACATAAACTGATCCAAAATGGTCATGAACGCACTTTGACTGCAGCCACGAATGAAAGATCACACGGTTCAATGTCGAGGAATCTTTTTCTTGAAAATTCATGAACACATACGGCACTCTCCGAAGAATGCTGGATCAACTTCTATGTAGCAACGAACGGCCCTGTCGATCACCACTGAATCCACAACCGCACTCGAAGATTTCCACAACAGTACTGCGATTGGTGAGTGAACAGCGCGGGTGGCGGGCCTTGTAATTATTGCTTCCACCAAGCACGAGGGATCAACACTCTTGGTGCTTACCAAACGGCAGCAGCAGTAGCGGGGAAACAATGAGAACTGAGTCCAACTGGAACCGGAATTGGATTTTCCCTTCGCGAATTATTAGAATTCGATCCCATCCAATAGGAATTAAGCTGATCCAATAAGGCTGCGAACAGAAACAAAGGCGCTCGCTATATGACTTTTGATGAATGACGGATCTAGCTCTTGACGTTTGGCGGAATTTCGTTCCTCTTGTCAATATTGTGAGCAAGCGAAACACTGCCTCATCGACCTAAGTTCACTTTGAAGAAGCACACGCGCGGGAGAGGTCTCGATTTAAGGCAGCTTCACACCTCATCTGCAGATTTTGTATTAGGGGTCGTACACTAATTATGTAAACACTTATGGGGGGAGGGGGGTCTGCCATTTTCTTACGCCCCATATAAATAAAAAATTATTTGTATGGGAAAAATCTTACATGGGGGGAGGGGGTGTTGAAAAACCCAGAAAATTTGCTTTCGTAATTAATGCACGGCCCCTTATGGAGTTTTTCACATCAAGAATATTGATGAAAATCATAAGAAGTCTTATGTTTTATTGTTTTCTTTAAATAACTCCTACGAACTTCATAAGATACAAAAATGAATTCCATAACAGGGCAATAATTATCATAAGAGGCACAATGACAATGAAATTCTCGAGCTTAGTTTCATAGGGGCGTAACTGTATTGATCGATTTCTCTTCGTCGATGTTTTCTTTTTACTATTATACGGAATTTCGCTCGTTTGTTGATGATTTAATGGTTTGGTGTGATAAAGGATGATTGTATCTTACACCAGAAACAATAATCACGGTTGTAGCTTTTGAAACAATTGAGTTATTAACAAAATATAAAATCAATTAAGAGAAATCGATCAATACAGTTACGCCCCTATGAAACTAAGCGCGAGAATTGGAATATATTTTATTCTCGCTTCATAAGATGATGCTTATGATGTTCCTAAGATATTTTAGTTGAGTGTGGTCAAAATAATTGACCTTTTCCGTCTAAAAGAACCCACATTTTTGACGCCTCTAAAACCTTGGTGATATAATTTGTTACAAAGAATACAAAACTCAATCCAAGTTTATTTTTATTGTTTCCCTTAATTAAAACCATTAAAACTATACTTCTCAATATAATATCTGAAACGAACATAATAACAATCTTCAGTGTTTGGCTCCGGCACAATAAAGGAAATTTTGGCTTCAGTTTGACAACCAAATCGATTCTTTTCACACCACCAGAAATAATCGATTGAGCGAATAAAAAAATTGACGGGAAAGGTCAATTAAATTGAACGGGCATTCACAAATCATATTTAACGCCAAAATTGACCATTTTTAACACAATGCGACAATTTTTTTTGTATGGAAGGGGCTTAAAATTTGTATAGGCTGTAACGCGCAGACATATACACTCTCAGTTGATCATAAAACATGCTCAAAATTAAACACTCCAATATATAAAATTTCAGTATTTTCTTCGACATAAATTATATTGACTACCGCGGAACTAGTGTGCATGGACTCTAAATTGTATGAGCTAACTTGTCGCCTTCATCAAACAGGAACAAAAGTTGTTAAATTGCCGGGTGCCGCCAAAAACAACTCGCAGAACAGAACCAACTGTTTTGGTCCGCAGATTGTATTTTAGGTAAAATTAAATAATCACATTGTTTTCTTAAAGCTTCAAAAAATGCCTGAATCTCGTATTAACGAAGGCGCTTCTGGTTCCGGTTCTTCGAAGGACTCTGCTGCCAGCAAAAAGAAAAGTCTGCCCTGGTAAGCAACAATGTCGAACTTACATATCCCCAATCGCTTCATCCTTCGGTTTGATATTGTATAGGATCGAGAAGTACCGACCACAAAAATTCGAGGAAATCGTTGGAAACGAGGACACCGTTAGCCGGCTCGGTGTTTTTGCCACCCAAGGGAATGCTCCGAACATCATCATAGCCGTAAGTATTTTCACTTTACCTATACCTATGTTAGTTGATGCCACACTTGACTGGCCCAGAAAACAAAAGATCGAATTCTGCGATGTGTGGTTTCGCGCGCGCTCAAACATATGGAGAGGAACGGGCGCATCAACACACATCTAAGCCAACTTTGATAACATGCGCACGTTATTCATGACAGACAATCAATGAATTCCAAAGTGCACAACCCAACTTTTTCAGCCGAAATCTACAACGAACTTTGTATAATGTTCTGGTGAATTAAACATATCAATTGCCTTTGTAGCAATTCTGAGCTCAATCGGGCATACCGAACCAATTTCCTGAACGAGACAGTGACGGAGGTGTATTTTCATATGCATTTTGGCTGAAACCACCATACAAACTTCAAATCAAATGCGCCAGCTAATGCAAGAAGCTGCTTAAGTGAAAAACGTACTCTTAATGGAAATTTCGTTTACTTGGGTAAAATTACAATCATCGGGGGTGCCCCGTAGAATTCGACAATGTTTTTTTCCCATTCAAGGCTGGGCCAGTAAAGAGATTCAAATTTTGACTTTTTTGCCCCCCGATGCTTAAACGATCGTTTTTGCCATTTAAATAATCCTCCTAAATTTTTAGCAACTTTGGATGTAATTTGACTGTGCACACGTCATTTGAAGTTTGTATGGAAATTACTGTGAAAACTGACCCTTATGTGGAAGACCGTTCCGTGAGGTGGCCCATGAACTAGGGTAAAGTGACCAATAGTGGACCCTCCAGCCATTTTTGCATTATTACTGCACAATGTCAACTTTTCGCTATGAAATTCTATCGGGAGAACCTACCTTACAGTCCTATGATTTGATTACATTCGTTGGAAATGCTATGGAAAGTCAAATTAGATGATTTTTTACAATTCTATAAAAAATAAACACGAGAGTGTCCATTATAGGAATATTTTGGGGGGTCCATAATAGGAAAGAAGAACGTCCCGAAACGGGACATGAAAATCAAATGATGTGTCGACTATAGGGAAGCAATTTCCTATTATGGACCCCCAGGGGTCTACTAAAGGACGAATTCAGTTAGACTTTAAAATGTTATTTCAACGAATAACGTCGTGTATTTGGGTGTTTTATGTATGTATCGTAAAGAGGGGATGCAGAGCTTGTTGTTAGATATCAAGCAGAGTTATTATTTTGAAAATTTCTAAGCCGTATGACAGGAAGAGCAAAATTCCGCTACCCCATTTTACCCTATTTAAATATAATCAACACATTGCCTACACAGAATACAGTAATATCCCGATTTTATCACCTCCCCTGGTGAAACATATGGAGAAAACATATGGGTAAAAAAAAATATTTTAAATTTTTTATTCCATTTCACAAATATGAATCACTAGCAGACCCGACGAACTTTGTTTCGCCTAAAATTGATTTATTCTCTGATTAGTTCTCGAGTTAAGCAGAAATGTGTGTTTCATTTGTATGGGAGTCCCCTTTCCAAAGAGGGGAAGGAGTCTCAAACCATCTTAAGAACCTTCCCCGACCCCAAAAACCTCTGCATGTAAATTTTCACGCCGATCGGTTCAGTAGTTTCCGAGTCTATAAGGGTCAGACAGACAGAAATTCATTTTTATGTATATAGAAGAATTAAGATTATGTATATAGATTTCTCGCTTAACTTTTCAAAAGGACCTAAGTAACATTTTTTTCATGATTTAATTTGCATACTGCAATCAATAGCTTTCATGTTGTTCTGTTGATTGCGCTGTTCAAATTAATTCATGAAAAAAATGTTACTTAGGACCTTTTGAAAAGTTAAGCGAGATTTTATGCCTTTCACTGAAAATAATCCACACGATCGAACATAATGCAAAAACATGATGAACTCAGTTTCCTTGACATACAAATTATTTGATGAAGTTCCCATCACTTCGATAGATCTAACACATTTTGTTTACTGCAATTTACAATGAATTTGCAACGCTCTGAGCAAATAAATTTTCTTTTGGAAATCCATGGGACATTAACGTGTAACACAAGACGATTCTTACTAAATGTAAAGCCACAACAATCGAACGTGTTTGGCATGTCGATTTTGCTACAACCAACAAAGTAATATTTATTTTGATATTTACGTTGAAGCTTGACATTTGAGCGGCGAACTGAGAAGTTAATTCCATTTTACTCGCAGTTTAAGTTCAAAATAAAACTAATTTCGACAATAAAAATGTTAATTTCTCCTCGGAATTCATTCGCTGAAAAATATTGTCCAATAATTTTAAGTAGGTAAGTGTTTGAACTACATTGGGATGTGTATTCATAATTCAAAATTATGTATTCACTTCACAGCAAAATGATTGTCCTCAGCTGTAGGCCAGGCCAGTGGAAATCATTTCTGGCACAGTTTCAACAAAAACCGAGACCAAAACCATAACAGGTAATACCGCAAGTAATCTAATGCTATTATAATATAGAGTGAAACTTTTCCAGCTTTAGCTCGCAAAATAAACTACCATGAATTGCCAGCTGCCGAACCCGTGACCCCGGAAAACTCAGCAATCACCCGACAGCCAGGGTCTTCTTTCATCAATCGTAAAATAAGAATAGAATATTTTTTTCAGGAAATGTTTTATTCTGGCAATAAATTGTAAACTGAGAATAAACAGACATGTTATATAAAAATTAAAAATCAGTTGTTCATTGGTGTATTAAGATGAGAATAACTGAGAAAACGAAAAAAAGATAAAAATGGTTTCTTTTAAATATAACTTTTACGCAATATAATTTTATTGATTGAAACTGTGGAAAAGTTACATTTTCGTACATTGATTTATTATGTTATCCACGTTATTGTCATTGGAGAAAATAGAAGTAAATTTTCAAATCGCCCACCATATGTTAACGTGTAATACTAGTTGATTCATAAAGGGACACAAGTAGTGAAAAATAACGTGTGTGACATGTGGAATAGTGGTTTAGAATTATTTCAGTGTGGAAAGGCAGAATGTGTGAACGGTACCAGTTTTTTTTTTTGTCGAGAATGCTTATAGAATCCTTCCCAGGTACTCAGAAGTCATTCATAATAAACTACTAGCGGTTATTTCATGGAAATCAACGATGTTTGCAGTATTATTTATGAAAATAAAAAGAATGACTCAAATTTTCAAAAAAATTTGGGTGGACAAAATCGGGTAGAAAACGTGACAAAATCGGGTCGAAAACGTGATAAAATCGGGAGTGACAAAATCGGGTCAATACTGTACTTCTCAAGCTGAAAGGCAGTTGTTGTTGCGAAGCGATTTCTCGTTTGGAGGCAAAGTTATGAAGAAAACAAAAATGCTCATTATTGATATTGATGTTATTCTTTTACGTGTTAAATCGAATTTCCCACGATTCAGTATTTTTTTTTAATAACTTTTCTTGCGAGCATCAAATCGTTTCGCAACAAAGACGACCTGTTTCCTTGTAAAATTTCTTATGCTGCCGATGTACTCATATGTTTTTAGAGCTTTAATGGTAGTGTTGGGGAACGGTTTTTCATGAAAGTTACTGTTTTCATAGCAATTTTCATACAAACTTCAAACCGCGCGTGCTCACTCAATTTACATCCAAATTAGCTAAAAATTTAGGAGGGTGAATAAAAAGGCAAATGCAATCGTTTAAGCATCGGGGGGCAAGAAAGTCAAAATTTGAATCACTCTACTGGGCCAGTCTAATGCCACACACATAAGCTTCGCACATAATTTTTTGTAACATAGGGAAAATTGGGGCAAGATCGCCATATGGGCCAACGTTATGACTTAAGTGAGCATTATATTTACATTATTATTACGAGGGATGGTAAACAATAATGTAAAAGGGCTATACTAAAAAACGCACTTAGAGAACTTCACATGTTCTTGAAAATTTAATATTGATTTTAGGATGGTTTAGTTAAAATTTGAATTTTCTTATAATTTTGTAGTCTACATAATTAAACCTTAAAGCCAAAATTACTCATTTTTCAGCATAAATTTATATTTACCAAGGCTTCCATATAACAATAGCCTATACACATTGATAATTTGAGGAGATTAACAGTAATTATGATCGATAGGATATAAATCTTTAGACATACGTCGACTTGGAGCGGTATTGCCAATAGTCGCCAACCCTTAAAAGCATTTCAAAAATCTATTTTGATGATTCTGCCTGAATAAGAGATGACTTATGTCGTTTTCGTTTATTTCGAAAGGTGTACACCGGCGTTGCAACAATTGCCACCGCAAATACGAATGGTTTGGGTGCAACTTTTTGACTTCCAAAGTGTCAACACATGTTTTCGGCAAATTGAAAACGTAGGGGACCCGGGGCAGATTGGACACCCCCAATATTTTTGTTAATTCAATCATTTCTCTACCATTGTTTTATTTTCTTAGCGCATGAATTTGACGAAAAAGTTAGAATGTCTTCCAAATGATTAAAACTTATAAGTTTCACCTCCCATAAAATAAGCTTTACTTTACCATAGAAGATGATTTTTAAATTATTGGTCATCCCACAGCAAAATTCTGTTATTTACAGTGCTCTGGCATGCATTTGTGACAATTTATCTTTGATTTATACAAAATTTCCAACAGTTTTTAAATATGTTCACCTGTTGCTGCAAACTGAACACTCTATATGGGGGTAGAACAAACACCTTAAAAATTAAAAACATAACCTCAAACTCATCGAACTGGGCTTTCATATCGTGTTATTTTCGTGTTATCATGGGCGGTATTATAAATCGCTATACAAGTTTCAGTATTTACATATATACCATAGAAGTCGCTGAAAGTGCAACAAAAAAGGAAGTGTTTTGTATAGATTTGGCAATCTCGTTGGCAAGTTGATCGGTACAAGCCATTGGAAGGATTGGCGATGCCAATAGCGTGGATAAGAGCTTCCATATAAAAAAAATACATATATGTATGAGGCCGGCTGAAAGTGGCAAATGTGGCGTTACGTAATCAATCTTCTTCTTTTCACCATGGAATTAAAATAGAAAACGACCATATATGACCTCGCTTAAGAAGAGGGAAATAGATTTTCGGATGTTAATGATCCAAACACAATTTTAGGTATCTCATACAAAAACATGACAAACAATTGGGTAATATTTCTGTTGGATGATCCATAAAATAGGTTACGATGGCATATATTCACGAGTAAGATAATTTTCCGCCCCATGGGGGTGTCCAATCTGCCCCGCTACCTTCCCGAGAGTTATTATAAATTAACTATTACAAAATCTTCCTATTTGATTGAAATTGCCTTATTTTCAATACGATTCAAGCCATTGATTGAAACCTTAGGGTGGTTCAAAAAATTGATTTTGCTCCACAGCGCTAATTTAATTCTTTACCATGTTCTGAGTGTCCTCTGAAAATTTGAGCTCATTTGGATTAAAACTGATTTAGCACAAGCCGTTTCAAGTTTGCATGCAAATTAGTATCGGGAAATTATTTTTTTCATTATACTGTTAATGACGTTTCCCCATTAAGCGCAGGTTAAAAGAAAACCTAAATAGCTGAAAGGAATACAGTCAAACCTCCATGAGTCGATGTTCTATGACTCGATATCGACTCAAGGAAGCAAATTATGCCATATTAAAAAATATTTTCTGGGTTACTGTGATGGTCCCTTCGAACAGCTTTTCAAGGAATTTCTTTTCCACATCTCGGTATTTCCATGAGTCGATGGTCCCTTCAATATCGACTCATGGAGGTTTGACTGTATTCAACAGCTTTCACTCAGTGAAAACCGCATCTCAATTAATCGTTCCAATAATTAGTAATCGAATTTAATCTGTACCGTGGTTTTCTGGAGCTAATTGCATAACTCCTCAACAGGCAACATTGCTGCTCGTGGCGCGAAAGATTGCACACACAAATTCAGGCTACTATGTTGCACTGCACATTTCAGTGAAGTTTAACGAGCATGACTAAAGATTCGCAACCTGTCTTAAAATCGATTACTTATTACTGAGGCGGTTAATCAACATGCGTTTTCCGTTGGGTGAAAGCTGTTGAGTATTCCTTTTAGCTATGTAGGTTTTCTTTTAACCTGCGCATAATAGGCAAGCGTCATTAACAGTATTTTAAAGTATGGGGAAAAATTAAATTTCCCCATACTAATTTGCATGCAAACTTGAAACATGATAAAGAATCAGATAAGCACTGTGGAGCAAAATCGATTTTTTGAACCACCCTAGGGCCCTCCTTAGCCGTGCGGTAAGACGCGCGGCTACAAAGCAAGACCATGCTGAGGGTGGTTGGGTTCGATTCCCGGTGCCGGTCTAGGCAATTTTCGGATTGGAAATTGTCTCGACTTCCCTGGGCATAAAAGTATCATCGTGTTAGCCTCATGATATACGAATGCAAAAATGGTGCCTTGGCTTAGAAACCTGTGGAAGTGCTTAATGAACACTAAGCTGCGAGGAGGCTCTGTCCCAGTGTGGGGATGTAATGCCAATAAGAAGAAGAAGAAGAAGTGTCCATATTGCCCCTTGTTCCCCAAAAAATGGTTTCTTATGCGTTTTGTTTATTGTTAGTAACATATTTAAATGTAGAAAAATATTTTAAAAAACAAAGGGCCCTTGTAGGATTTGATAAATTATAAATGCTAGAAATTTATAAAATCTATCCGTGGAAAAGTTATTGAATTCCAATCATATTATTTGTTTATATTTATTTGAAAACATGTAAAATCGAAAATTGATTCAAATACCACCATCGGGAGTGACGATGAGTTATGAATGAGTCATTGCTGTTACTGACGGCCAAGAGGTTGATAAACAAAATCGTTCAAAAGGAGTTTAGTTTCTTTTCTACTAAAAACATTCTAAGTTATTGAAACAGCGACCTATTCTCAACACCATTTGTCACCCCGGAGATGATGCTTGATGATGTTGTAACAGCTCTCCCTAATAAAGACACACAAAAAAGTATTGATTAGGCAGTGGTAATGAAAACACGTCTGGATTTGTTAAGTGTTACATTGGAAGTGGTGAAAATATTTTATTGAAGAAAACTTATGCCTACTATAATTTGTTATTCTAGGTTGCTATGCTGCTACTCTTCGGTTGCTATCCAACAAAAAGTTCAGCGGGAAATTTTTCGCGAACAAAATTAATCGTCTACTTTGAGCGGCACACTAGGAGTTAACTTTCGGAAATCAGTATGGTGAAAGGCATCTTAAGTTTAATATCTCGAAAATAATTACCTTAATCGAAAAAATATTTGGTAGGGGTAGTAGCAGACACCTTCCTACATAACTGGTACCAAATAGATTTTCGTGAAAAGTTGAGAAAACCTGCGTTAGATGTCTTTCGCCATACAAACTTCAGGTGGTTAACTCATGCTGACTATTTTCACATATACCTACGTTAGCGCCTGGATATGGCAGTGGCGGGTAGGAAACCAACTACTGTATGTGATTCATTCTTCACTTCGCCATATTTCTCCAGCACTATTATAGCTACTTCATGAGCAGTAACCTCAGGGGGTAGGTCGTGCACGCGCACACATTGAATGTAGTCCCCCGCATGAGACATGCATACAGCGGCGTCTTTTCCATCCGCATAATGAAAAATTAGATCCTCCGAGTTGGAAGTCAATACACGCAGCATTGCTTCCTCCGTTTTACTCGATGAACACGGCTTTCTCTTGAGATATTCTATAAACAGCCTCAATGAATGAGATACAGTGGTTGGTTTCCTACCCTCCACTGCCGTATCCAGGCGCTAACGTATATGTAAAAATAGCCAGCATGAGTTAACCACCTGAAGTTTGTATGGCGAAAAACATCTAACGCAGTCTAAGACGAATTAAGTACTGTCCATTTAATTCCACCAGTTAATTTTCGTTATCTTTGCAGATACGTATTTCGACCACAACTGTGTGGTCGTCTTCAGTGTCTTGTACTTGACTCGACTTGTCGATAACGATAATTAACTGGTGGAATTAAATGGACAGTACTTAATTCGTCTTAGACGGTTGAATACATTCCACTAAAAGAGCTAAATATATTTTCCCATCTAACGCAGGTTTTCTCAACAGCAGGAACTTTTCACGAAAATCTATTTGGTAACAGTTATGTTATGAAAACTTATTTGTGAATATGTACGTTATGTGGAAGATATTGATTTGGAAAATGTATTGGAGGTAACCACTTTCCCTTCGATGGGACTCGAACCCATGGGACAGCCGCCAGACATTCTAAATACTCACGCTCCTCTAATGTGAACGTGTACTATACACATGTGGTAGTGTTGGCTTGAGAAATGGATTGCGAGTGATTTGACTATGCGTCCAATTTGGGAATCTCGAGCTCGTTCAGTAGCCGCTAGGTTGCGAAGGCCGACGGAGGTCAATTAATGAATCGCCTGCTT
Organism: Armigeres subalbatus; assembly: GCF_024139115.2. Classification (NCBI taxonomy): domain Eukaryota; kingdom Metazoa; phylum Arthropoda; class Insecta; order Diptera; family Culicidae; genus Armigeres; species Armigeres subalbatus. The sequence goes on along the minus strand of NC_085140.1, from coordinate 49,968,464 downwards.
TGAGCGTGCTTACAGCGGCACACTAAGAGTTAACTTTTGGAAATCAGTTAGTATGACGAAAGGCATCTAATGTTTAATATCTCGAAAATAAGCACCTTAATCAAAAAAATATTTGGTAGGCGTAGTAGCGGACACCTTCCTACATGTCTGGTACCAAATAGTTTTTCGTGAAAAGTTCCTACTGTTGAGAAAACCCACGTTACATGTCTTTCGCCATACAGACTTCAGGTGGTTAACTCATGCTGGCTATTTTTACATATACGATAGCGCATGGATACGGCAGCGGCAGGTAGGAAACCAACCACTGTATATGATTCATTATTGACAGTGGCTGATTTTCTTCCCGCCACTGCCACATCCAGGCTCTATCGTATATGCGCAAATAGCCAGCGTGAGTTAACCGCCAGAAATTTGTATGGCGAAAGACATCCAACGTGGGTTTTCTCAAAATTAGGAAATTTTTATGAAAAACTATTTGGTACCGGTTATGAAGGATGGTGTCCGCTCCTACGCCTTCTAAACATTTTTTCGATTAAGGTGCTTAGTTTTGAGAAATACTGATTTCAGAAAGTTAACACCTAGTGTGCCGCTGTAAGCACGCTCACGCAGGCGATTCATTGATGGCAAAGACAATGTACTGAAAAATAACAGACCGCTACCGCGTGGTTCGTACCGAACAAACAACTTGTTACTCTGTCGAGAGCTGAAAGCAGACTGGTGATCATCTGCTTTGAGCGTGCTTACAGCGGCACACTAGGCGTTAACTTTTGGAAATCAGTATGGCGAAAGGCATCTAATGGAACGTACACACGGTCAAGCAGTTAGACCAACATTGACTCCACCTCTCGTTTGTTCAAACATCCATCAAGTTTTACCAACAGCGGCACGAACAATCAATTTATTCGACCAACAATATCACACACGAACGACCGAAGCGCCAACTTGAGCATCAACCATCAAAAAATATATGGGGGTTTGTGCAACTTCACTACAAATGCTCAAACATGTTCGGCGAACCTTGACTCCACCCCCGACAACTCAAACCAAAATCAAACCATTTTAATTTTTTCCAACCGAGCCGCCAACTGTCAAATGGTTGTTCGAACAACTTCACACACGTTCAAACAAAGCAGCAACCGAAGGGTTTTCGTGGGGGCGGAGTCAATGTTCGTCAAACTGCTTGACTGGTGTGTACGTTGCATAATGTTTAATATCTCGACAATAAGCGCCTTAATCGAAAAAATATTTGGTAGGCGTAGTAGCGGACACCTTCCTACATAACCAAATAGTTTTTCGTGAAAAGTTCCTACTGTTGAGAAAACCCGCGTTAGATGTCCTTCGCCATACAAACTTCAGGTGGTTAACTCATGGCAGGCTATTTTTACATATACGATAGCGTTTGGATGCTGACAGCGGTGCGACGGGTAGGAAACCAGCCGCTGTATGTGATTCATTGGGAAGACCAACAAACTTACAACTGAACCGAATGACGGTTAACTAAAGACTAATTAATTGATTCTCTTCTTACCGACTAGTTAAATAAAATTTGCTTGTTTCGATTTGTTATCTCTGACAGGGCCCTCCTGGGGTAGGCAAAACAACCACGATCCTCTGTCTGGCAAGAATCCTTCTGGGAGAGAACTTCCGGGAGGCAGTACTTGAACTCAACGCATCGAACGAACGTGGCATCGATGTGGTGCGAAACAAGATCAAAATGTTCGCTCAGCAAAAGGTGACACTGCCCCGGGGACGACATAAGATTGTGATTCTGGATGAGGCTGACAGCATGACAGAAGGCGCCCAACAGGCGCTGAGAAGAACCATGGAAATCTACAGCAATACGACCCGCTTTGCTTTGGCCTGCAACACGAGTGAGAAGATCATCGAACCAATCCAGTCTCGTTGCGCCATGTTGAGATTTTCCAAGCTCTCGGACGCACAGGTTCTGGCCAAGCTGATCGAAGTATGTCAGAAGGAAGGATTGAGTTACGATGAGGATGGGTTGGAAGCAATTGTGTTCACAGCTCAGGGTGACATGAGACAGGCGCTCAACAATCTACAATCCACGGCGAACGGGTTCGGACACATCAGTGGAGTGAATGTATTCAAGGTCTGTGACGAACCGCATCCAATGTTGGTGCAAGATATGTTGGAGCATTGCATTAAGGGTGATATCCATAAGGCATACAAAGTCATGGCCAAGTTGTGGCGACTGGGATATGCCGCAGAGGATATTATCGGAAATGTGTTCAGGGTTTGCAAACGAATCAACATGAACGAGAAGCTAAAGTTGTGCTTCATCCGGGAGATTGGAGAGGCGCACATGAAAATCGTGGATGGACTTAACTCGCTGCTTCAAATGTCTGGATTGTTGGCCAAATTGTGCGAAGTTTCCTACGACTACTCGTAAGTTATTACTTTTGATGAATAAGATAAGTTTAATTTTTACGAATGAATTGATGAATGAATGAAATAATTTAGTCCGAAAGCCAAGAGTTTGCACTTCAATTCCAGTTTATTGTTAGCAGTAAAAATTGTTACAATTACTAAATGCTATTCCTTCGTGTCTATAGTTCCAGTTTGGTCTTGATGGTTTTTCTATTAAATTTGATTTCTACCAGACAAAAAGTTGTTGAACTTTCAAAATTTCAAGTGATTGTGTTATTGGCAAATTTGGATTTAACCTCGAATCTTACCTACATTACGACAAGACTTTTGCTTACCGCATTTTACACTACAAGCCTACAAAAATAATACCGAGTTCAGATCCGAAACCTTTAAAAAGTTTCATTAGCGTTGATCATCACCATCTCTTTCTGCTTTTGTACACCTACAACAACACTATAAAAGCTGTCCGTGGTTCGAAAAAGTGAACCTCACATCGCTCATACAAACGAACATCAATCGACAGACAACATGACAAACAAACATCCAAATTATGGAGCATTGATCAACGCCAGCTTTTCGTAAATACTGGTTAGTTCGTTGTACAACTGTTTTCTTAGCTCATCGGACGTTCCCAGCGGACGCGATCGAGATGTATCCCGGTCCTGGGTTGGATTCGCGCAACGCTCCAGCAGCATATGCAGCCGATCTGGTGTCTTTTGCGTTATCAGAATACCAGGATAGCGTTTCGATCCAAGGAATATCTGCAAAAAAACGGTTTTCAATAAACTTTGTTTTCAATTAAATAATTGTTACCATTACCATTTTATACTAGGCCGTAGGCCCTATTTAAACAATTATAACACTCCATTACCCACCTTATCACAAACAATCTGCACGTTATTGTTCTTCACCGGAGACTCGCATCGACTTTTTTCCACGTTGCACTCAGATTTACAGTGCATAAAATTGCAATGCTCATCGCGCGTGCAATAACTTCCGCTTGAAATCTTCCTATTGATTGTATACTCGGTGAAGACGAACCTCAGGTCATCGTATTTTAATCGATTGTTGTTAATCCCAAACCGGTTCAAATCAACGTGGCACATTTGAATTCCATGTTGGTCCAACTCATCCATATAATCCAGAATCAGCACGGCCATTTTGATGTGGTACCGCCAGCGGTCCAGTGCAATGTGATTCCCAAAGTACGATCGGTTCTCATCGAACTCTACCGCGTTCAACTTCTCCGAGGCAAACATCTCTGCGCAATTTCCTTCCACGTACGGGAAAAGATCGTTCTCGTTGAACATAACTGCCATCACGAACTCGTGATTCTGAATCAGGTTCCAGCTGTCCCGCATGCTGTGATGGAACATCGGTAAGTTCTCCTTATGGGTCAGTCGCATCAAGGTGCGGATTTTTTCGTAGGGCACTTGCAGGTTGTACTTATTCGATATGTACCGCTTGACAATATTCTCGTACTCAATCTCCGTGGGATAGTGTTCCTTGTGGTAGTAGCTGTCCACCCAGAATAGCTTCTCATAGTTTTCATTGGGCACTGCTTGCTGAAAAGTTACAAAGTAGGTTAACCGAATATGCTTCCGCCTCGAGCTGTAGTGGATTATACACTCACAATCACAGTTAGGGGAGTGTCCTGCCTTTTGACCTGGAACCGGTTAGGATGATGAATCTCAAGGCTTGGTTGAGGGCAGCGAAGGTCCCAGAAAACGCCGCTGCGACTGCAAAATTCTGGACACATGCTTCCGGAGAGGCTCTGCCGCTGGCACTGTGAATGGAATTAGAATGGATATATTGGGCAATTCAAATGTCATATTCCACAGTTAATTATTATTCCTATAACGTACGTAGTACGTAGTACCTTCATACAAGTTAATAACATTTCAACCAATTATTTTTCAGATATTTTCAAAACAAAAACTGCTATTATTTTGAACAATTTGACCTAGTGTGCCTCCTTAGCCGTGCGGTAAGGTTCACAGAGCATATGGCGGAAGTAAGCAAGGCGAAAAAGGAAATTGATAAGGGATTGCATTGCGAATTTAGATCTAAGGTAGCAGAACATGTATACACAGACAAACAGACGTAAAAGCCTTAACATTTTCTGAAAAATTTATCGTTCAACTCATCTACCACCATCTTGCGAGCATGTTACACGTACGACGGTCGACGAAAGGCGCTGGAGTGAAGTGTCAAACTCGAAGGACTACGACTCCAGCGCCTCTAGTTGTGAAACGCGCAATCAATCAAATTCAAATTGATCGTTAAAGCCATGGTCGATGGTAATTTCTCTAGTGTTACGTCTGTTTGTCTGTGATGTATATAAGGAAAATCACCCAATTACGACATCAAATATTAGAATGTTAGGAAACGTCTCTACACCGTGGAAACTTGATGTGGCTGAGAGCTTGGAAATCTACCGCCTAGTACAAACCTCGCTGTTGAATAAAGATCAAGGAAACGGCAGCTCTTGGCTCTTCAAGTTTCTACCTAAGCAATAAGATAATTAGTTAGTGTAGGTATATGAGGCAATTAGATTAGGTACCTAGCGTAGTATAAATAGCATAAGCTGGGATTGTTTTCTTCAAGTCAAGTCAAGTACGAGACACTGAAGACGACCTTACAGTTGAGGTCGAAATACGTATATGTAAAATTAATACGATTTGGTGGAATTGTACTAAACTCGTCTTATGACAGAGCAAAGTTTTGCTGATTTCCAGCGAAATAAAATTAGTGCGCACCCAGATAAAAAATGACGTCCGTATCAGTTCCGAAAAGACCCTGATTAACGGTTGCATTAATTAATTCTTAGAAACTGTTCACAGATATTTAACGCAGCGCAGTTCTTAGAAGTCGAAAACTCTGTTTGGTTCGGGTAGGGTGACCATATTGAATTTTCACAATCATGAGAAAAAGGAGGACAGGTTAATTGAAAAATATAAAATAAATTTTCAGAAATGGAAATAGTCGATTCAAGAACAAAACAGCGGTCGAAAAATGTATATCTTCAAAATAAAAATTAGACAATTTATTATATAGAAAAGAACGAATTTCGTTATCTTCTATTCTGAACATTTTCAGCATGATTGACAATCAAACAAAATATTGCTGGTTGTTCGCAACAAAATCTTAATATGCTGGAAGACTAACTCTTCAACTTAATATCTATGACTTGTCTTCCCAATAAAAATATTGCTAAGCGTTCATACTTCTTTGCGTATGAATAGCAAAAACTGAATAAGTATCTTTTGCTTATTAAATATGGAAGCGTAATATGTATCGTTTGCTTATTAATTATACTATATTATACCATTGGTTCCTTTATAATAAAATAGATTAAATTTCTACAGTGGATTCAATTACACATTGCTCTCAAAATGTCTTGAAAAGAAGGACATTTTAGTTAAAAAAGGAAGACATGTCCTCCTTTAGGATACCATATGGTCACCCTAGGTTTGGGTGATCCTGAAGCCGTATCCTATACTTAGTATGCAAGATAAGCAACTCATGTAGACTTCTTGACTTCTAATTACTGCGCTGCGTTATCTCCGATTAGCAGATAGCAACCTTTAATGACAATCATAACCGTTTGTTTCAGTGGGTTTCAGTGTTGATTTGATGGCCAGCAAAAACATTTCTTTTTCGGTTTTTTCAGTTGTTTTTACTTGTATATTGTATTGTTTTGTGTTCATGGAAGTTTAGTCATCACTGGCAACAAACTGTTTTGGAAACGCAATATCTGCAAACATAGCTCAAGGTATGATGTTCAACCGGTGTGAACCGGTGTCAGCAGAAGTGTCTCCTCCTACCGAGGTAGGTTTTACTTACACGAACGACCATGCCTCGAAAAAAGTCGGAACACGATTTTCAAATCACTATATCTCAGCTGGGGCCTTCTTTAGCCGTGCGGTAAGACGCGCGGCTACAAAGCAAGACCATGCTGAGGGGTGGCTGGGTTCGATTCCCGGTGCAGGTCTAGACAATTTTCGGATTAGAAATTGTCTCGACTTCCCTGGGCATAAAAGTATCATCGTGTTAGCCTCATGATATACGAATGCAAAAATTGTAACTTGGCTTAAGAACCTCGCAACTGCGTGGAAGTGCTTAAAGAACACTAAGCTGCGAGGCGGCTCTGACCCAGTGTGGGATGTAATGCCAATAAGAAGAAGAAATCTCAGCTGTTAATGAACCGATTTGAACAATTTTGGAACTTGGGAGTTATTGAGACCTCCAATAGGACCTACCGGGATCTCAAAACGTAGCAGCAAGTCGTGATTTTCATACCAATTGCGTGGTTGGTGCTCACCAGCTCGATGTTAATGGTGATATAAGTATGATATTTTGGAATCCGTGAGATTTAGAAAGTTGCAGTCTTCCACAAACTTGTTCAAGAGGTCAATACGTAACTCTCGCAGATCATATTATTTCAGAACTCATCCGCTTGGCGGCGGTAGTTCATATGGGAATGTTCGTTGAGTTGGATATTTTGGAATCCGTAATATTTAGAAAAATGCCGTCTTCTTGTTTCTTAGAAGGAAGTGGAGAATTCAGAGACTCCCCCTTCCTCTTCCCCTCTAAATTTCCGAATGAGTTTCTAAAGAAATTTTCAAAGGAACTCCTGAATAGGGTTACAAATCAAGACAAAATTTTCAAAACGACTTATCTGCTTTTGTAAACAAAGATTCAAAAGACGATTCGGCGAATCTGAGAGCTCTCCCATGCAAACCAACACCATCAACAGGTAGCGGAAACCTTCACCTACCTATTGGTGGTGTTGGTTTGCGTGGGAGAGCTGTCAGATTCCTCAAATCGTCGTTTGAATCTTTGTGTACAAAAGCAGATAAGTCGTTTTGAAAATTTTGTCTTGAAATAATAATAATATTTCAGACTAAGGCCGGAGTGGCCTGTGCTGCACATAAAAGTCTTCTCCATTCACCTCGGTCCATGGCTGCACTTCGCCAACCACGCAGTCTGTGGAGGGTCCTCCACCTGATCGATCCACCTTGCCCGCTGTGCACCTCGCCTTCTTGTCCCCGTCGGATCGTTGTCGAGAACTATTTTCACCGGGTTACTGTCCGACATTCTGGCTACGTGCCCGGCCCACCGCAGTCGTCCGATTTTCGCGGTGTGAACGATGGATGGTTCTCCCAGCAGATGATGCAACTCGTGGTTCATTCGCCTCCTCCACGTACCGTCCGCCATCTGCACCCCACCATAGATTGTACGCAGCACTTTTCTTTCGAAAACTCCAAGTGCGCGTTGGTCCTTCACGAGCATCGTCCAGGTCTCGTGTCCGTAGAGAACTACCGGTCTTATAAGCGTTTTGTAGATAGTCAGTTTGGTATGGCGGCGAACTCTATTCGATCGGAGCGTCGTGCGGAGTCTAAAGTACGTACGATTTCCAGCCACTATGCGTCTCCGAATTTCTCTGCTGGTATCGTTATCGGCGGTCACCAGTGAGCCCAAGTACACGAATTCTTCAACCATCTCGATTTCGTCACCACCGATAGAAACTCGTGGTGGGTGGCTTACATTGACCTCTCTTGAGACTCTTCCTATCATGTACTTCGTCTTCGACGTGTTGATGACTAGTTCAATCCGTTTAGCTTTGCTTTTCAGTCTGATGTAGGCTTCCTCCATCCTCTCAAAGTTACGTGCCATGATATCAATGTCGTCGGCGAAACCAAATAACTGGACGGACTTCGTGGAAATCGTACCACTCGTTTCAATCCCTGCCCTTCGTATTACTCCCTCCAAAGCGATGTTGAATAGCAGACACGAAAGACCATCACCTTACCGTAACCCTCTACGCGTTTCGAAGGGACTCGAGAATGCCCCTGAAACTCGAACTACGCACATCACCCAGTCCATCGTCGCCTTGATCAGCTGTATCAGTTTATCCGGAAATCCGTTTTCGTGCATTAGCTGCCATAGCTGGTCCCGATCGATTGTATCATATGCGGCTTTGAAGTCGATAAATAGATGATGTGTGGGCACGTTGTATTCGCGGCATTTCTGTAATACCTGACGTATGACGAACACCTGGTCTGTGGTAGAGCGTTCACCCATAAATCCCGCCTGGTACTGCCCCACGAACTCTCTTGCAATTGGTGTTAGTCGGCGGCATAAAATTTGGGAGAGTACCTTGTAGGCGGCGTTCAGCAATGTGATTGCGCGGTAGTTGCTACAATCCAGATTATCGCCCTTTTTGTAGATGGGACACACGACACCTTCCATCCACTCCTACGGCAGAACCTTATCCTCCCAAACCTTGGTAATCACCCAGTGCAGCGCTCTAGCCAGTGCCTCACCACCGTGTTTGAACAGCTCTCCTGGTAGTTGGTCAACTCCATGGCCTTTGTTGTTTTTCAGCCGGCCGATCTCCTCCTGGATTTCCTGGAGATTCGGAGCCGGAAGTCGCATGTCCTGCGCGCGTGCTCCTAAGTTCATTACCATACCGCCGCCGTTGTCTGCCATATCGCCATTCAGGTGCTCTTCGTAGTGCTGCCGCCACCTCTGGATCACGCGTCACGCTCGTTTGTAAGAAGGTTCCCGTTTATGTCCATACACATATCAGGCTGTGGCACGTGGCCCTTACTTGAACGGTTTAACTTCTGATAGAATTTTCGTGCGTTATTAGCGCGGTATAATTGCTCCGTCTCTTCACGGTCTCGATCTTCCTGCTGGCGCTTTTTCCTCCGAAAAATCGAGTTTTGTCTATTCCGCGCCCGTTTGCATCGTGCCTCGTTCGCCCTCGTGCGGTGTTGCAGCAATCTTGCCCATGCTACATTCTTCTCCTCAACTAACTGCTGACATTCTCCGTCATACCAGTCGTTTCTCTGATCCGGAGCCACCGTGTCTAGTGCAGCGGTTGCGGTGCTTCCAATGGCGGATCGAATATCTCTCCAGCCATCTTCAAGAGATGCTGCGCCTAGCTGCTCTTCCGTTGGGAGTGCCACTTCCAGCTGTTGCGCGTAGTCTTGTGCTAGTCTACCGTCTTGTAGCCGCCCAATGTTTAGCTGCGGCGGACGACTCCGACGCGTGTTGATCACCGTCGAGAGTTTTGAGCGCAGACATACTGCAGCGAGGTAGTAGTCGGATTCAATATTCGCACTGCGGTAAGTGCGTACGTTTGTGATGTCGGAGAAGAATTTACCGTCGATTAGAACGTGGTCGATTTGGTTTCCCGTTACTTGATTAGGTGATTTCCATGTGGCCTTGTGGATATTTTTGCGGGGGGAGAAAGGGAAATTATTCGTGGCCATCCGGGTGGTCTCGGAGCCGCCGGAGCTTTAAGGTGCACATTGCCCTTGCAACTTCAGCCCGAAAATTCGGTAACAGAGGATGTATCAATTTTATACAAACGTTTGAACAATTCATACGAGTTTACCATAGCCAAATCCAGTGAATGGTACACCAAACGATTCGTGTACTTCGTCGTTTTTATCCGGATGCGATATCGTCCAATCAGACCATCAGCCATGTCAACACCTCCCATGTGACGATTGTATTCGAATCATAGGTGGACAAGCAACATCGATTCGGCGTTTAGTAGATCGAACGAAGCGGGAAACGATGTCAGTATCATCCTTGGTAGTTCTTGACTTAACGCCTACGAAAGACGATGCCAGACGAACCGCCTTGTTATCATTCAACACCGACGTTGAAATTGAAACTCCATGAGCCTTTCCAACATATTCAGTCGAGTAACCACGTTCACATTTCTTCAAAGCTGTTGCTTCAAAGCAAAAAAAAGGAATTCTTAAAGAAATTTACAAAGGGATCCCCAAATGATTTTCTGAAGAAATTTTCGTAAGAAGTTCAGAAGGAATTCCCAATTAAATTTCCGGAACAATCCCAACAAACAATTTTAGCTAAGTAAGCTAGTTTTTGAGTCGAAGACTATTTTCACCGCCACCTCCCAATGATTGTTGGGAATCCGTACAAAGTTTTCTAAAATTTCTTTTGAGAATTTAACTAATTAAAATCCAAAGGAAATCTTAAAAAAAATCTGAAAGAATTCTTTGGGGAAAAAAATTCTGCAGAAATTTCTAATGTATTTTACAAAGGTATTTCCGAGGGATTCTCTAAGAAATTTCTTAATTCATTTTCGAAGAATTTTCCAAACAAATTTCTAGAGGAATTTTCGAAGGAATCTCTGGAGGGATTTACGAGACTATTTGTCTGGAAGGAAATTCCCAAGGAATTCAAGAAATTCGTAGAGGCTTTTCCAATGAATTACTTAGCATTTTCAAAACGATGAAATACAATTAAAATAAGTGATGAATTAAATCTTAAATATAAAACCCAACTTAAATCACCGATTAGTGATACTGCCTTTCTCGCATTTATCCAAGACACCAACCTTATATGGTGCTAATATGGTTCGATGTACCATTTTCTTTATAACTTTAAAACGCAACGGCCGATCGTTATCAAATTCAATAGTGATCAACTAGGCTTTGTTCCCTGTCGAATGAATTGATATATAACACTATGGGTCTCCGAGGCTTTTATAAAAAGTTCGTTTTCGTAGTGAAATGATAGCCTTTCGGTACAACTTTGTTGTACGAGAAAGGCAAACATCATATAGTGATATTTTTTTATTACGAAATTAAACAAATACATTTAATATTTCGTAATAAAGTATTTGAAACTGCTCGAAAACGTTTTAACTAATTAATATAGTTCTTATTGCTGACGCGAAATTATCAATGCATCGATTACGCCAAAATTAATGGTGCCCAACTATTACCAGAACTGTGGCTCCGCAAACGTCGGCCTATGGCAACAACAATGATGGAACTTATTGTTTGAACTGCCAAAATCTATACATGACAGGTGTTTACCGTATTTACACACAAATTTACGTTGCAAATTTCACAGATACCAAATACAGTATAAATCTAAATCCAAATTAAAAAAATACTGCGCATTTGTGAAATTGAAAAAAAAAAAACACTCGTAGTTCGAATGTTTAAAGGAAGATAAATAGCTTATGCATATAATACTAATTCCGTGTTGAATGGTTAGTGCGCAATCATACTTTTATGACATTGACGATAGTTGCATTTGAACATATTGTCATCGGACAACGCCTTTTCAAGAAGTTTCATCGTGTGTAGCACGCCAAGATATAAGGTACAAGATAACCGGCTTCTTGTAAACAGTGACAAACATCGTATCTATTTGGAATTCATTTCAAGGATAACAACCTCCAACCGCGCACAAACAGAATTTCAATGGATCTGTTATATGCGTAAAAGAGAAAGGATTTTTTTTCCGGAAGCGAAAGAAAAACAAACCGCCCCATCAATTGCCACACTGCCAAGCAGCCTTCTCCCATTCCACAAAGTGTACCTTCCGGGAAATTCCACCTGAAAGCATATTTACTAGACCGTGTTAGATACTCACAAATTTGGTCACCTTCCATTCGACCCCAGTGTCGAAGCAGTAATAGGACGATGTTATGCTGCAGTACACGAGTACGAAGACCACAGTGAGGGCAATTGCCGTGATGACATAGTAGCGACGTCTCGGGGAGAAGCGCAGCTTTCGGGCTAGATTTTTCCACTCCTTCTTTGTCAGGAACATCATCCCGTGCAAGCTACGTTATGGGGTGGGGTAGGATTTTGTATTCGCACAAACAAGACCCAGACTTTTCACTCCTTCGCAGTTGTTGCTTCTTTCAAGGCTAAATTTTGGTTTTGCGTAGATATCTGTTTGATGGCACGTTTTTTCACACACTCGACTAAGCTTCCGCTTCCAGAGCGATCGAGGAACACAATAATATACAGTTACACAGGGTAGAGTTAAGAAATCTTTGAATTATTCGATAAATTTTCTTTTTAAACTCCAGACGACACCTCCCACTACCGAAAAGCGATCTCACGGTTTTCCACTTTGTGGGCTTTGGCTCGGCTCGGACGCACTTGTGCCACCTACCAGTCCAGGCTCAGACAGCGTGAATGTGGGTTCATGTTGCGGTGGATAAGGGCGACTAGGGCGGAAGAGCCGTGAGTACGAATTGGCTCGTTTCAGTTATCCTTTTAACTGTAAACAAGATTTTCTCCACTCTCTCAGTTTTCAGCTGTTTACATTTAGCGGATATACCTATGTGGGAAATGAATGCTTCTCGCCGCATGCTTTTGAGAAAGCGTGAACAATTTTGTCGGGGCGTTCCGTAGAACATGTTCTGTGATGGCTCCTTTAGAAGAGTCATTCCTACCTTTAGAAGGTGTTACTAACTTATCCAACTAAAGAAAGGATGGTTTTCTGAGTTTGCCAAAAGAAGCATCATTACAAGTTTGTTTGATGTCAATTTTGGAAGACTATACCGAAAATATCCGCCACATTGCAATGGCTGGCTGCGCTCCAAATATCTTCATCGTGAAAATGTATCTTGTTTAGACGCCTTTTTAGGTCTTTTTGGAGTACCTTTAAGAAAAAAGCATATAGAAAATAGAAAAGAAGGAATAGGAAAGATGAAGAAAAATATCAAATAGATCCATCTAGGACGGTTTACTATGACACCGCCCCCCGCTGAGGCAATACTTTTTACTTAACTTTTTACTTTTCAACGCAATTTATGCAAAGTTTGTGTTATTTAGCAGTTCAAAAAGTCGTGAGTAGTAATATAAAAAATATTAGGAAAAGGGGTTCGGTTGTGGGCACCGTTTGATTATTTGCACCCCTACGTATCTTTTGGCAGATTACAGATACTGACATTCTTACAACCGTCATTTGTTTGCTATAGTAACAAGATGTTTTGTGCTAAATATAAAACTAAATATACATCTCTTGGCACGGCAAATGCTGGGTAAAGCGTACCATTGGTACTTCGCGTACCTGAAGGAATAAAATAGACCCCATCTCGCGGTCCTTATCCTCTTACCAAGCTACTCCTATCCCTACCTCCCCGTGGTGCTGACCAGGATACGAGCAACCTTAAGGCTGACATGGAAGGGGGGGTTTGCTCCTCTCCGGAGGTGCAAATCTTACTGAGCGTCTGTTCTCCATGTGAAACTGTGCACCATGGTCCACCGGGAATAAGGAGGAATGGTCCTCCGGAAATTTAGGGGGTTTGGTGTCAGGCCCTGCAAGCCAGCCTTTAAAAAAACATAAGCAACGAACAGTCAACAAGAGAGTACGGACCGGAACCATCGGCGAAGACCACCGCGACGAAAAGGGACTAGCGATTGGAAAGTCGGTTCGTGGAACTGCAAATCTCTCAACTTCATCGGGAGCACACGCATACTCGCCGATGTGCTCAAGGACCGTGGATTCGGCATCGTAGCGCTGCAGGATGTTTGTTGGAAGGGATCAATGGTGCGAACGTTTAGAGGTAATCATACCATCTACCAGAGCTGCGGCAACACATACGAGCTGGGAACAGCTTTCATAGTGATGGGCGATATGCAAAGGCGCGTGATCGGGTGGTGGCCGATCAATGAAAGAATGTGCAGGTTGAGGATCAAAGGCCGGTTCTTCAACTTCAGCATAATAAACGTCCATAGCCCACACTCCGAAAGCACTGATGATGATAAGAACGCATTCTACGCGCAGCTGGAACGTGAGTACGACAGCTGCCCAAGCCACGACGTCAAAATCATCATAGGAGATTTGAACGCCCAGGTTGGCCAAGAGGAGGAGTTTAGACCGACTTTTGGGAAGTTCAGCGCTCACCGGCTGACGAATGAAAACGCCCTACGACTAATTGATTCGCCGCCTCCAAGAATATGGCCATTCGCAGCACCTACTTCCAACACAGCCTCCCGTATCGGTACACCTGGAGATCACCACTGCAGACAGAATCACAAATCGACCACGTTCTGATTGATGGACGGCACTTCTCCGACATTATCGACGTCAGGACATATCGTGGCGCTAACATCGACTCTGACCACTATGTATCTGGTGAAGGTTAAACTGCGCCCAAAACTATCCGTCATCAACAATGTTCGGTACCGACGACCGCCGCGGTACGACCTAGAGCGACTGAAGCAACCTGATGTCGCCACTGCATACGCGCAGCATCTCGAGGCAGCGTTGCCAGAAGAGGGTGAGCTCGATGGGGCCCCTCTCGAGGACTGCTGGAATACAGTTAAAGCAGCCATTAACGACGCAGCGGAGTATAACGTCGGGTATATGGGACGAAGTCGACGGAACGATTGGTTCGACGAAGAGTGCAGACAGATTCTGGAGGAGAAGGACGCAGCGCAGGCGGTCGCTCTGCAGCAAGGTACCCGGCAGACCCGCCTTTTTCAGGAGAAGAAACGCCGCCTGGAAGAAGCGGAGTGCGAGGAGATGGAACAGCTGTGCCGTTCTCAAGAAACACGCAAGTTCTATCAGAAGCTCAACGCATCCCGCAAAGGCTTTGTGCCGCGAGCCGAAATGTGCCAGGATAAGGATGGGAGCATTTTGACTGACGAACGTGTGGTGATCGAAAGGTGGAAGCAGCCCTACGAGGAACATTTTAATGGCGCTGAGAGTACAGGCAGTGAAAGTCTAGGCAGCGGAGGAGATGACTACGTCAGTTCAGCGGACGATGGAAGCCAACCAGCCCCCACCTTGAGGGAAGTTAAGGATGCCATTCAACAGCTGAAGACTAATAAAGCAGCTGGTAAGGATGGTATCGGAGCTGACTGAGCTCATCAAGATGGGCCCGGAATAGCTAACCACTTGCCTGCACAAATTGATAGTCAGAATCTGGGAAACTGAACAGCTACCGGAGGAGTGGAAGGAAGGGGTTATATGCCCCATCTACAAGAAAGGCGACAAGCGACAATTTAAGTGTGAGAACTTTCGAGCGATCACCATCCTTAATGCCGCCTACAAATTGATATCCCAAATCATCTTCCGTCGTCTGTCACCATTAGTGAATGAGTTCGTGGGAAGTTATCAAGCCGGCTTCGTTGACGGCCGCTCGACAACGAACCAGATCTTTACTGTACGGCAAATCCTTCAAAAATGCCGTGAATACCAGGTCCCAACGCACCATCTGTTCGTTGATTTCAAGGCGGCATACGACAGTATAGACCGCGTAGAGCTATGGAAAATTATGGACGAGAACAGCTTCCCTGGGAAGCTTACCAGACTGATCAAAGCAACGGTGGATGGTGTGCAAAACTGTGTGAAGATTTCGGGCGAACACTCCAGTTCGTTCGAATCGTGCCGGGGACTAAGACAAGGTGATGGACTTTTGTGCCTGTTGTTCAACATTGTGCTAGAAGGTGTTATGCGGAGCGCCGAGTGTAACAGCCGGGGTACGATTTTCAACAGATCCAGTCAATTTATTTGTTTCGCGGATGACATGGACATTGTCGGCCGAACATTTGCAAAGGTGGCAGAACTGTGCACGCGTCTGAAACGTGAAGCAACAAAAGTTGGACTGGTGTTGAATGCGTCAAAGACAAAGTACATGCTTGTGGGCGGAACCGAGCGCGACAGGGCCCGCCTGGGAAGCAGTGTTACGATAGACGGGGATACCTTCGAGGTAGTCGAGGAATTCGTCTACCTCGGATCCTTGCTAACGGCTGATAACAATGTTAGTCGTGAAATACGAAGGCGCATCATCTGTGGAAGGCGGGCCTACAACGGACTCCAGAAGAAACTGCGGTCGAAAAAGATTCGCCACCGCACCAAATGTGTCATGTACAAGATGCTTGTAAGACCGGTTGTCCTCTACGGACATGAAACATGGACACCCAGACAACCACACATCGCATAAGAATGTACGATTAAAATCGTTTATCGATCCAAATTTCATCAAAATCGCATTGTGGTGCGAAGCTCATCGGTTTATTTATAAACTTTCCCGCACAGTAGGCTATTTTGCGAGTTTATTCCAGCTTCATATGTTGACATCGCATATTCCTGCAAACAAACTCAAATGAAATCGGATTATCTATCAAACAGAGTTTGTTATCACAAACTACATCGCAATGTATAACGAACAAACTCGCATAAAAATCGTGCATATCGCATACACTGCTGTTCAACGTCGGATAAGAAATACACATATATCGCCTCCACTTTTGTACGCAAAAAGCGTTTTCGCGACTGGTAAGCGATGAAATTTGTGTGCATAGGCATCGCATAACAGAAAAACAATTCTATTATGCATGCATTCTGGTTGTCTGGGCAATGCTCGAGGAGGACTTGCAAGCACTCGGAGTATTCGAGAGACGGGTGCTTAGGACCATCTTTGGCGGTGTGCAAGAAGACGGTGTGTGGCGGCGAATGAACCACGAGCTCGCCCAGCTCTACGGCGAACCCAGTATCCAGAAGGTAGCTAAAGCCGGAAGGGTACGATGGGCAGGACATGTTGCAAGAATGCCGGACAGCAACCCTGCAAAGATGGTGTTCGCTTCCGATCCGGCATGGTCCATGGGGCATGGGGCGTATCCGAGGATGGAGAGATGCGGCCTCGAACCGTGTATTGTGGCGTCAAATTGTTGATTCAGTGTTATCTGTTTAGATGTAGACTAAATAAATGAATGAAACAGACATCTCTACTTTGAACTACGAACAAATCAAAATTTACAAGAAAAACAATACGAAAGTTTTTTTTTTTACTTTTTCAACGTGCCATAAATTAATGTGATTCAATTGAAAAAATGAGTTTCAATGCGTATTTATACAGTCAATTCAA
Organism: Armigeres subalbatus; assembly: GCF_024139115.2. Taxonomy (NCBI): domain Eukaryota; kingdom Metazoa; phylum Arthropoda; class Insecta; order Diptera; family Culicidae; genus Armigeres; species Armigeres subalbatus. The sequence goes on along the minus strand of NC_085140.1, from coordinate 49,951,405 downwards.
TCTATTTTGAGGATCAATAATGAATGCCATCAAAATTTGAGAGCGGATTTTTTTTCTTCGCATTCCAAAAAGGCTGAGAAATTCTGTTCTGGGTACCCTTATTGGTTCGCTTGTGGGCCTGGGCACCCTCAGTTTAATAACAACTCAATCAATGCTGCTGTAGTTGTCCCCTAACTTATTTTTAATGGCGTTTTCATGCCGTTTTTATAATTATTTAGACATACACTGCCGTGAATCGCATATCTGTCCCATCTTTGCTGGGTTTCCTATGCATATGGGACAAATATGCGATTCACGGCAGTACAGTAATTGATAGCAATAATGAGTTTAAATAATATTTTTATTTATTGGACATGTCTAGTTATTGTACACATACTTTTTGGAACTAAACGTTTACCGATTTGCGATGGGGAATCCTGTCCTATTGCTTTCTGTTCAATATTGGTCAAATCGGACTATGGTATCAAAATTTATGTTCAAAATATTTTTTTTTATAATGAACGAGAAAGGCAACATTACCGCTAGGGTGATAATTCACGGAATTTTAATGCAATATACGTAAATCAATGGAAAAAAAGAAATCCATTTACCTAAAGATCAATTTTAATATTTTCTTATGAAATTGTTTTCAATATCCTTCCTAATGCACAAGAAAGGCATGAACACTGCTAGGTGGATTGATTTGATTTTTTTAAAGCATCCTGCCTATTAGAATAAACAAATTATTCATTTTCTTTAAGGTGATTATACAATCAAGCCAAGTGGTGAATTTCAAATTCACCACACGGCTTTCTACTCCTATTATCAAAAGATCAAATTTAGTGTAGTAATGTTTGCACAATGCTGAAATTAAAGTCGATTGTTCAGCATAAGTAACCAAACGATCTACGGATGTTTCATCCCCATGGGCGTTGTGGTTTTCTCAATTCGTGCTCTTGAAAAATCACTAGAAAAAAGCACGTGGTTTCCAAGATGGCCGATTTGTGGCTTTGTTGTATAACCACCTTAAATCTAGGCGGGTTTGATTCTTTCTTCTTTATTTTCTGACGAGTTTTCAAGGGTGCCCACAACCGAACCACAAAAATGAAATGTCCAAAAATGTTAAATTTGCGAAATTCTCAATAAAATTTCCCAAATCGTTGAAATCAATATAATTTCTTCGCTAATAGTAGGGTTGTTTGTCTAGCTTTCCATTATTGGTATCCAGTTTTCCGCGAGCGGTAATGGCCGCCAGCTAGCCTGCGGGTTAGTCTCTGATTTGACGTTTCTGGAGGTCAACTGCACCCACCGCTCCGAGCATTCTGACCAATTTGGCATATTCGCGAAGTCGAAGCAAAATTCTTCACACAAACAATGACAGTTCTTTATGGGTTTTTACAGTAGAGCAACAGAGAGGAGGAGATGCCGGCCATGTTTCACTCAAACTCTGACAGATAGCAATGGGATTTTCCATAGGAGGGAAGAGCAGAATTTGCTTCGACTTCGCGAATAAGAAGTTGCTGATTAAGTTAATTCAAGCCTTCGTATATACCACATTGATCAAAATGCTCGAACGATGGGTGCAGTTGACCTCCAGAAACGTCAAATCAGAGACTAACCCGCAGGCAAGCAGGCGGCCATTACCGCTCGCGGAAAACTGGATACAAATGTCGGTATAAGATCAACTAGGGCCAAAGTTATAGACCAAAGACAAAAGAGTGCCCACAACCGAACCTCCGGAGAACACGTAAAAAAGTTTTTTTTAAGTCGTGAAAAAATGAATTTCAGCTGAAGATCGTCGTTTATTATAATGGAGTTTAATTTAATTTCACATTTAGGAATTGCAATGCCTCTGGCTTCGATAATTAATTTTTTCAAAGATACGAGAGCATACTTACTTGATACTTGATGGGCTACAGCTCTTCGATGAACCTACGCCGAATGGAGTATCCTTCTCCACTGGACTCGATCCTGGGCCAATCGCTTCCAGTCGCCCTGAACATTGAGCGCCCTCAGGTCCTCTTCAACTGCAAAAATCCATCGTGTACGCGGCCTTCCACGAAGCCTGCGGCCTCTTCCTGGTTCTCTACTAAATATTATCTTCGCTTGACGTTCTTCCGGCATATGAACAACGTGACCAGCCCACCGTAGTCTGCCGTGTTGTAGAAGCTTAATAATATCCAGCCCTTTATACACCTGGTACAATTCGTGATTCATGCGTCGCCGCCAGATACCGTTCTCCTGTTTACCACCGAGTATTGTCCTCAGCACCTTACGCTAAAAAACTCCGAGAGCTCTCCGATCAGCCTCCTTTAACGTCCATGTCTCATGGCCGTATAAAGCCACCGGAAGAATCAGAGTAGTATTCAGCGCGAGTTTTGTTTTCGTTTGCAGAATACGGGACTTAAGCTGGTTACGAAGTCCGTAATAAGCCCTATTTGCAGCTGCAATACGCCTTTTCACCTCGCGGGTAACATCATTATCGCTCGTCACTAGTGTTCCAAGATACACATATTCTTCTACCACTTCAAATTTTTCACCATCCAGCACCATTTCGCTACCACCACCACTAATGAACCCACGTTGATTGCCAGCGACCATGTACTTCGTTTTGCTGGTATTGATCGTGAGTCCAATCCTCGTTGTCTTCCTCCTCAAAGGCACAAAAGCCTCTTCCACGGCACGGCGATCAATTCCGATAATATCGATATCGTCCGCAAATCCCAGGAGCATATGCGATTTTGTGATAATGGTACCACTTCTTTGCACACCAGCTCTCCTAATCGCTCCCTCGAGCGCTATATTGAACAGTAGATTCGAGAGTTCATCACCCTGCTTTAATCCATCTAAGGTAACAAATTACGTCGATATTTCATCCGCAACCCTTACACTTGATTTCTATCCGTCCAACGTTATACGAATCAGCCGTATCAGTTTCGCCGGAAAACCATGTTCAAGCATAATTTGCCATAATTCATTCCATTTCACTGAATCGTACGCCGCCTTGAAATCAATAAACAGATGATGTGTCTGCAAGTTGTACTCCCGGAATTTATCAAGGATTTGTCTCAGGGTAAACATTTGACCCGTCGTTGATCGGTCCTCACGAAAACCTGCTTGGTATTCGCCGACGAAGGACTCTTCAAGCGGTCTCAATCTGTTGAACAGAATACGGGACATAATTTTGTACGCCGAATTAAGGAGGGTTATTCCTCGGTAATTGGCGCACTCCAGTATGTGCCCTTTCTTAATGAGAGGGCAAATGAGGCCGTCCAACCAGCTAGCAGGTATTTCCTCGTCTTCCCATATTTTTAACATAATATGGTGCAGAACTTCATAAAGCTGCTCACTGCCATGTTTGAGAAGTTCAGCCGGGAGCTGGTCCTTCCCCGCAGCCTTATTGTTTTTCAGCTCTTTAACAGATTTTTTAAACTCATCTAGTGTACGTGACTCCACAGCTTGTCCATCGTCGCTAATATTTATTCTGTTCACCGATGCACCGTCACTTCCTCCATTCAACAAAGTCTCGAAGTGTTGCTTCCACCTGGCAGCCACTTCAGTTTTATCTGTCAGCAAATTCCCTTGTTGGTTGCACATGACGGGAGATGGCGCTGTCTTTCTCCACACGCCATTGACAGACTCATAAAACCTCCGCATATCGTTCTGCTCCATTTTTTCCTGCGCCTCATTAATAACTTGTTCTTCGTACTCTTTTTTCTTCCTGCGGTGGGTTCGTTTTTCGGCTGCTCTTGCTTCCTTGTACCGATCTCTATTCGATCGGGTACCCGACGCCAACATCCGGCTTCTGGCAACGTTCTTCTCGTCTGTCACTCTCTGACACTCCACATCGAACCAACCCGTCCTGGGTCGCCTCTGTGCAGTGCCTACCACTTCTCGTGCTGTTGTACTCACCGCTCCATGGATCGACTCCCACAGATCGTTGATGTTCTCGCTAACGTTGATTGCACTTATCCGTTCGTCGAGCTTCTGGCGGTACTCAGCCGATACTCCTTCCGCCGACAATCGCTGGATGTTGTAACGCATCGTTCGCTGTGATCTTTCGTTCGATACAGTTGACAACCGTGATCGAATTTTACTGACAACGAGATAGTGATCAGAGTCAATGTTCGGACCTCTGAATGTCCGCACATCGATAACATCCGAGAAATGGCGCCCATCCACCAGAACCTGGTCTATCTGGTTGCAAGTTTCACCATTTGGGTGTCTCCAGGTGTGCTTTCGGATGTTCTTTCGTGCAAAGTAGGTGCTACTGATGGCCATCCCTCTGGCAGCAGCAAAATTTACTAGCCGTAGGCCGTTGTCATTGGTGGCGGAGTGAAGGCTCTCCCTACCGATTATGGGACGGAAAAAGTCCTCTCTACCGACCAGAGCGTTAGCGTCTCCGATAACAATTTTCACGACATGCTTTGGGCACTCTCCATAGGCTTTATCAAGACATTCATAAAACGTGTCCTTCACGTCGTCGGATTTATCGTTTGTCGGTGCGTAAACGTTGATTAGGCTGTAATTGAAGAATTTGCCCCGTATCCTCAACACACAGATTCGTTCGCTAATGGGTTTCCACCGCATCACTCGCTTCATCTGCTTGCCCATCACTACGAAACCAACTCCATGCTCTGCTTTTTCACCGCCGCTGTGATAGATGTTATACTTGAATGCAGTGTTGGTCGTGGGGTCCACGGCTCGGAATTCACGTTCTCCGGATCTAGGCCATCGGACTTCTTGAATAGCAGCCACGTTCCTCGTAGCTCCAACCTTCTGCAGTTCACGAGCCAGAAGGCTCACTCGTCCAGGTTCATTTAGGGTCCTGACATTCCAGGTACCGAGTTTCCAATCATAGTCCTTATTTCGTTGCCGGGTCGGTTGCCAAAATAACGTTCTCTTTTTCTTCTATCTCCATTTTCGTGGTATTTGAGAGGCTTCAGTAAGCTACCTTACCGGGGTCGCGTTACCTACATCGCGATGATGGGGCTGCCACCTTAGGTATAGCTGAAGCGATACAGCATTTCGTTAATCAGCCGCTGGGTACCAGGCAGACGCTGCTTGAGCCGCACCTCCTGGTGAACAGACGCTCGAGGCGTACCTTCTCACTCTAGCTGATGTCAGAAGGACAAAAGTGCCCAGGTTGCACTACCAGCTAAGTACACAACCCTTAGCTGGCGGTCTTTTGTCATCGGACGACCCGTGGAAGCGTGAGATAGGGACTTGTGGGGACCAGAGCTCTGTTGGGCGCCCCTTCCTTGATGTCAACCCACCATTTTGCAGCCCATACGAGATACGAGAGCATATCAACATCAAAATTCCTATCGATATACGTTTTATAGAAATCCCAATCAGCTCTATGATATTTAAAAGTTGAGCTGATTGGATTATAATTGGCTTCTTGTGAGATTTCAAACGTCACAGGAATGTGATCAGAGTCAAAGTCAGCATGAGTTTCCAATTGGCCTTGTTTCTATTCAGTTTCATTAAAGGCATTGGAAAAACATCAAAGCACGAAAAAGTTGCATCAAGATGTCAAAAATGTTCGAGTTGTGATCAATGTTTCATTAACATTGCAATGCAGTACGTGTTTGACATTTGGAAACAAACAACCAAAGAGTACTGCACTTTATGTTGCAAACACAAAACAAAATCATCAAGTTGCATATTTTTACAATGTAACTTCAATGCGTCTTTCAA